>NC_042523.1:13867446-14189113 GCF_900963305.1 Echeneis naucrates | reverse complement strand
TTATTCATTCTCACTACTTTGCTATGGATCACTGCATCAAATGTTCTATTTTGCTCTGGCCACGTGCATTGTCTGACTTACAGGTCCTCATAATGATTAGTGGAAGAATGAAGTCCAGCACTGGAGAAAAGGGGCACCCATAAAACGAGGGAAAAGATAGAAACCAGACAAAACATAAATGAGAAATTTGATTTGAAATTCATATTGGAGCGTATTAAATTCCATTTAGGGAAGATAGAAAATAAAAAAAAGTCGATATTTGGCTTTTTGCTATGGGGATAAGCTGGTTCTCCTTTGCCTGGGGAACAATAGACTGAGGACAGGTGGAGATGGAAATGAGGGAAGAACAGGAAAAAAGGGTGCAGGGGGTGTGACGGAGGGTGGATATACTCCTGAAGGTTAATGGAGGTGTCAGAACCCAGAACACCCTCAGGTGGCAGCCTTCGTCTGGTAGCACGTCGTGCCATCTAGCTTTTGACAGCCAGACCAAGCCCAGTCTATCTGTCTGTCACCGAGACAGGGACTCTGAAGATAAGAGGAGTAGGATGGGATGGTCAGTGGTAGAGCAAAGGTTCAGGTAGAAAATAAAAAGGTGTGGGGAGGAAGAAAAGACTTAGCAGATGACCTTGGGCCAACACGGGCAAAGTAAGTTTTGGACGTTTACGTAAAAGCAAAATTCCTTGAAACAAAAGCAGTGATCAAAGCTACTCCTGCTATCAGACCTCCTGCCAAGCCACACAATGCGTGGCTCCAGCCTGCGGATTAGGTCAAAATCTAAAACAACAACAACAACACATACAAGCAAAATAAAACCAACAAACCAAAATAAAGAAACTAACTCATTTTAGAAGTGAAGGGAAATCTTGACTGCGATATCAAAGCTTACAAAGTCTAAGGGACAGCTATGTTGCGGCAGGAAAAGGGCCTTATTCATCTGGAACGACAAAACGGATGAGAAGGGATTATGCAAATCAGATAATGGAGGTTCAGACGAAAAATGTGAATAGGTCAGAGAATTAAATAACTGATAAACAAGTAAGTAGAAAAAGCTCTCAGACTAAGAGGAGACCAAGCCCAAGTCACTCCGCTATGAAGACAACAGTGGCTGACTGGACTGATACAAACAAATTAGGGCAGGAGGAAGCTGTGGATATTGACTTTGAGTAGGAGGCCTTTCATCCCCTGTGCCAACCTTGCACAAACCTGGAAACTCCAGAAGTTTAGTTATGCTTGCGCACAGCAGGAAACCGCTGCTGCATGTTAAAAACAAGCAACCCAGTTAAACTAAAGGAAGAAAATCCAAGTGAGTGCAGAAAAGGTCTACGGAGGACTCACAGTGAGCTACTGTGACATCGCAGGACAGTTGAGAGGCAGAGTTATGGACGCAGGGTTACAGAGTTTTAAAGAAAGTGGAAAGATATGCACTAACCTATATGGATTATATCTGGATTATGTCCAGACTGCTTAACAGGAATGATAAGTGTTTCTGGAGGCCCAGTTTTCAGTGATATAACCATAATTTGTATTTACGCACTCCCACAAAAAGTCTTCACCTGCGAGAAACTGTCAGGTGCCTGATGCTTGGAATACCTTTCTTGCTTAAAAAAAACGAAACAAAACAAAACTTAATTTCTGGTACAAAAACAGTGAGACACTTTTGCTTTAACCAGAAAGTAACTGGAGAGCAGTTTTATCTAAAAGGCTTCTGAGGGAACAAATCTGACAACTCAGACATTTTGCAGAGATCACTTCTAATACAAAGCTTATCATGATGGTTTGAGGCAGAAATTAACTGTAAAAGATATTTAGATTGAGGCCCTGACATCCAAGGGGATAGAAGCTCTACGGCTTCTATTAATGACAAAGACAATGTCTTATGACCTTATTTGAGAAGAGGGTATCTGTTCTCTGTAACGATTCTATTGACTTTGAAAACATAATTTAGTGAAATTGATCGCCTGGCTCTATAGCAAGTGGGCATACAGGAAAAATGGCCATTATATTCATACCTTGGAGCAACATATATCCAGCAGAGCAAGTCTAGCTCAAGAGGAGAGTTTACAAATTCCTCCCTAGCAGAAGTTTAACCTGTGTGATCATGTTTTTCAGTTTCCATCATCCTCTACGTTTGGATTTATCTTATCATAAATTTTAATTAGGTGCTGTTGCAGTGATATTATCGATTCCTGAGAATTACATTTAAAATATTTTCTTTTTCTATAGCCACCTTGCATCTTTGGCTATCCCCTGTGGGGGCTCCTAAGCCCTTTGGGACTGGCCTTTTAATTACTGGCTAAGTGCACTTTAATAGATCATTAAAGGCAGACCTGTGCAAACGAGCCAATCATTAAACATGCCCCTCAAGGGTTCCTGTATGTATTCATGTGCATAGGCATGCAAGCACACACACAAACACAAACTGTAGAGGCCGTGTGCGTGCCCACACTGGAAAATGAAATCCCTATTACTGAGTAACACATGCACATACACACTGAAGACCAAGGTCACTGAACTATCCTCGGGCTGTGTCTGAAGTAAACTAGTGTGCTGCGTTTGTGGGCTTCCAGGGTACAAACACTGGCACACATACCGATTCAAACACATTCAGATTCAAATAAAGCAGACACACTCGCACACGTAAGCAAACACAAACAGACAAAATCCCTCCGCACGAGCAATTATCCTGTCTTGCATACTAAATAGGTGGTGTGAAGTGGACAGTACTTAGTGGAGGACAGTTGGTTCCCAGCAGCGGGGGAATGAAAAGGCAGAGTTGGATGCAGGAAGAGAGCAGCAGAGAAACCAACTGCCACCACTGAAAGGGTGAAAAGGACGGAGGAGCAGAATAATGATGAGGAGGACACAGAGCTAGAAGTTGAATCAATGGGGAAAGGAGAAGGTGAGAGATTAGTTGGCATGAATCTGAGCTTAAAAATCAGTGGGGAAGAAAGAAAGAGCGACAGAGCGAATATCGGAGGGGGCTGGAAGGTGGGAGAGCACAGGGGAGTGACAGCCTGGCTGAGGGCCCTCGACATCCACTGTCACCCAGAGATCAATCAGCTGCCACGACCGGAGCCACCCAACCACGAACTGTTGCTTCACGTTTACCTCCACAAACCTCTGCATCTGAAATCTGTTTTTAACTATCCTTCATTTCTTCCTTTCTGTCTTACCTTTTATTCTCTTTTACCATATTATAGGGATTCTTACAGCATGTAGTATTAAATGATTAATCTTTGGACGTAATGGACCTTGCACACATAAACACAAACGACCAACTGTGTGGCCTCTAGATGTTTGTTAATGTCTGCTGATGTCAGCTTTGGCAGTGAATAATGAGATCCCAGGAGAACTGAGGCTGCTGGGTTACCCTGTCATGAACCCTTCCCCTCTACCCTGCACACACCCCCTTCCACAAACATACTACGGTGGTGTGAGTCTCTTTAAATGAACAGGCGAACAGGATTACAAAAAACTTTTAGATCTAGCAGCATTTTTCTGTTATTCTTTTTGTCAATTGATCTCTCCTCACAAAATAGGCTAGAAATACTGAGATTAAAATGATCCCCTGGGTTCCAAGGACATCTACTGAATCAGGCTGCACTTTTGCTAGATGCACAGTACAACATCTTGTAAATATAATTCAGATATCTCAACCAAAAATGTTCCATTAATAGGTAAGCCTTTTAAATGCAGGTTAGGCTGGAGAGGGAGTTTTGAAATCTGGAATATTTACACGCTTCTAAAAATCTGTTTTTTTATAATGTGAATATGAGTAAATTTAGTATTTCAATGAGTCTGAGCCAATTAATACAATTACAAATAACTGAGTTTGCATAAGTTGAAAACAACAACAATGAATTTACTCAGACTGAATGACTCATATGTAAGATTTTTCCTAAATTAAGTAGTAAATACTACTGTGTGAGTGAATGTAAAATCATATACATATAGTATGTGCAGATTAAGCAGCAATAACTGGGAACAGTGTAACAAGCTGATCTAAATCCCTCTGAAGGATCTCTTCCACAATGCACTGTTACCGTGTAGTCATTTGATACAGTTTCAGGATAAAACTATTGATTAGTGCAGCTATAAAGAGACAATGTAGCCCAGATAAAGACACAGTCATCAGTAGAGATAATCATCAGTGACCAGAAAAAAAAAATCACCTCAATTAACCTATGATTGAGTGACATTTCTGTAAATTACATAATGATTTTCCTATTAATTAAATATTCGTAACGATATTGCTCCTTCTATACTGGGGGAAGGGCACAGGAGGCTGAAACCTTTAGCTCTGAGTTCAGTCTTCACTGTACAATGAAATCCATTTGTAGTGGCATACTGCTTATTCTCTAATAGCTGGGATGTTCATGCAGTGTTTTCAGCTATAAATAATTTCATGCTTGTATCAATTGCAACCCAAATTCAGGCTGAGCTCTAAAGCCTCCTGCAGCCTCTTAATTACAATCTTCTCAGTGAGCATGGGACGGAAACGCAGAAGGCGAGAGGGAGCGTTACCAAAGTCCTTCCTAGAAGACTGATGGCAAAAAGGATAGCTGAATTTTCTGTTTGTGGAATTTAAAGTTTTTTAGTCTTGTGCAGCTGGACATGAAAACTGTAGTTTCCTCACCTCCAAACTGCTGTCTAGATTTTGTGTGCGCGCGCACGCACTATATAGAAGTTACTCCTCTTGAGTTTGGTCATTAACTTGTTACTTACATCATCTCAGGTGGCCAGGTTGTTTTATTCAATGGAAGATAATGCTGAAATTAACATACAATATATTTTAGAGCAACATGCTGGGGTTGATACATTAGCTTTTTTCCTAAGTGTTTAATGGCGACATAAATCAAAACAATCTGGCAGCATTCCTGCAGAGTGTTGGGAACAAATGATCAATTTTATTCCATTATTCATAGAATTATGTCTGATCTGCAACAGTAACAACCTATTTGTGAGGCAAAGACCTCGTGCCTAAAGTAATTCATAGGCTGGCGGAGGCAAGAAACATGAATATTGCAGACACCAGCATATGTTTGGAATTCGAAGCAGTCTATCGTTTCCAGTAAACTATTCAAATCCCAACTGGTTTTTACAAGTGAACATAACAGCTGAAAGCGAGAAAAGAAAAGAAAAGAAAAGAAGAAAAAAAAAAAGAGAAAATTAAATTTTACAAACAAGAAAAGCTTTCAAAGTCATAAAATGTCAATTCAAATTACTCATGAATGCTTCCTTTAATTTGAAAGCTTTGCATCCAAAGAAAAAATAATTTCCTGGGTAACAGAAAATGGTTCTTGGACCTCTCGAGCAGCAAAGGCGGCTGTATGGCTCAAATAATGAGACAGAATAAAATTACGGGGTTAGAAGCAGCAGATTATTAAAATAGGACTCAGTGAACTCAGTGAAGCCCTGAGTGTTTCACACTGATCGCCAGCGTTTCACATCAAGACCACATCAACCCTCAGCTTCAGGATGAGACGCTCTGTCCTGGATCTGATGGCAGCGGCAATCAGCAAGACGAGAGAATGCTATGAACAGGAGGCGAATGAATGTGTTCCAATGGTCGTATTATAGGCTGGATTTTAATATCATAATATTCCTGTGCTTTTATTTTTGAACTAGTAAGACTTCAGTCTGGAAGAGATTCAAAAGGAAAGCAGCTCAGGGGATTTTGTGCTCTCCAGTCAAAACAAACTCGAACCGCATTTAATCCATGCTGACTCATGAAGGTGAATTGAGCCTAGCTGGCTCAGCTCTGGAGTTGTTGAATTGATAGTGACAGTGGCTCGCTGTGGTCCTTTGTACCAGGAATAAGGAGATTTTGTGTTTGTGAGATGTTTTGAATAAGCATTAGGTTTTCATTTTCTACTACATCGTATCGCAATGCATTCCCTGGCTTTGATGCCAGATATCTCCGAATGGCCGCTTTCTGTCCTCTGAGGTCATCAGTTTAAACGCATTTTTGAGCTGTAATATTAAGTCATTCATTAGTCTCCTCTTCAGATTGATTTTCCTTGTGTTTCCCTCTAACTTCTCCTTTCAATTATATTTTCAGACCAGTCAAAACATCCAAATTTGTAACCAATTTAACGGGACCAGTAGGTTGTTCACCACTAGAAAAGAAGGCGGAAACATCCAGTTTAAACTGGCATCACAAACAGTAAAAAAAAAAAAAAAAAGCCAAACATTAAATCCATCTGCCTAGCAAATCACTCTCATATTGTGATAATGATGCAGAAAGCAAATCCCAAATGCAGCCGAGGCGCTTACAAAGAAAAAGGGCTTCACATAACAAGCACCACATTCAGGTGTATCTTCATTAACCAAATCCACAGTTAATAGAGGTCTCAGTGTTAAAAGATTTTTCACCATCTAATGAAACTTCACCTGTGCGAACAACAGATTATCAAAGACAAGCTGCGGTGGGAAAAATGCCTTCTAACATTGCCCCTCACTAATCCTGATTGGACGCGTTTGGCTCAGCTTGACCAGGCATCAAACTCTCTGGATTCCCTCGTTTGGGTGGATCATCACAACACAATAATGGTTATGCCCTTCATCAAAATCAATGCTTCATCAGGCTGATTAAAAGCACCAATTTGTGATAATTGCTCCAAATATCACAAACTGGCTTTGTTGGAGGATGTGTTAGAATACAAAAGCACTGGCACAACCACTGTCGCACCTTTTCAAAACATATGAACACACACACTTGAATTAAACAGTGATATTTAATTAAAGATGCATGACATGAGCTTTCTAATGCTGATGAACAGATGACAAGTAATTAACATAGTAAATCCAAATTTTGCTTTTTAATTACACTCTATTGGGTAATTAGAAACTCACCAGCTCATTAGTTTTAAGTTGTATATCTGTACAGGAGCAGCTGCTGTGTATCCACAACGGAAGTCACAGAAGTATTTTAAAGGCAAAATTGTGAAGAATGCCGACTTAATAAAGCTCCGGATGAATTTCATGTGAAGTGGTGGAAAAAGTCAAACAAATACTGAATCATTGTGACTTTTTTGTCAGCAGGTTTTAGCGGTGAGCAAGGACATGGAGAAACACTGGTCAAAAATAGAAATGGGCAAAAAAGTAAATAAATATATATCATAGGTCAGCAACGAAGCAGAAAGGAGATGGCAGGAAAAGGGAAGAGGAGGCAAAGTGAGGGCACTCTTACTGAGGTGAACGAGGGATTGTGAGATAATGAAAGCTAGAGAGCATAGAAATGAAGTCCAGTATGAAGCCAGCTAATCATTTCGATTTCCCAAAGAGGAACCTACAGTAAACTGTGACTCAGTACCTGGGATTTGGAAGGCAATAGGTTTTAATACAATTGTCAACACTGAGTCATCCAGACATGGGGCTCAGAGGTGGAGATGGTGGTAATAGGCCTGACACAAAGTAATCAATACGCCACAACTCCTCACACATACAGAGGTCTGACTCTGAGCAGAGGAACACTGCACTAAATTGTTGACTTTCAATTGCAAAAACACCCAGTCGCCGTCTGACTAATCTGTAAACATAAAAAGAGACTTCAAGTCTTCAAGTCCAATCATTTTATGGTAAACAGTGTGTTCTGAAATAGCAGTGGAAAGCTGTGCTTAAAGGGTGATACGTGAAGGAGGTTTGACTGATATGTAACCATGCTAGGATGTTACACACCGATACACACTTCACTACCTGCACGATCAGGCCTTACCCATGCCACACATTTTCCTTCTTTATAGTCAGGCTCTCGATTACATCAATGCCAGTGCTATTTAAAAAATCTGACTAGTTTCGATCACACAGGTTGTCTTTATGAATCCAAATAGATTTCTAATGTTTTCAAGAGGAACAGACCTTTCAACCCGACCCGTTCCCCCCTGAAATTAAGCATAAATGATTAATGAATGCCCTTTATGAATACTGATACGGACGTCAGTGCGATGGCCATTGTTCTCTTTTTGTGTGTGGAAAGAGCACGGAGTCAGACAGCTCTCTTTCTGCGAGCTAGGTAGCCATCCAGTTATCCACAGAGTTCTGCATGTGTTTTTCTAATGTAATAAGATAACCAATTGTTTAATAGTTTGCATTTATTTGCCCTGAGTGAAATCTGGTGCTTGTTTGGACCCGTGCTTCTTCTTTTTCTGACCTGTATTAAGTTCAATCAGTGATGAACAGGCGGCCGAGGCAGACGCGTGCGTGACCGGACTCATGAACCCTACAAACCAGTAACAATGCCCCATAATTGCAAACCCTTTCATGAGCATTTCCCTTTCACCGGTTGATTACTTGCAGGAATAAACTGGGATACATGCGAGACAATAATAGACAAATAATACTTTGACAAAGTAGAATCACTTCAAGGCAATACATACATTTATTAAGATTTGAATGAGACTTAAATAACCAACTGTCTGCTCATTCTGACATCGAGCATAATGAGCTGAAGCATTTTACTCAGCTAATGTGGCAAAAAAAATCTCCATGCAGCCATCAAAATAACCTTCAAGTCATTTTCACACAAGGAACATCCAATGTTACTGAATAATCAGATATATGTGATTTATGTAAATGCTGTTTTGCTATTTGGTTCCTCAATAGGTGATTCTTTCAAATAATGGACCTAATACATCAGCCTTTTTCTTACATCAAAATCCAGACTCATAATTTCCATCTTTTGTAATTGGATAAGCAAACTTGGCAGTTGAAGTGACTTAGCAGCTGAATGATGCTTGTAGAAAAAAAGTGAATATTAAAGCCATCCACTTAATGGCTTCCTTAGCTTTCCATGAATATTTCTTTGCAACAATTCACAGTGGAAGCTGTCTGTGGCCTTGATTCCTTCCATTTGATTGGATAGCTAATGTTGCAGAGAAACAGCAGGAACGAGACAAACGTGATGGTCTCGGCAGATATCAAATGGATCAACAGCAGAATGGCGCGGGGAGCGCATACACATCTTATCCAACCAGGCCGTCAGGAGGCCAGGAACTGTTTCCACTGCAATGCTGGATTTATAGCTTTGCAATGAGGAATTATGACATAGATACAGACTCTGTGGACACGGATTAGAACATACACACTATATGCTTTGCTATACCATCAGGGACATGCATCTATTCAAAATGTAATGAAATGTCAGATGATGATTTGAGCTTCTGAAGGTCAGCAGAGACAACTTGCAATAAAGAAAAGGCAAGGGAAGCAGAACATAAACATAAGCCTCTTCACTGATAGTCTCCTTTTCGTGAGTGAAACTAAGTGATGTATACACTTCCATACACACTACCTACCAGTTATTCTAGTCTATCTAAGCAATCTGTATTAGTGCTATAGAGTAAAGTAATGCCATTTGGATGCTCAGAAGTATAAATCTGTACTTGAGATAATAAAAAAATTAACAGTAAAAAGGTTTCCTTCACATTACTGATGCTTAACTTGATCCTGAAAACATCAAATCAGAAACTTGCATCAGGGTAAATTTGTATTGTGCGGTTTCATAAACTGCAGTCTCAGAGGAACTTTTCCTCCCTTCTGGGGTCAAGTTGTGTTAAAGTTTATCAATAAATTAAATTCTTAGCTAAATAAGTTGGCATGATTGCATTAAAAACAAGTCACAAACAAATATTATTTGGCAAAACACACTTGTTGTGACATAATTATCACATAGTTTATATTCTGGCAGGATGCAACTCTCTGTTCTCACCGTCCACGTAGCCTATTACCTTTTCTATTACTCAGTTGATTGATTCTCAAACGCTGTGTCTAAACAGGGAAATATGAACTTTACATAAGCCGTGGAGGGGAATTAATTAAATCCCAATCATTTTCACAGTCACAGTGGCTGCCCTCTAAAGCAGTTTGACTGACAAGCCTTTTTTTTCTCCCTGGGATTTATAAATCTTCTGAACCACTGTGGATTCCAGAGATGTCGGGCCAGGTTGATGTGAAGCGATATTTTTTTACTTCTCTCTTTTTTATGGGAATCTTTCTTCCATTCATTCACATTCACAGATATAAGACGAGAAATTTTTACCAGAACAATAAAATGAAATTGAATTTGATATCACCCAGACAATATTGTTATCAAGGCCAGACACACCCAGAGAGAAATACAGAATGAGAGAGAGTGAGTGTGAGAGGAAAAGACCGAGACAGACAGAAAGGATTCAGGATTTGGCAGCGCACAGAAAGAGGTGAAAATACAACGACAAGGGCAGACAGAGACTCATGTCTATGCTTTACTAGCACAAAGTGGCAGAGGACAAAGCAAGCCCTCCAAGTTTAAAAAATAAAAACAAAATATTTGCCATAAAATAGAAAGAGACAAAGAAGAAAATTAGAAAATGGTGTTCCTCTAGGTTGAAAGAGGCAGGAAGATATTCAACAATGTTTTTCCTTTGCACATTCAGTCATAAAACATTTGAACAGAGATCAGTGGAAGGATTAATTAAACGTACATAGCATGTGGAGCACAGAACCCCAACTGGCAGGGAGCAGGCCAGTATTTGGGAAATAATAAGTCTTAAATTGTGAATAACACCATCAGCAACGCTTCAGAAGGAAAAACCTCACTCCCTTCATCACACTTTTTTACAAACTGACAATCAGCTCCAGTTAATATGAGTGGAGGAAGCAGAGGGGGAGACCACTGTGCTTGGTCTGGTTTATGAGCAGCACAAGACAAAAGACACACACAGCCGATTTCTAGGAAGCAGACAGACAAGACGGTACATAAGCAGGCCAAGATGTTACAACTGTATGCATGTGCGAGCGAGAAGGCTGTTATGATGTGTGGGTGAGCATGTACATCAGCTCATTCATTTGAATATCGTCATTCATATTTGTCTACGTGTGTGTCAGAGTCAGTCAGAAAGTGCTGGCAGCTCTTCAGGCACGGATGCATGACAATGACGACAGTGACAAGGGAGATCATGGGTGTGTGGAGGGGAAATGGAACATGAAGAACAAAACAAACAGGCGGTGAAGTGTGTGGGGGTTGAACTGATGGCCCCTACTTTGCAGAGAGGGATAATATGTCAGCTGTCTCCGTGTGTCAAAGGCTGTTTTGATTATTTTGTGTAGACGTGTGTGCACGTGTGCATGAGAGAGAAAAAGTGAGCCTGTACACTCAAGACTCAGAATGACATTAAAAAGTGAAAGTGCGCCATGTGAGGCGCTGCTGGGCCCAATCCTGCGCTCACCTAACCTTCAAATGACATTAGACGACCCATCAGCACATGATGAGTCACTGCCAACCTGATGTGATTTATTCAATCCTGCTGAGTAGCTTGGATTGCAGATACAAATCACTTAGATGGAAGCCACAGAGTGGTGAGGGGGTGGTGTGTGTGTGTGTGTGTTCCCTATTTGTTTCGATTCTTTGTGTGTATGCATCCATTTCACATTCACGAGTGTGACTCTGGTGCGTTCCTGCTGCACTGAGTTAAAGCTGAGGACGGTGCGTGATGTTGTCTGCTCACATCCTGATAAACTAAGTTGTCTTCGGAGAGAGAAGCTGGGAAATCCCAGTGGAGCTTTTCCCGCTCTCCAACCAAGACATGCTTTTGTTTTAATCTCTCCACTCTCTGTAACTCAAGGGCCACGATTTCTATTAGAACATACGATTAAAGCCCAAGATATTAACGCCTGGTATTAAGTGGACTTAATAGGCAAGAGGGAAATAAACTGTCACTCAGAGCTTCATCACACAGAAGAAAGAAGCAGTGTTTGATAGTATCTGAATGATGTCACTGGGCTTTTTCCTCCCCATCAACTGTGTGCCTCATTCTGATCAGCACCATCAATTAAAGGGAATACAGGTATCAAGGTTAATAACTACAGTGAAAAGGACCAGCCACCTGAGTATGGCTGTTCAGAATTAACATTGTAAGAAACACAATAGCAGGTTTCAGAGACTGTTGTGAGATGCAACAACCTGAATTAAATTGCTTTTAATAGAAATACAGGCTTAAAAAAAAAAAAGATCTTTCATCACCCTTGGCAGTGTTCATTAAAGATTATTAGCTTTTATTCTGTTCACGTTTTCAGACCGACGTTCATTTTCCCAGTTGTTAGTTAAATTGATATCAAATTAAATGTATTTAAATTTCTCTAACTGAACATCTCAGTGTTCCTGAAATTACAGCACTAAAAAAAGGACTTGCCTTTTTTTTTTTTTTAATAAAGGACCTAATAGTAAATTCTGTTAAAAAAATTTTAATCCAGCAGCTGAATAACTTTATGATGTTCTTTCTACACTTCAGAAGTTCACTGTCGCAGAAGTTCCCATGAATGTGTTGGAGTTTCCTTTGATCCTCTCTTCTGACCAACCAACCAGCTCTGTGGGGTTTAGGGTCTGAGCCTGTGCTGCTGCTCCATCACTCTCAAGCTCTTCTTGTCTAAAGTTTTGAGTCACGGTTTTTCTTAAGGACGAAAACACGAACAACGCGTCTGCCTTGTTTTTGTTTGACTTTTTCTCAAAACGGTATTCTTTGGATCATGTCTCATTCTTGTCTGAGGCTCTGCCCAACTACATTTGATCACATAGTGTTATCATTACCAGCGCTATCATTATTTCAGCTATTTCCTGCAGCACAGTATTGCCCCATTAGGTTGTATTAGCTGTTTCTCTCTAAAACTGCCTGACATGACCTCCAGACTGTGGAGTAATCTGCCGCATTTACTGACTCTTTCTAATGTCATCAAACATTTTCATTTTCACTTTTTCCAAGTTCCTAAGCCCTGTTTTCTATGACATTTGCATGTTTTTTTCCCATTTTGATGATCCTGTGGTGTTTTAACACTTAGCTATTTACTGCAATTGAAGTTTTTATTGAAAAAATATGATTTCTCCACAGATTTTAACTAACAGTGTAATTAACACAGAGACAAACACACACACAGACAACATGGATAAATTATAGGGAGCTGGGAGAGGGGATACAAACATCTCATCGAGTCCATCTATGATTTACCAGAATTCTCAAATATTACACAGTTTGAAACATCAGACTGCATTCACAAGAAAGCAGCGCAAACATTCAGCTTGATGATGATGACAGAAAAGGAGCGTCTCTACCTGTTCTCCCTTCCCTAATTCCTGACACCAGATTTATAGTATCAACACATCACACAGGGAAAAAAACAAAACAAGGCCAAAACGAAGACTGAAAGCAGTCACATCCATAAGTGGGCATGACAAAAACCCTTACTCGAGATGGGTAGCTGCGTGAGGACGTTGATGAGCATCTTGAGATGATTCAGGGGAAACAGATTAGGCAGGGGAGCAGTCTGGCAGATCGTTAGTCAGAGACGTCAAGATCAGAGATAAATGAAGTGTCAGGAGAGGAGGGAGACAGGAGGAGCGGATGGTTGGAGAGAATAGATGGAAACAAGGGAGAAAAATAGGAGGGAGAGAGAGAGAGAGAGAGAGCGGCGCTATAGAACGGATGGAAATGTTTACGATTTGGGTTGCACATCACAAACATTTCCATTTATTAGTCTGCTTTGATTTATCAGTGAGTCAGGAGTACATTATGGAACGTTAATGCATGCATGTTTTTTTTTTTGTTTTTTAATTTAAATTGATCTCATAAGAAACTTGTGCATAGATCATTACTTGACTGGTGCCATACGATAGGTCATTACGAGCTGCCTCATACATTTCCTGTTAGTAATTTATTCTCATGGATAAAAAAAATGAACAGTTTGATTATCAACACTCTGCAGCCTTTGGTGTGAATACAAACTTGGTACGGTGCACAATCATCTCTGATTAATTGTGGAGCTAACAGGTGCCTTATATGTCTTACCCTGTATGCAATCTTCCAAATCATTTGTGAAAGTGTTATAATCATATCCAGCCTATTTCAAAATCTGATTTATTTGAATTTTATTTGTATTCCAGCTTACAATCAGGATACACGTAAACTTAGTAAATCTATTCACATTCACCATATAATTAATGTCACTCAATTGAAGTTCAATGGCAAAAGAGAGTAAAAATGGATCTGTTGGTCAAATTATGGACAAAAGGGCCAACTCAATTAGCAGCTAAATTAAATTAACCCGGTAATGTGAGGTGTTAACGCAGTGCCTCCATCCAAACTGGATTATGTGAGTCTTTGCCATCTAATTTTAAAACGGCCAGTTCAAACAAAATCATTTTCACAGAACCTGACGTTTGCATAACGAGTACATTTAAGATGGCTGTCAACTGGTTGTTACCTCTGATTTACGCAATGTATTGTTCACATCCAACAGCAAAAATGATTGACCTAATTTAGAGAAATGTGCACTGCTCATTATTAATGGTGACTTCATTGGTGATAGTAGATATTATAACTCAATTTTTCCAATGATCTTGTTTGTCCAGCATTGCCATGGCGATTTACCTTGGTAAAAAGTGCACCTCCACTGTAACCTTGAAACCCCAGACAGGCCACCTTGTTGACCTCATTTCCTGCTTTGTAGCACAGGCCTCAGGTTTGTTCCTCTGTCCTGTTTTTTCTCCCTCTCTTCGTGTGTGTGTGTGTGTGTGTGTGTGTGCTTGTGCGTAACAGGCATCACGTTCCTTAGAGCTCATCACCTGCTCCATTCATACTCTCATCCTGATTGCGTTAGCCACCGCAGCAGCTCATCATCATCTCATCAGCTCTGTAGCACTCCTGTAGCTTTCATTCTACCAGTGTGGTACAAAATCTAGTCCACTTAGTGAATTCTAGTTTGACCTTCTTTGTGTTTTTGGCTGACTAACCTTTATCTCGCTGTGCCTCCGGATCATACTCTGTGTGTCCGCCTGCCGGCGTCACGTTCTAGCATGCCATCCCTCACTGACAGATCCTGTCTATCAGCGACCTCACCAACCTTGCTTTCCTCATGTTGGATTCTTTGCTCCGCCAATCATCACCTGTGAGCCTCTCAGATCTCATCCAGGCTTCACCTGCCCTGTCACAGTCAGGTCTGCGTCTGGGTCCTGTTTCAAGCCCCTTAACGTTACTGGTTACTACACAAAGCGTACCTGATACAGTGGGTACCCACACTTACTTCAAACGTTTTAGATTCATTTTCTGACAACATCATTCACTTGTCTGACCCTCAGGGTTAACTCATTTCTTCCATTTGGAAAGTCTCACCATAAACCCATGACAGCAATTTAGATTACTTAGATTTTCTTTTGATCGCAATACAGATGATTGGTAGTCTTAGCATTACTTGATTAGTGTAATGATTACGCTCATCTTAACCACAAAATATTACCTTAATTACAAGAAGAAGTTCCATTATGTCCCAACATGAAACCTCTTCTCTTTGGCCACACAGACATATTTAATATGATACAAGTAACACTAGCAGATATAAAGAGTTCTGCAATCTAATTATCTGTGTTACCAGTTTTGTATCTATTCAATTAAAACAGTGGAAGTCAAACTGAAAAAAATTACCTGTTTAAATTACAGCAGACAGCAGAATTCATACTTATGAAAGATAAAGAAGATTTAGAAGAAAAGGATAAATAACTTAAGTTAGTTTGATAAGTTGCACAGACAAAACGTATCAATTACTGCTCTTAAAAGCTTTGTGTTACTCAACAAACACTTGAATTCTCTGAGTCAATGAAACGTCTCCAAAGAAGACCTCCTTAAAGCCTAATAAAGCCAAAATGAATGTAAAAGCACGATCAGTAATGTTACAGCAAATCCTCACCACCACCTCGTAAGGACACCACACTGAGAAAACACACCAGCCAATTACAGCAAATTACCGATGCCTTTCCTTACAATACCTTGGGCGTGTTATCAGAACAAAAACAATATCTCCACTTAGTTGCTCAGTTCACACTCAGTTACTGCAATCCACTGAATATCAAAGAAATACTTAGATTTACATTTTTGAAGTAGTTGCAGAGTTCTTTGTGTCTTCCTATGCAAGTGACTCAATCATGTTCTATTAGACAGAAATAGACACATCAGGTCACAGGTTGACTAATTTCAAAGCTCTTTCAAGGGGAAAGGTGCAAGAAAATATACAATCTTCTCTATCATCGTGATTTTACTGATTTGAGTGAGTATGTTAGCAGGTGGATTATGAAGTCTTTATTTTTATGTGTTGCATTTTGCACACTTAGCTTGTTGTTAAGCTTACTACAGCAAGATAATGGAGTCATTTGTTTTATACCAACAGAATCTTAGAAGTTAGAAGTTAAGAATCTTTTTTTGTTTTTTTGTGTTGCAGCAATATTCCTCCATAGTAATCACTTCAAGTGGATATTGTTCTTCAACTTGCCATACAGCATACAACAAGGTTGAGTGCCCATCTCTGCAATAAAGCTGAATATATTTATATATATATGTGTGTGTGTGTGTGGTATTGGTAACTATTATGGTGTAGGATATTTTATTCAGTGGAGCGTGGTGGCATAGTGATCAGCGCTGTTGCCCCACAATAAGGAGGTGATGGGTTCGGTTCCTGAGCCTGGGGCCTTTCTGTGTGGAGTTTGTAAGTTCTCCCTGTGCCTGCCTGGGTTTCCTCCCTCTGTCCAAAGACATCATGTTTGGGTTAATTGGTGACTCTAAATTGTCCGTAGGTCTGAATGCCAGCTTGAGTGATTGTTTTGCCCAAAGCAACAGATCTGATTATACCTGTGATTTCCAATTAAGGCTGATGGCACAAACAAACTAATGAAATAACCCATGAACATCACAGCGTCCTCACTTTTGGCCTTGGTTTCATCTGATGTATTTCCATTAGAAAACTTATCGGTGGTATCTACACTAGATTGTCTGGCTCACACACACAGGCTACTTCTTGAAGCAGTTATGGAGCGTTACTGTGAAGGTCAGAGGAGCGTTTTGTATTATATTACTGTATGGAGGTACGGTTCTCTGTTGACAAAACCATAAACACTCTTTAGTATTTCCCCATCGTCTGAATGTTGGTCCTGGGTGCTACAATGTCAGAAAATGGAATAATGTTTTCATCTGTCTCTGGCTCTTTACTGAATTTAGAGAAGTAGAAACTTTTCTCTGCACAGTGAGAGGATCACATAATGTCCTGCTTTGGCTTACGTTCTCAGCGTTTCACAGTACTTGAACAAATGGCCAATGCTGTCAATTTTCTTCACGGGACAGTCTCATAAAATGGCATTGTGTACTTTATGAGAAGATAAAAAAAGTGATCCAAGAACACAATGTATTTTTGTCAGAAATGTTCCATCACTGTGAATTTGGAAAATAACTGAACAATGAACCAAACTGTTAGAGACCATAATGGAAACTTGTTCCAAACCTCTTTTGTGTTTGGGTGTATTTTTATGTGTGGTGTAAATAATGTGCAAGCAGATTCATTTAAAAACAGAAAAAACTGGGTGAATCACTTACAATGACAATGGAGACAATAGTGATTCTATTCTTCCCTTCAGAGATTTCATATCATGTCCAAAGCTGTCAGGGGTACAGCACTAACCATTTGAATGGCGTTAGCTGAAGCTATTGACAATATTATCACTGAGCAATGGCTGGACTTTAAAGGAAATGGTGGTGACTGTAACAGGTGGGGGTCTTCATGTAGTATGCACCATGAAACTGCTGAAACAACAGCAGAAAAACGTGATGGGTGAGATTACTTGGGTGTCGATGCAAAGAGCAAAGGGAAAAAAAAACAGAGGAGACTGCAGAGGAGACATGAAGATAGCAGCAGCAGCCTCATAATGAGCCATAAATCAGCTTGATAGGAATTTCCTCTACAGTACTATTAGAACAAAGTGTTTCGGACCTCATTAATTTCCATTAGGGAGCAACTATGTGGTAAGTTTACTACAGCAGTGTTTTGTTTAGTTTTTTTCCTCAGATATAACAATATCTCTCACGTATCCCAAAGCCTCTCTGTGCTGAAACTCCATTATTCTCAAATTTGAGGTCACATGCAGCAGGAATGGGTGCAGACAACTGCACTCATTGTGACTCATTTTAAACTATATGTCTAGATGGGATCACACAAACCACAGTGGCGCTCAGCCAGTTGACATTTCCACCCATTATTATGCAATACTGCATTATATGAATTCTTGGTTGCAAGGGTAAGAATTACACCCACTTTATCTAAATTAGAGTAAAAAACTCCCAACCAAAAAAAAAAGAAACCCCTCTCTAACTGTTCTGTTTCTCTGCCTTACCCTTGTATTGGCACATTGAAAACAGCTTGTATTTTAACCTGGCACCTTTTGTGAATATCTACTGGATTAGCATTAAAGTGGTGGTTGTTGTAATTCAGTCATAATGATTGAGTGATTGACCTGCTTCTGCTCTGAAAGCAAGTTTTCAAAGGTGCTTGTTGACTCAACTCTGTCAATGTCTGCCTCTTTTCAAGACACTGCCCCGATCACTAAGGACAGGATCCGATATGCAGTCTGCAAGATACATTAGATACATTACAGATACAAGATACATTAAAATTTATCATGTTGTGGACATGAATAAAAATACATTACTGACAAAAACCTGGCCAAATGTTAAAATAAGAAGCAAGCGCATTGTCAAACACCATGAGGCCAATTAACTGTAGTAGCAGTAAGAAGCAGTCAAGAAAAACACTTTACAAAAAGTAAAAACTCTGTTTTCAAACCAGCCTACTCGACTAAAGTCCTTTTAAAATAATGATTGAAAAGTTCAGAAAGTTCAGTAAGAAAAGAATGATACCTCGTTGAAAACTTGACAGACTTTCCAAAATCCTAGTAGAAGTACTTCTTGTTGATTTACATCCAGCTCTAGTATATGTAGTGAAGATTTAAATAAATGGTATTGATTAAGGTATAATGGTATAATGTATTTATTGATCTGATTTCACTTTATTAAGCTTTGTTGTTCTTGGTCTGTTATTTGCTGTATGTTGTAGGAAAACAACCAAATTCAATCCCTTCACAAACTGAAGATGAATCTGATGGAACAAGTTTTAGCCAAGAAAATACTTTACACATGGATGATGCCGCAAAGAAGCGCAGTGACCTTGACCAGGGACCTTTCACCTCCAAATTTTAATCACATCATCTTTGACTCCAAGTGAACATTTTGCACACTGAAATGTTTCTTGGATATTGTACTGACACAGAAGAATAGCGACAGAACCGACAATATAACTAGAAAGGATTCTTATTATTTATGTGGCTGATTCAAACAGTCATTTCATGAAGAATCACTAAAGTGTTATATTTTGATACAAATCAGTGAATTGAACATTAACTCAAAATGCAGACACAATCTCTTATTTCCTTACCAGAGTGGTGAAGATGTAAGTGTAGTAGACAGACAACATTCCCAGCTCTGATGCCTGCATAACAAAAGACAAGAAGGGCAAGAGGGGACAAAGAGAAAAATGTAAGAGAAAGATAGTACAGAAGGTGCAAATCAGGAGTTTAAGGATCTGTGAATAAAAAGATATTCAGATGTAGGTCAGAGGAACAAAGGAGGGAAGGGGACAGGCACAAAAGAAATCATAGAAAGGAAGAAATAAAGGAGTGAAGTTGAAAGGTCAGAGATTCAGTGAAACCCTACTCAGAAAACTGATCAAATCCACATCTTGATAAGACAAGACACATTCTTATCTCATGACGGCTCTCAGTGGGGCAATTAATTTCTGAGGGGCATTAGTATGCTGCTCAACACTATCTTACAATTTCATCAGAATAAAGTCAGAGGAGCGGTTGTGAAGGACAGCATGAACTTTTCCTAGT
This sequence comes from Echeneis naucrates, assembly GCF_900963305.1. Classification (NCBI taxonomy): domain Eukaryota; kingdom Metazoa; phylum Chordata; class Actinopteri; order Carangiformes; family Echeneidae; genus Echeneis; species Echeneis naucrates. Next base: position 14,169,381 of record NC_042523.1, on the reverse strand, counting down.
TTTATTTCATTAGAGTCATTAGCAAAAAAAAAAAAAATAATAATAATAATAAAAAAAATGAGTGAGCTGTTTAATCATGTTGCAATACACATTATGATTCAATAAATATCATGGCTCTGCTGAAATTTCCCCATGAAATAATTAGCATCATTATTTTATGTTTTTCATCCTTTGAAATAATAACAGATGTTTTAATGGTAGATATTTGTCAGATCTGTCATTAGGACTATATGCCACTCCGTTGTTGAATATTCATCCTACAGCACTCTAAGGTGCTAATAATAAAGCATTCATTTTTAACCTGTGATGATGCCTTCAAGAAGCTTTCCCTTGAAGAAGATTTTTGATGTTATTACTCTGGGACTAGCATGAGCATGACAACTATGTAATGCAGTTATTAAGCTTCAGGAAAGTTGTTAGCATCTGCCATGGTATTACATGGTGAGTAAAGCTGGATAATAAGATATTAGGATCGGGTGGTTCAGATTTGCTTAACATATTTTCATAAAATGTGGAAAGTAATACTTCAAAGCATTGAATCTTTGCCTTGGGTGACCTGTGCCTTTACTATTCCCAAACCAACAGTAACATTTTAATCTCTGCTTGCTGCCCACATGATATTCATAAGACACAAAACAACCAACTGATGAAAAATATCCTTTTGGTTGTTGCATCTATACAAAGTGTTGCTGCCTACTTTCTGATCTTCCTGTTGTTCTACTGCAGCAGCTGGTCACCATCTATCCTTCTCTGGTTTTAGACAACTGTGTGCAACAGCAGAGGCCTGACAGAATGAGATTACATTCAGAAGACTAACACAGCTGACCTAAAGCCCCTGAATGCTAAAACCTTAGAGAGAGAGACCTTTGTGTGACGAGGGTTTGATGTAAGATGTAAAGAGGCAAATAAGATGAAATGTCTGGCATGACAAAGGACAATTCTGCCCCTTTAGACAAACTGGCCAGTCGTATCATCATCTGAGACTGGCAATCTTGGCGGTGCACAGATTTGATATGTTTTGCGACTCAGCGCTCGACATAAGGGGTGGGACTTCCAATTACCCATTTCCCAGCTGCAGGATTTTCACTGCACAGACAGAGAGAGGAACAGGGTGACACAGAAAGAAAACAAAAAAGTTTGAGATAGGGGGATGGATAAATGATAATTACATGGGGACAGAGGTGTGAGGCATATTTGTCTTCTTTGCATTTTGACAGAGAGCAAATTGTGAGAAGGAGAACAACTCTATATTAAAACTGAGGCAACAGAAGGACAGAGAAGGGGAGCAGAGAAGAGACATCCCACTGTGGCTTCCTGCAGCTTTGTTGCCTGGGGTTGCTATGGTGACTGGATGACCACTTGATTGAGGTGAGAGATTGAGATTGAAGACAACCATGAGATAGAGTATAGTGGACAGCAGAAGGACAGAGTGAGAGAAACATCTCTGTCCTTTCCATCTCTTCCCAATCCACCTTCTGTCTACAGTTATTGTCACCTTCACTCTAGCCATCCATCCATCGTCTTCAAGAAATAATGAGCTGGAAATTAATTACTAAAGACCATATGCTCCTGCCAAACACCCTCCTGTCCACTGCTCCTACAGCCATTTTATTTATGCCATAAAGGCTCTGTACATCCACCCAATGAGCCTCAATCTGGAGAAACTAGCAGGATTTTCTGGAGTCCAAGTGTCCAAGGTGCTAATAATAATGCTCTGAAGATCTGATTAATATTTGTGTGGGCCGCTGGTGGAAAAAGTCCAAACAGTGAATGTTCTCCTGTACTGCTGACAGAGCCACTCACCATCACTGAACCCGGAAAGGTGGGCCAACTAACAGTTGATACATTGAAGGATCTGCCTGCTTAATTTGCTTCATTGATTTACACAACAGATAGTTTTAATCCACAATGTGTGTTATAACATAAATTAGACAAAAGGACTTCACTTTATGAGTCTGTTCTTACTTACACTAATCAGTTTAACTGGGCAATGAATCACTGCAGCACACATCATCCATGTCATTTGATGTAACATAGTTGTTTGACAGGATTGCCTCATTTTATATTGGACACTTCCCGTCTACGGGCTCCGCAACCCCTCCCTCTTTAAAAGCATATTGTGAAAACGTGTCACACAGCTAGCTCGTGATTCAAGACAGAAAATAGATTGTGATGGAGTGACAGTGATTTTCTTTTTTTTTTATATATATGTTCTGCACACTATATTTCCAGCTGTATGGGGAATACAATCTCTGTCTCTGCAGGTAAAAACTAAATACTAATCACCCTTTTCTTCCAGTTGAAAAAACTAAGTCTATCTCAACATATACTATTACCTAAAGCCTTGAAGACTTTTTGCCCCTGGCATTTTCAACTTTGTTTTGCTTTTTCAGAGGTATGAGAATGTTATTGATGTCTTGGGAACTTTTCAACAGTATAAAACTTCAACTATAGTAAAGACTCTCTACTAAATAGATGGAATAAAGTCAGGTTAGGGCAGCACAGAGACATTGGGCTTAGCGCTGTTGCCCCACAGTAAGAAGGTTGTGAGTTCAGTTCCTGAAGTTTGCATGTTCTCCCCATGCCTGCGTGTGTTTCCTCCGGATACTCTGGTTCCCACCATCAAAGACAACATATTTCGGTTAACTGGAGACTATAAATTTTCCGTAGGTCTGGGTGTGAGTGTTTGGTGGTCTCTGCCTGTCTCTGTCTGTCTGTCTGTTGGCCCTGTGATGGACTGGTGACCTGTCCAGGGTGACCCCGACCTCGCCCAGAGTGAGCTGAGATTGGCTCCAGCAGCCCCCCGTGACCCGGAAACAGATAAGCAGTTGAAGATGAATGAATGAAAAAAGTCAGGCTCTGTTCATAAATAACAACCCCACACTGACATCCTCCCCAAAAAAATACATCGGATGAAACCAAGGCCAAAAAAACAACAATATACCAACCCTTTCCAAAATGATGTGTGACATGGTGGCGTTAGCGTCGACTATAATAGTGGCAGTCTTGTCATCTCTTATTTCCTTCAGGAGTGGGGTTGGGTCCTGGCTGTCATCAAGCATGCGCACTGACAGAGTCTCCTTGGAGATGAGGAACTGCCTGAGGAGCTGCTCCAAGTTCAATAAGCCTGTTGGTGAAATACATAAACAGACACACACACACATACACACAAATAAACAAGGTTGATTATAATCATTGGCAGACCCTCCCAGGGAGATGGAACTAAATAACCTCTTTTAAAAATTATGAAAACACATAACCGTAATGCAAATGAATGTAATAAAAGGCAAGCAAATCTGGGAAATGCAGAAATATAAACTTCACAAGTTCACTGTTGTCAAACACAAAACAAATGTGCCTCTCATTTGTTTTCTGCCACACGCATTACAACAAATCCATAAAAACTTTTCCATGCAGAACAACAGGACTGATTACCTTGAATTCCAATTGTTGTAAAGTCATCAAACACAAATGGGGTACTTCAACGGGATCTCTTGGACTGTCCCATGCTAACAAATAGTTTGACTCCAGTGAGGTAAACAGGATTTCACTAATTATAGCACAGCTGACTTAGTCAAAATGCTTGCTGCAGATTTTCACCAGTAACTGTTCATTCATGTATTAGCAGGCTCAGAGAGGTTACTGGGATAATTCTCCATATAGAAATGTAAACTAATTTGAGAGAAAACTAAAACCCAAACAAAACAGTTATTGGCCTCGCCCAGTCGATTTGACTGAGGCTCAGATGCATATAACACTTGATGTTGGCAAAGGAGTAAAGAGAAAAACAGAACTTTGTGGAGAAAACATTTGTAGAGCCCCAAAATACTATTTTCATTATCAGGCAATAATAAAATGGCACTCAACTTTTACATCAACAGATATTTTATGCGCTTTATTTTATGGTGACCGATTTAGGTGTAGCATTAGTTATTAAGTTGGCTCCTCTAGCTTCTCCACAGCACATTAACAGATGCTACGGACCATCCCAGACACCAGCATTATGTCTAATAGCTTCTGTAATTATAGCTCAGTGTTAGCCGGTCTTTCAGTCTGGCTGTATTGAGGTATATTACAGTGTGTCATTGTCTTCCTGTACCTGGCTCCCCGTGTCTGTGCACTCAGGAGACATCATTCCTGAATGCTAGTTGCTGGCTTGCCTGTGCCTTAAACCTCCCTTGCTGCTAAAACACAGAATACATTTGATGAGCTTGAAGCAGCTTCACGTGAACTGCCCTCTGTGTCTGCTGTCTGCGTCCACTCTCTGCAACTTCTTTACATGAAAAGCATCAAATGAAATTTCATGTCAAGTACGTGACATTAGATGGCGCACTGTAATAGATACACACACAGTGACACAGAAGAAAAGCTTGCATTCTCTTTAGTGTTCAGGCAGCACAGGATTCAAAGTGAAGTCAGAATCTTTTTTTCACCGGGGTGCTTTACAGCAGCCATGCTCTTCCCTCACTGCTGCTGGTGAACTTGTTTCAATCAAATGAAAAACATGCAACTGAGTAAAAACTTTGGTCTTCTTTAGTTTGTGTTGTCCCCGAACAGAGAAAACAAAGTGCATGTGTGTATATGCGTGCACATCATAGCCTGTAAAGTGTGAGTCCTTCATATTATTCTGTTGAACAAAATAATATGATATGATATTTCTTTCACAGAATAATATGAAACGGGCTGTGTATGGTGTGCAGATGTGTGTGCTTGTACTTCTGTCTTTTTGAGCACTGTGGTTTGGACATTGAACGGTGAGGATGCTTTGACTGGTCCCCTGTTCTTTAGAGGGCTTTTTGGTTTCATAATTAGGTTTAAATTATTTAATCGTATCACATTATAGTTTTTATTGTGACTGGCAACTCCCGCTTATAGGAAACAATATATCAGCAATACCTATACTGCTCATAATTGTAACTAATTGCCACCAGCCTCATGGCGGCCTGCTTGCTGCTCGAACAGAACTGGGGAAATATTCTGCTGAACATTTCCCACTGCTGTTGCTTCTAAAGTTTTCTGCTGCCAAACAGCAAGGTAGCTTTTACTGTGAAGCCAGTGCAGGGAACGTTATTACCGGTAACCACAGGTGTCACCAAATCGCCCAGGACTGAAGTCTTAAAGCATAAAACTCTTCTGCCAAAATGACAACCATGGCATTCTGCAGCCAGCGTGCGCCTGAAGTAATGCACAGTACAGCTGTAATCCAGGACGCTAAGACATGACTGTTGTGTGTGGTTAAAGATAGAGCAAAATACACTTGACTATACCCAACTACATCCATCAGAGCAGGTGCTAGACTGCTCTCTCTAAGTTTAAGATAAACATCAGAGTTGTGTTCGACTGCAAGTATCAAAGAGGATCCTCACAAGTGTAGTACACACCTAGGTGTGTGTTAGTGAGACAAAACCCCCTTATTGGCATGGACAACACATGGCTCCGACTCTCTGAGCCGCACAGACAAATGTGAGGGCTGACATTCAACTTAGGCAACTACTCATTTACCTTTCACATATTGTGTGCTTCTGACATCTCTCTCACACACAAAGACTTGCAGAAGCACAGAAGACACCTGTCACCCCACAGTGGTACAGGAAGTGTAAAACATGATCGTATCAGTATGACACACCAGTGAATATGATTTCCTTCAAAGGTCTGGGTGAAAAATATAATGAAATGTTCGTCACAGATGAAACTTTTAACACAGAACCAAAAGTCTTGATGACAGCACTACCCTGACTCATCATTAAGCCCCAAGAAGAGTATAAAATTACTTTGCCGCATCTGGGGCCATTGCTTTGAAATGATGTCAACAACACTGTGTGTCAAAAATGTTTAATTATGTCTGAGAATATTAGTCCATTAACCCAAATTACCATAAGTGGAATCATCACAATAAGTGTGGCCAAGCTGATCATCACTGTTATTTCTGCAAACAGAATTCATATTGATCCTTCATACGGCACACTGGATAACACAAAAGGACTTACACCGCAGAAAAGTCCATTTGCAGGATTTCAAGCCAAAGTTTGAAATCGCTGCGTGGGGGGATGCAGGTTAATAAAACCTTGGTGCTTTGGCAAGAAAGTATAGGTAAACCCTTTTCTAAAGTTTTCTTAACTCTTTGGTCATTAAACAAGCTATGACTGTCAACTTAGTCACTATAAAGACAATGTAGACAATATAGTGTCCCTAAGCTGCTATTTCACAAAAAATTGCAATTGTTCAGCGTCTTTATTAAGCACAGTATTCAAATCTAATGGGACAAAATAAGTGGGTCTAAGAACTGATGGAAGCTCCTTTGGCACCAATAACTTTTATTTCCATATAATTAAAGATATCTAGATAAACATGGTAATTAATTTTTCCCTGTGTTGATGATGAATTGTCCAGGTCAGAGGCGGAAAACACCCCAATCCAGACAAAGGCATGGTTCATACCAGCAGATGTTTAGTGAACAGCAATACAGTTAGGACTATGAATACATTGTAATTCCTCAAAATTGCAACTTGGACAAAGATCTGATCATATTTTACAGCAAATGCATGTATAGGCGAAGTTGCAAGAAAGATGTCCTGTGGAAGGGCATTTCCATTTTAAGGAACTCAACGTCTCTGGCTCATTTAAATAGACTATTGAGGAACAAACATGCCCCAACACTGCATATTGAAATCAAACCCAGAATGTCTCACAATGTGTTTCCAACTATTTTTCATGCACATTTTTCTGTGCACATACTCGTGAAAATGATGAAAACCTGAAAAAAGTGCCAAAAAAACATTTTTGCACCAAGCAGATGTATAAAAGTTGGGTTGTCAATGAAAGCAAAAGCCCAGAACATTTTGGACACAAACTCTGATCACTCTCCTAAATAGATAAAATAGATAAATAAAGAAATAATAATAATAAATGTCATAGTTTTTAGTAATCTGAAACAGCATTATGAGAGTTTAAAGCTTACTGCCTTGAGAATGAGATTTTTTTAAAACTACAAGGTGTTCTATTTCTACCACTACAAGCACACTGCTATAACTTACTGTATACATCCCTGTTCACTTAAGACATCACCTCCACCTGACCAGCAGATTACAGGTCACTGGAGGCTTTACCACATTGTGTCTGTAAAGCACCCAAAGTCAGTGTGTAGACAACTGTGAGTCATAGAATTCTTATTTATGACACGGGATCTAATTATTAAAAGAGAATAGAGGCACGTTGAATAACTGAGAAGTTATCATTATAATTCACAGTAAAGCATAGAGTGAAAGTGTTTCCTCCTGCAGTAGGAAGTGGAACAACCCAGTGAATTAAAATGGAAAACTTTGTTTTCCCACTGAGCATATCAAAAATTTGAGACGTTTGGTTTTGTTGAACTTGGAAACTCAGAACCTGCACTGCAGCTCCTGTTACATTCATGAGCTTATTGGATGTTTTCTTTCAGCGAACTGACAGCTACACTGATCAGTGCGCTGTTGGAAGTCCGCGTGGGAGATCTGCACATTATGAGTGTGTTCATACATCTATACATACATTAGCATTCAGGGGTGGACAGCAACAAAGTACATTTACTTCAGTACTGTCCTTAAGTACAGATTTTGAGTATCTGTACTTGAGTATTATTTTTGGGGGATACTTTTACTTTCACTTCACCACATTTGAAGGCCAAATATTGTACTTTTTACTCCACTACATTTCTATTGCTGCTCTCCTTACTTTCTACTTTTGCTCTAGTCTAACATTACTAGTTCATTGTTTTTAATTGTAATTGTTTTTGTAACACACCTCTGTGTGTGTATAATCCTCATCCTACCTGGATTATTTCTCCATAATGATCGGCTCCTTCTTCAGTTCAGAGTTTGGATGTCTTCTGACATCACTGACAACAACACGGTCCAACTCCTCATCACTCACAGCTGAATACAGGTCTAAAAAAACATTAACAACGAGTAATGTCCCGGTCCTTGTGTGTGTTGTTGTGTCTGAAGCAGTGGAGTACTTCTTCTAAATCTGCGGTATCAATATTGTTGTGCGAAATAACGCCAACAGTTTAAACAACCCCCTCCCCTCCTGCGGGCAGTCGCTTGCAGAGAAGCTAGTTTGTCCCTCTGTCCGGTGAACGGTGTGAACTCCAGCTGTGGCCGCTGTGAGCTTTATAGTCAGTGTGATGAAACTCCTAAAAGTGCTGTGTTGTGATGTTGACGGAAGTAAAGAACTGAATGAAGCCGGTCCATGTGTTCAACTACTCCGCCTTAGCCCGGACTGGTAGTTACCATGGTTACCAGCGTGAACGAGCCAAGCTAAGGTTAAACAGAATTAGCTTTGTAGCTAGCTACACTAGCATAAGCTCAGCTAGCTAAAATGCGGAGCCGCGACTCTAACTCACTAATTCTCACCTCCATTTCTGCCGTCATCCTGAATCTATGACAAGAAGTACGATCATAAAAGGAGGCAGAGGAAGAACTAGACATGGAGCACCCAGGACAGTCTGTTAATCAAGGTGAATAGTAGAGACAGCAACACAAGGTAACACACAGCACAACCAGCAGAGACCGGACCACCAGACCCCCCGGAGTCTGTGTTTATTGTGTCCATATAGAATATGTTTTGTTCAGAAGAGAGACTGGACCAGAGGTCTCTAAAGCCGGTCCTGGATGTTTCCTGATTCAGATGAGTGACTCCTGATCAGACTTCAGCAGAGCTTGATGACGAGCTGATCATTTGAATCAGGTGTGTTGGAGCAGGACAGTGTCCCTCCAGGACCGGAGCTGGAGACCTCTGGACTGGACCAAACCCCTCCAGAGACAGAGACTGGACCGGATCCCTCCACAGACCGGTTCTTTAGGGCCTCTTTAACTGAAGGTATTTTTGAGTAATAAACATCTGTAGCAGAATCACATCAGTGTATTGTATAATGACAATAAAGATACTTTCCTTTCTTGAGTTTCCTTAGGCATTTATTTTCTACTTTTACTTAAGTAATATTTTGACAAAGCTACATTTCCTTGTATTGGAGTAACACTTCACAAGGAGCATCTGTACTTTTACTCAAGTAGTGAAGCTATGTACTCTGTCCAGCTCTGTTTGCATCTGTGACTCCGTTCATTTACAAAAGGCCGCAGGAACACAACATGAAAATTCAACCACATGGATGGTTTTCTTCTTACAGTTACAGTACTGCAGCTGCTACTGCTTACACTGCCATCAATAGAGGAGGTTAGCTAGATTAACGCCTGTCCTGGTGTGCACCATGCCTTCGGGCACCGCTCACCATCCACTTCCGCCTCCTCAGCCATGGCTAGAATATATTCATGAATTGGCCATGGTCTATTAGGCTGTCACTGGCCTGGGTGATTAATGGAGCTGGTGCATGTGGACAAGCCACCGATAGGAGGGCTGCCAGCCGACCTGAATGTGAGACTGGACGGGGCGGGTGGAGCTGGAGCCAAAGAGGAATAAGTTTCAGCTAATGCCACTGCAGAACACAGATATTTGCACACACATTGACAAATATAAACACATACACAAATATAGGCATGCTGCCACTGGCTGCGTTTTTCATGGAACCAATGAGTGTCGGCATCAAGGCAGACATGCCATTCCCTGCACACTCTCCCTCTTGTTGCTTATGTACAATTCCAGCATGGTTGTCTCCTCCCTTTCCCTCACCCCAGTCACTAAATATCACATCTCCCACATCTGGCAAATAGCCTCCTCTCCTCTCATCTCCTCTCAGTTTTCTCTATCGAACTTTCATATCCCCTCATCTTTTCATTCAATTTCCGTTCCCCTCTTATACACAGAATAAGAACCTTCCCACCAACATACACATCCACAGCCAACCAGAGGGAGAAATAAAAGTGACATTAAAATCACTTTCTTCCCCCCAAAACTTTCCAATATTGAAGTCAGAGGATATCTAAAAGGTTCACTCGTTATCACAGCTCTTGCCAGAGCTGTATTCATCAACACTCTGTGGAGTACATGTCTCAGGAGCAGGATCTTAGCCCTGAATTAGAAAAATGACTGACAGGTACAGCAAGACCTGGAAGGAAAACAAGTAATGATACAATTTGACCCTGGCTGTAGGGTTGGTTTAAAAAGAAGTATATATTTTCTTTTGGTAAATTTAATTCATTCTTCACAGCAATAGTTTCAAATGTATCAAAGTACCCTAGCCCTTTTTGAATTTGTATAACCCCACCCCCCTCCAAAAAAAAAAAAGAAAGTTTGGTTTGCTAAATAAAAGATGCTGCTTCAAGGGATAAAATCTAAAGGTTATAAATGAAAGGTAACAGCCAAGTAAAGACCAAGAGACAGTCAAAGAGAAAGTTGAAAAGCAGAAAAACTGAGAGTGGAGATAGATGGAGCAGGCGGCTCACAGTGGCTCATTGCCATCTCAGGTCTGTCTGACACATTGTTGATGTCTCAAGCCTATTTCCTGTCTTCAAAGCCTACTCCTTATTTGGAAAAAGGTTAGCGGGTGCAACTCAGGGTCACTCTGCTTTTGTCTAGCTGGTTGTAATTACTGCTTGCTGCACTAAGAGAGGGTGGGAACAGGCTATGATTTAATCTTCCTCTCCAAAAGAATTAACCCTCCTGGAGGAGATTTTACAAGCTTTTATTTTTGAGGTCATTCAGTTTGGTATCTTTAAAATATAACAAGTGTCTTTGACAAAAGGAGGTCATATCATTGGTGGTGCTCTCTTGTCTGTCTTTAAGATCCGTTCTGATCATCAGCAGGCAGCGACTGAAAAGTCCACACAGTCATCACACTGGGATTCAAGTTTTAAAACAGGCTACACATGACAGAGCGTAATGTTTATTCTCATCATTTTAATTAGGGTATGACAGTGACATTGAAAAAGAAGATTTTACAATAAATGTAATTTATTTTGGGATGCTGATGTCGGGCATGCTGCTGTGAAGGCATTCTAGCCGTGGAGGGCAGCAGCTGCTTCAGAAGGGAGCATGGCATAGGGTGCATTATTGATAAGCGCCGCATCTGTTGTCAGAACACAGCCAGCCCGCGTGCAAGAAGATTATGTGTGCAAACACGTGTAAAAAAAAAACAAAATGTAGACATTAAACAGAAATGTTTGCACTTTGTTGGCAAATGTGGGGAAAGCAGCTTGTGGGGATCCTTCACAGGTGTGAATGGCCGTGTGTTTGTCATGAGGGTGTGAGAGCCATATACTCACAGTCAGCCTGGGCACAGATGAGGCAGGCAGTGGTGCTGTTGAAGAAGGTGAGAAGTCCTGCTACAGCCAGGCTGATGTCGGTGTTGGTTGGCCTCAGGTCCAGAGTGGTAAACCGGGGGAACTGAACCTTCAGAATGTCTTCAGGAGCCACCTTGACATAGGGAACCTGCAAAGAGATACGATATTGATATCAGACTGTATGCAGCACTTGAGCTTGACATTTTATGTTTAAAAAGGCAGATGTCAGCAGACAGGGCAATCCCAGGAGAGAAGAGAAAATGGCTGTTAACTGCAGTACAAAAATAGTACAAACGCCAGAAGAAAGAAGAGCTCTGAGGAAAATCGGTTTAATCTGTTATGATAAACTGTAAGGAAGCATAACCCAGGGATCTGTGCTGTGCATATTCAGAATAGATATATTTTTCAGTGACTGAGGCGCTGATACGGATGTAGAATACAACTTGAGATGTAAAAACTTATTTCTGTTCCTCCCACACAAGCAAGCTTTGGTTGGAGAAATCTCCAACATAACAACCCAAACATTGCCTAACCAAATGTTACGAAACATTTGTATATCTTCCTGACTGTGGAGGATCCAGGCACTCAGAAATATCCGGAATAATGTGAGATTTTTAAAACAAATTAAAATCATCATGAGTTATATTAATATAGTAATTATCTAGACCTTGAGTATTTGCATTGACTTCAACTTGAGGATGGTTGAATCCACTACAAGTGGCCAGTGCAGAGGTTGTTGAGGCTGGTGCATGTATATGATGGTTATATGAAAGTATTTTTTTTTTTTTAAATCTGATGCACTTCCTATCACAAATCACACAAAAAAGGAAAAACGCAAATACACATTGCAGAAAGATAAAGACAGATAGAAAAGAACATCTGAAAAGCCACATTGTCACATTTTCAATATGGGTATAATAAACAGAATATTAGCATGAAAGCTCAAGAACATTCACATTTTGCCAGAATTCGAAAACTACGATCAGACACAAAGAAAAGTAAAAACAGCCGGTCAATCATTTAGTACAAACCAATAAATACACAGTTTGGCCATCTCAGGCTTATTGGGAAGTTTCACTCTCCAAAGAGGACACTTAGACAACCTTAAATCCTGAAACTATACAAGCATCTGTATTCCTCAGCTACCCCGAATGACTAAATCATACCATGCCCACTGTACTAACATCGTACATGGGCTCATCTCCACTGTCAGAAGGGCGGTTAAGTACACCGCAGCTAACCCTGCAGCCTTCCACAGCAGATCACAGCAAACAAAAACCAGATTGGAGCTCCTTACAAATCTGCTGAACTTTAGTGAAATCAGAAAATACATTCCCCGAACGTTCAAACATATTTCCCTTCTATGCCCCCCCCCCACCCAGCAAATGGAATCCATGTCTGCTTCAGCTCACCACATGATGATGTGAACAAAGAGCAGGGATCCTGCCATATTACTGGTTTGAAGATACTTTATAACGCTGTCCTGATTCATCACATTGAACCATACAAAGGCACCAAGTGTGTGATTTTGGATCACATTCCAGTCTGACACAACAATATCTCTGTCCGTTCTGCTATGCCAACACTAGCTTTCACATAGACAGTGTAAGAGTCTCGCTGTTTGACTACCCCCACTGTGGGCTCAAAGGACAACAGATAACCCCCACCCCACCCCACCAGCCCTCATTCTGGGTTTGCACCTTCTATCAGAATGATGTGGCAGAACGAAGGTGCAACATTTCCACCCTGAACAGGTGCATAAAATGGGGTAGTGGGGCTTGGGAGGAAAAAGACGGGTAGAAGGAGACTGTAAGCGTGAGTGTGGCAGGTTTTGGGTCGAGCTGTTGGCAAGTCACTGTGGTAGAGTGCAGCAGGGCTCGAAGGGGATAGAGGAGGGCATGCTGGGACCGAGAGGAAGAACAGGGGAGGGAACCTCTACATCATGGCAGATTGCCTGTCTGTGTGCTTCCCAGCACCCATACATTGCTTTTGCTCTCGTCCCCACATCCCCTCGATTGGTTTTCCATCCCTACCCATCAGGGTGTAATGGAGTCCCCTGGGTGACTGGATGGATGGAGGTGCTGCGACTACTGACAGCCACCGCAACACCATTCATTCCTCTCAAGGAGCCCTAAAACCTGGGTAATAGCTGTACACCACACTGGGGAAATGTACGCATCTTCAGGTGTGTCCTTCATCTTCCCTGCTGCATTTGTACAATGTTTCGCAGCCCCTTTCTGATATCTTACCATTTTTTCTCCTGTTTCTCTGCGTACCCCAGATTGTTTGCCCTTTTTTCTTCGTGTCCCCTCGTGTCTGCTGTGCTGCAGACTGGTGCCGGTGTCTGATTTTTAACCTGTCATTTAAAAATCTGACATGCGTCAATAGGCTGTATCTGAGGCAGTAGGGGTTGAGAAAGCTGCTTACACACACACACGCACACACATACCAGATTGACACTTTGTCTTTCACCATTGAATTGGCGCACTGGACCCTATTGCTAAAAACATTACTATCTCTGGGGAACTTCTCCTGATTGAGTCTTCATTCATTATCAAATTCAAAAGCATGTAGTCTTGACTCACACTGAATCATTTTTTCAATTTTTTCATTTTCATTTTCTCATATGATGTCTACTGGAAACATTTTATTCATTTAAATACAGTTCTTTACTGAAAAGGAACTTTTATAAGATGCTTAACACAGCTTTAAAGCTTTTCCTTTTGAAGTCATCTTCCACATTGGAACCTGTAACTCCAGCTTACAGCAAGGCCTGCAAGAAGAATACATCATGCCTTTGTATTTTTGCCCCTCGGTTAGAGAAATGAAATTAATTGATTCTTAATCTGCAGTAGTTTCTCATGATGAGGTGGAGTGACAAAGTGTTGCACTAAAGTTAAAAGAGAGGTACTCCATGCAAAGAAAATCAATTTCTGCATCACTAACAGCAAGTTGTCAGCCATGTCAAAGTCACTTGCCAGACCTCTTATCTTTAACCAACAGCTAACATCAGTCGCTCTGCTAGTTGATTAAACCCAAAAATAAAAACAGAAAAATCTTTTCCTCTGTGTGTCTCAGCAGCTTCAAAGACTCGGCGAACCAAACAGCTGCATCAGTGTATCTCTGCAGGAAGAAACACCAGTGAGGTAATTTATTGCCAAACTGGATAATGTTATTGTTTGTTAATTGTCTCCACTGGAAAATGTCATGCCAATCTTTGTTTAGGTTGATGGTATCAAAGCTGTTTTCCTTATCAATAATTTACTTGTAATGGGAAAGAATTTGTCCATGGGGACAAACAAACAGCATGTTGTTCCCTTTTCAGACCTACGAGTTGGCTGAGGTAAAAGGTTAAAGGTGTTCTTTTGTGTTGAGCTGTACTTACTGTTTAAAGTTGTATCCCCTGTGTATGTTTATTAGTTTAGTTTAGAATTTTAATTCCCTTCATTTGGTTATATTCATTTGTTGACTTCGGTAAAGGGCTTTGTGGAAAAATAAATGAAATTTCTTTACTTGAAACCTGTTACCATGTGCTTTGACTGCTTGGTCCATGACAGCCTATTTTATTATACTTTTTGGTTTTACATACTGAAAATTAAGTGTATTGATGCAGGCTTTTTTCAACCTTGTTTCTTGTTCCGTCCTGTGATAAACCCATAGAAAGCTATCTGCCCAGCACTAAATGGCACAACTGCTGTTTGAACATAATGTAACATTTTGGCTGCTACTGGTGGGAAAATGCAGAGCAAAAGAGTAAATATTGAATGAATGTGACTAGTGAATATTGTGTTTATACTCATTAAGCCTACAAAAATATGAACCAATATGAAAGTCACAGAGATCTGCTGTTTAATATCATTATCAGCAAAAACAAAAAAACAACTGTATGAAGTAATATGAAGCAGTGTAGTTTTTACAGGCTGTTTATCCTGCAGGCTAAGTTAAGAGCAGTCAAGATGAAGGTTTAGGAGTTGTGTTTTCCTTCATGTAGTTACACATCACATCATTTAAAAGGTAACTAAAATATCTCACAGACAAAAATAACTGCATCGATTTAAACACAATCTTTACACATATTAAATACATTACCACATCATGGGTAGAGAGAGCAGTTAAATTCAAACAAGCTTTGTAAATATGAATTCACTTGGCTGGGGCACAGAAAATTATTATTAAAGGCAATGTAAACAACTTGTAGATCCTAGTAAGCAGGCTGTAAATCAAAATTACATCTAAGTGTCTTTTAAAAGCATCTGCTCAAGGCTGTGGCACCATTCGTGTGGGAGTGAAACTAATTGCATCTGAAAATTGTAAGGGGAAGAAAATCTCAGGCAGACAATGAAGCCCAAGGTAGCTGCTCAATTTTTATTAATCTGGTAGCTTCACTGCAAATATAACCAAATACCATGGAGTAAGTCAGGCATTTGTCAGGGGATTGACACGTGGGTGGAGAGTGGGAGATTGGGTGCAAAATGGGAGAGATAGAAAGAGAACAACCGAATGTCTGACTGAAAAACAAGTTGACGAAGGGAACGACAGAGAGGGGTAAACAGACTGTATGACAGCGAGGGGAGGAAACATAACCTAATAGGTAGTGAGGAATGGTGAAGGGTCTGTAATCAGTACTCACTAAATGGTGTCATTGAATTTAGCAGTGTGAGATTTGAGGATCTTGTCAAAGGCAATCTTTCTCATGTTCGTCTCTTTATTAGTTCATTACTCAAGACGTACAGTTTCATGAGATTCAATAACAGCATCAGCATTTAGCTTTGTTATTGTTTGGTCTCAGTGGGCCACGAATACATTCAAAGTTAAAGCAGATTATTGTGGCTCTCATTTATTATTTAGGAGATGCAGTACTTATTGGGTAATAGAAGAGGAAGTCATAAAAGTTGTTTATGCTGTATTTATTGTGTAACGACTAGAGCAGAGTATCGGAATTCAATACCTTTAGGATGCCATCCCAAATACAGCACTGTGAAACATTTCAGCCATGATGCTTCGACTCTTCCCCACCATACAAAAGGATCAGAGAAACATCTGACTGATCCCAAATTTATGACGTGGCATGACATCAAACTCAAATGTACAGCCAGAGTGATTCAGATTTATCTTCAGAGCTGGAAACAAGTACTCCAGCAAAAGATAAGCATTGTGGACACCTAAATCGAAGTTCTCCAGGCAGCTTGAAAAAATGTACACATGCAAAAAAATACAGTGTGCGCAGTCCACCTGATGCTACATGTATTTTAAATCAAAATCTCATTTGATCTGTTTTTTGCACAGGAGTTGGGATGCCCATCTGCAGCAATGACAAGGCAAAACTGTCCTACCCCTGACATCAAGGCACAGAGTCAGGCACTTTCTTACAGCTCAACAAGCGCATGTACGTGTGTGTGTATCAGTCCACTGACTGCTTCAATGTGAGTCTGTGTTTGTATAAATGTGTGTGTACGTATGCGTGTTTCCTGCCGTATGACAGAATGACTGGCAGGTCTGCAGACAGGGGTTTGACAGGCGTTTAATGAGGAAGATCTCACGGGACAGAGGCTTTAACACACACACACACACACACACACACACACGGGCACTCTTGCACACAGCGCGAGCAGTAGGGAAAAGAAAGTACCTTTGTTTGGCAGCAAAAACGCCTCAACTGAATTGCAAGGTGCTTGTAATATATTTGCCTTAATTACACTGAGCTCGCACTGTGATCTCCTCAGATTACCTTTAAAAACAAAGAATAAAATAAACCTACACGTTTCAATCTGCCAAATTGGTGATGTGCTGCTAGATGTTTGTTGGAAGCAGGTTTTTCATCACTTTGTAGAAAGCTTACCAACCTTTCTTCAGGTTACATTCAAGACAGGTAGTTTCAAGTCTGACTGGGCATTAGAGAGAAGACCATTGCTCTGAACTGAAGTGAAGGAGAAAGCTAATTTCCCCTCCATCCCGTCCAACAAGCTCTGGGTTGCCTCGGTTGTTGAGCTGACAAGTGCCCATGTCATTCTGCTACCTGTCTGCCGTGCACCTAACAGGGGCCTGTCGGGTGGGGTCTGAGGGTGGTGGTGGTGGTGGGGGGTTGTGTGTGAATGTGCAGCAGTGCCATATGGAGAGCAGAGACATAATGAGCAACTACATCTGTTGCCCTAGACTCAGAGGGATGGGGGAACAAAACTCAGTTTAATAGAGTATTACTACCCTTTTATGGGTCTTGGTATATGCCAGACTCGGTTTTAGGACAGTTTGCGTAGGAAATATTCCTCCGCCATGTTCGAAATCACTCATTTACATTACTACACATTAACCTGTCTATAAATTAGCATACAGCACATTCTTGTCTAGAAGAAAGAACTGTCCTTGAAAATATTTGGCAATGCAGCCGAATGGACAGCAGCCACTCAGTCTCACTGAGCAAAATACAAGGCTTAGTGATGAAAGATTGACAACAGTTCATTTACTCTTTAAAAGAGAACAGAGCTAATCAGAGATCATCAGAAGACTGAGCAGAGTATAAAGTCTGGCTGGTTGCATCTATATTGCAAGCCAGAGAATTATGTTGGCCACTAAGCATTAGGGAACAGATGCTGTTGGAGGCATTGTCCATCAGTCAGCAGTTGTAATGCCAAGGCTGGAACGCCAGAGTGGAGCTGGCAAAGATGGCGTTGCAGGGTGGCATTAGATGGAGGAGGGCAGGTGGTCGTCTATTATGGCTACCTGATCCCCTTTCGGACCAAAAGGTTTATGAGAGATTTGGGAGACCAGCTGTTGGCATTCAAAAAGAAAATAAAACCTTGAGAGAAAGGAAGATGAAAAACCAGATTTAAGAGAGTCTGCTCGTCAACTCCACCCTCCTCACAATCTCTATCTGTGATCGCCAGCTCATTCTGCTCTCAGCCCATGCAGGCAGATCTCTATTTGTGGTAGTAATGAGGCTGCATCAGGTCCCTGTGGTAATCGCAGAAGCAGACCACTGATAAAGATGAAGTGGGCTGCGGATCCCACAGTGCCTTTTAGGAGAGTGGAACATTGACCACAAGATCTCTATCTCATTGATCAGCCAGTTCAGTGGGGAAAAAAAAAGTTCCTTTCCTCCAGAGAGGCCCTTTCCTCTCTGCTGTCCTATTTCAGAGCAAAATGTCTTTGTGGAAAAAAAAAGAGATAAATGCTTTTAAACTCCCCATTGGCTACCAGCTGTGTTGGTTTTATTGTGAGCAGTAAATATAAAAAAAGAAACTACTAATTTGATTTGAGAGGCCTTTCTAAATCCGCCTACCTGAGAAAATGAAGGAATTTCCCATTAATATGGTCTAAAATGACCACTGTAAGTCTATCTGTAATTATCCAGCATAGGAAAACATGTTTGCATTGCTGAATTCAAAAGCTTTGATTGGAAAAGTATTTTGTCTAATCTAACAGTGGGCTTAATCCACTTCTGGGATTCTAGCCAAATGTTTGACTTACACCACCAAACAAAGCACAGCTCAACTTTACACAACAAATTTGGCATTCAGTTGGCCAAAAAGTCTTTGAGAACCTGGCCTTTGAGTACAACACAAACACGTTGACGGGGAGCCAAAAGACTTGAATGTTCGTGGTGAGTTTGATTTCATAGTGGGGGAACAGCAGAGCGTCAATGCAGTGAGCTGCTGCAAGGAAGCTGAGAAGTATCAGCTTGGTTGAGCACTGGCTCCTTCTTCACCAGACAAAAGCGCCACAACTTTACACAGCTGACAAAGACAACATTGTATCAAGGAGCAGAGTTCCTTTTCGTAGCCTTGATGGCAACAATCAGCTTAATTGAAATCCATTTTGCTTGCTGCTCACCTGGGAGTCACTCCGGTTTTTTCCCTGGCTTTCTTTTCAGAGATCAAATCAAGAGGCTGCTTCCTGATAACAAAGTAGCGTAGTGCATTTGAATATGCGCATGGCAGTTCTCCTAGTGAGGCCTTGACAACGCAGATCAATGGCGTTGCGAGAGAAGGGTCAGCGGAGGTGCAGACGACAGCTGTGCTCCTCTAATTATGATCAGGCAGAGACGGCGGAAGCACCTGCGTTTTGTTTGCAAGCAGACAACACAGAAGAATCCAGCACGGAGTGACATCCAGCTTAACATCCCCGTTCTTTGAACAAAACTACGTACAGATTTGTGCAGTTGTATGAACAGGCACGCTCAAACCTTAGAGAAATGAATGACGGTGTCATTATGTATTATTCATCATTTTATTTGAGCGACTAAATTACTCATTAAATCACTGTGCCGCTGAGCAGCTACAAGATAAAAGACAAAGTACTTCTAGTCTAAAATATTTTTGCTTGGATGTACTGAACATATGTACTAAATATTATACATGCTTTATTTATTTATATTATTTATTTACTGTAAAAGATCCTAAATATTTTTATTTACATATACATATGTACATATACACTTACTGTATACAGTCCTTTCAGCCTGAAATTATTTAGAATGATTCCTTTGTCATCTATTTCAAATAGGTGTGCTAATGGTAATAGTGAAGCTAACTTGAGCCTATTAGCCACAGCTGAAATAATGCTAAAAACCTGCTACCGGGTCAGCAAGAGGCTGATAACTTAGTGGACTCAACACATTTATGCTTACTTTCTCAACACAGTCAATGTACTGCATATATTTGATTATAAGACAGTGCAGATCATCTATTACATTGGCACAATAAAGGGTGGCACAAAATGGACCAACAGTGCATCTACTGTTATCTGCTTGTTGTTTATACAGCAGAGGAAGTTTATAAACTGCATTTTGAAGCAAGCAGTAAAGCTCTCGAAAAGTCCAAAAAAGGGGAATTAATGTGAAGGATGGTGCGGCTCCATTTTTAAGACTTCTTCAGTTGAGCACCTGCTGTTGAAAGCTTTTTACTTTCCTTTCTGAGTGAAAGAATTAATTCCCAAGACTTTCTGACAGACACAAATGAACAAAAATAAAATTGCACTTGAATCTTAAAGAAGGCCTCTCTAAAATGTTGTTTCCCCAATTTTTAATGTGCATTTTAGAAACTGTAGAACTTTAGACCATAATGAATCGTAAAGATGGTAACACATTGAGTTGAGAGAGTGAAAGCCTGAATGCCGGAATATGAATTGCATTCAGCTGTGGACTGAGACATGATATTGTGTCACTCACAGCGAAGAAAATATCTTTTTTCTAACTAACCCTCTTTTTGTCGAAATGCAGTCTTAATTAAATAACTAAACGGCAGCATTTGAATTCATCTAACAGGCATCAAGTGTGATGTGACGCTTTCCCCAGCTGGTCACAAATGAAAGAGGCAAAAAAAAAAAATGCTGGCAGTTCGGCTCGATCAGATCTTATTCCTGGTTGTGACTAACAGAGCTGCCAAAACAATGTATTTGGCTGGACAGCATTTGATTTTACATGTAGTGATTTTAAAGGCCAATTACAGTGGAGCGCTTAACCATAAACTAACCCTTTGAGCAGAACAAGGTCGACAGCAGAACTAATACCTCTGTGCACTCAGACACAGCGTCGTGAAACTGTGAGGAGTGATTAGGGAGAGGCAGAGAGAGAGAGAGAGCTGGCCTTTGAACACCAAAGCCTTGATCTATTAGTTTTGCTAAAAATGCTACATGTTGACCTGGCAGTCACCTGTAGATGATGTCTGAGGCAGGAGGAAAATGGCTAGAAATGGACAGACGGAAGAGGTGAAATAAGAAAATAAAGACCTCGAGAAGGAAGGAGAGAAACAGAAAGGAAAAGGTGAGGATAAGGACAAGAGAGTGATGAGAGCAGAGGCTCTATGAGTGCTGTAATAGGAGACATTACAGGACGGACAATGGCAGAAAGGCAGAGAGGTGAAAATTGGTTAATACTATGGCAGGGTGACGGGAAAGAATCGGGGTGCTTCTCAGTGTGCTACCCACCTCAGTACCCAGTGTCTTTCATGTGATTTTATGTGGCTGTTATTTGTTCGATGTGTTTTTAAGGTAGAGGAGCGTGTGTCAGAGTGTGCCATTCAGCATGTGGACTATGGGGCCATTTTCATCATTGTTAGTGCTTTTATTCGTGGTAACGCTTTACAGAGTTGGCGTGGAAGGACTCCATTCGACTCTGAGAGCTGTCTCAGCTGAGTTGCTCTCTGTCGGGAGAGACTTTCATCACTACAATCCACAACAAACTGAGTTGTTCTTGCCAACACCGGAGGAGCTGCTCTGGAGTCACTTTCTGGATAAGCCTTCCTGTCAGAAGAGGGAGAGGGAGAAGAGTTGGAGCACACTGGAGGCTCAAAACTATGAGCCTTGACGAGCGACGCAGACTGCCTCTGCTGCCCAACGTCCAATGCATCAGGAACAAGATGGATGAGCTGGAAGTATGGACAAAAGTCACAGAAACGTGGCTCAGTGACACGGACGGAGAAGAGGATCAGTTCCTTAGTGGGTTTGGTCGCCCACTCAGGTTGGACCATTCACCGGAGACCACTGGGATGAGATGAGGAGGGGGAGTGTGCTTTTTTATTAACAAGAGGCACTGTAACACTGAGAAGATATGTCCTTTCCATCTCCCTCCATCCCTATCAATTTCCCCGTGAGCTACAACTGCTGTTTTTTTTTTTTTTTTTTTTTTTGCTATTGTTTACATCGACCTTTGGGCCGCTGCTCACCTGATTGCAGACGTCACATACAGGCTAGACGCACATTTCCAGGATGCTCCCAAATTCATTCTTTGCAAATTTTAATCATTCCACCTTAAATGAAACTCTGAGGACATATGAGCAATACCTGTCTTTTGCCACCACAGAGAAAAGTACAATGCTAGACTTGTGTTATGGTGCCTGTTAGTCCCTCGGAGCTTCTTTCACAACGGTGTCTACCTGATGCCTGCGTACAGGCCCACCTTCAGGTGCCTTGCGTACACAGAAAAATCTGTTAAAGCTTGTAACGACATCTCTGTAGGCTTGCTTTGAGTGTACTGACTGGCAGTGATTTTCTGATGCCTGCCAGGGGATAGATGAATTATGTGACACTGTGTCCTCTTATATTTCTTTTTGTGCTGTTATACCAACTAAAAAGGTTAGTTGTGTATCCAAACAACAAGCCATGGATATCTAAAGAGCTTAAATCTGTCATCAACAAAAAGCGAAAAAAGCTTCTATACTGGTAATCCTTGTGAGTTTGATGGTTGTCAATAGAGTAGTCAAGAATGAAATAGGGCCAAAAAGGAAGGAAGGAAGGGAAATCGAAATCCAGTATACTGTAGTAAAGGTGACCTGAGAGCAGCCTGGAGTGGAATTGACCAGCATCCATAGTCCAGGAAATTTATTCGGGTTAAAGGAGTGAATGATGCTTATTTACCGAAATAACTTTAATTCATTTTTCTCTCGATTTGAAATGCTTCCCAGTTGATGAAATCCTTGGCACCCGAGAATGACATACAATATTTAAGAAATATGTCACAGCTCTCTTTAAGAAAACAAACTGCTGGCCCTGACAGGATCTGTGGGCACACTCTCAGCTATTGTGCCGATCATTTAGGTAGAATATTTTCTAACCTCTTTAGGTTGTGCACTGACAGCTGTAAGCTACCCGCTGTTTGGAAAACATCTACTTCAATTCCCATTCCACAATCTTAAAGTCAAAAGGAATTAAAGGATCTTAGGCCTATTGGACCTTTACAGGATGAAGTCACCTCCCTGGTTGAAGGTAAACTTGATTCTTTACAGTTTGCCTACCAAGCAGGCAAAAAGGTAGATGATGTTAAACTCTGTATTTTAGAGTATGTAAGCATTTGGAAAAACTCAAATCCATTGCAAGAATCTTATTCGCTGACTTCTCTTCAGCATTTAATAAGATACAGTTCCATTTATTGGTTAAACACCTTGCTCCTGATTTTAACCAAGCTGACCAACACTGATCACTGATTTTGAACTTTTTAACTGACAGACTACAGCATGTGATGTCTGATATCCTGGTGTCTAACACAGGCTCACCTCAGGGTTGTAGTTTCTTTCCCATTCTTTTCAATTTGTACAGTTGCAGGTCATCAAAAGAGGGTAGCTATCTGCTGAAATTCTCAAATGATTAAGAACTCTTATTGTTTCTCAACGATTCAGAGCCTGATCACGGAGCCCTAACCCTTTAGGAAAAACACTGCTGAGCCTGAAGCCAGTATAATCCCCCCCAAAAAGGAGAGGAGATTGTGGACAATTACAAATATCCTGGCACTGTGTTTGACTCATACTTGAAGTATTGACGCAAACATGGAGACAGCAGAGGATCAAAATACTGTGCAAATGGACCTCTTAATGTCTGTAGCACAATGCTGCGTGTCTTTCACCAAAATCGTTTAACCTTTCCCTATTATGCTGGTGCAATGGGCTAACAGTGGACAGGAACAGCTTAAATAGTATTGTTAAAGTCTGCTCCAAAATTATTGGAGTCCAGCAGAGAGACTTGTCAATCTGGGAAGAATGTGTGGCTCAGAAGGCAAAAGGCATAATCTGCCAACCCAACCACATCCTGCCCATTGAATTCACTGTATTGTCCTCAGGCCGCCGCTTTAAAACTCCCCTGGCAAAAACAGACCGCTACTCAATGTCCCTCATACCCTCTGCCATTAAGCTGCTAAATGCCAACTCTAACTGTATGTTGGTGGTCCTTGTTCCGGAATTTGCTACTACTACAACTATCAGTAACCCCCCCCCAATCAATATACTGCCTGTCTTCTCTTGACATGCTGATGTGATTGTAACTGATGGTGGATGTAGGCTGTTTGTGTTTACTGTGCTCAGGGTACTGGGAAACGGAATTGCTTTTATAAGGATAAATAAAGTTGTCTGAATCCGATTCTGATAAAGGAGAAATGGTGCAATGAGTAAGAGGAGAACAGTGTAAATCAAAGCAGAAAAGGACATAGGTAGGCAATAAAGCTGTGCCAAGATAAGCAGTAGTCATTCAAAGGCTTTTGTGTGGGCGTTTTTAAGTAATACAACATTAAAAAATAGTCATTATAATGCTGCTGTCTTTTTTAATGTTTGGTTCTATTTAATTTATTAGGTTAACCATAAAGTCTTTATTTGGAGCTGGAACCCCAGGGCCTGCAGGCTCTGCTCAAAAAAATGTACTTGGCAATATAGACTGAAAAATTAAGACTATTTTATGTAAGACTAAACTTTAAAAATTCAGTTTGTGATGGTTGAAACCCCTCGGGCTTCGGAGCAGGCCCCAGGTGTTGTAATCATTATCAACGAGTAAGCAGATATTTCTTTGTGCGGTATGTAATCTTCAAGACAAAAGAAATGAAATATCTGGAACTGAGAGACCAAGAGTTCAAAAGGCTCAGAGAGGCAGGTGAAGGGTTCACAGTATGAGGCACTAACAAAGTCCAATATGAGCGCTATGGCAACAGATAGTGGTCTATTAAGTACGCCATCTTAACCAAGACAGACCAATAAACAGCAGAGCTTGGATTAACTACTAATGGCTATAGATCAGATGAAGACACTTGGGACAAAATGTAGGCTTTCTTTGTATAAGCTGAGAGGGAGACAGAAGAGCATGCCCAAGAAAAAGTCTTACTGAAGGACGAATTCTTAGCTCCTCCATGAGGACCTGACACAATCTAATCGCTGCTGGAAAATAGATTCGCTGTATCTGATGCTACAAGGTGCAGGTGGCTTTGTGTACTTACTACACCGTGAGGCATTGAAAAAAGGTAAAGGGCCCCTTTATTCATGGCAATGCAAAAAACCGTACAAGCAGCACTCTGACTGCATTTTTACTGACCTTGAAATTTACTTTTTATGTGGTTTCTGTGTGGTATTTTGTGTGAGGTGCACGTTGCTGGAGGACAGGCAGAAACAAGCAAGAGTTTCATTTCAATAAGTCTGCAAAAGCAAAACGATTTGTTTTTATTATAGTGAGAATGTGTATTTAAGAAAAACTGATACCTCCAATTCATATCTGTTTCTGTCACAAATGCACACCAATGACAGAATATTTATATCGTCAATATATAATTTAAGCAAATCATAATTGACGATGGACAAGTGATGTTCATTTTATTGTATGACTGAGATCTGAGATCAAGTAATATGAAAAATAACCATTACACTGCGGTCATATCAATGGAATCATAAACCTCTTGTCATTTATTGTAAAATCTGAATAAAAGCACACAGCATCTGCTGCTTGTCCTCAGCTCATCCCATCCTGCACCATCCAGACAAAGTGATAATTTCCTGAAGAAGCCTCTTCCCAATTGTTGAGTTGTTGTTGTCATGCATTACTGAGATTGCCACAGCCGTTTTGAGAGCAATCAGCCCAATGACAATCCATGGTCCATATTCGCCTTCGCTCATCTTGTTTTATAAATTGCAAATTGCACTGCTTCACCAAAATAATGGCGGTGATTGAAAATGCACACACAGCTGTTCTCTGCTCTTCGACCTGAACTTTCAGTGAAGACTCATGCTTGTTTACTTGTAAAGGAATGGCTTATTTTCGGGTTAGGGTTAGTTCGTTCAGATGAACTTATACCTGATATCAACATGACAATGAGTTAGCAAACCTAATCTACTGGTGAAACTGAAATGTATAAAATCTCTATAAAAAGCTATAAGAAGAAAAACGTTAGTGTGAAGAATGAACTTTGTGTAAGCACTACAGTCAGACCGCCAGCTGTTTGGTTCACACATGCAGAGCATCTGTTTCTGCTTTCCTCACCTCCTCCTGTAACAAATCAAAGCTACTCTGAGGACGATTAAACTATAAACACGGTTGTTATAATTTAGGAACATAAATGTACGAGGCTGCAAAGTGTAAAAATGACTATCAGCAAATCGAAAAATTTATCCACTATCAGACTTTATTCAATGACAGCCTTTGTTAGTTAATCATTTTAAGCTAACATGAATGTCTCAGCAGTTATTTGTGGCTACAACTTTCAGTCTACGTGAACACTGGAACAAATTAGTTCACTAACTCATTCCAAATGTTTTAACATGGTTAATAAGGTAAAAATAGAGCCCCTCCCCTTTCTGCTCAGGAATAATGTTTGGATAATACTGGTGTCCGTGTGTGTTCGGGCAAACCACGCAACCAGGAGACGTGCTGTGTGGCTTTGCTCTGACCAACTATGGTGCATCTAGCAGAGAGACGGTCTAATGGGAGCAGAGCTGCCGTATAAACGGTCTCTGGTCAGAGAGGATTTGCTGGGTTGGCTGGTTGGCTTATCATGTCACAAAACCCAATTCCACACCTTGTGTAGCACCAAGCTGCAGGACGCGTCACCCATTTAAATCAGTCTGGACATTCTTGCACAAACTGAACACAACACAGCAGGAGCAGAATCTAAAGCAGCTATTGGACAAATGAATGAACACACACACACACACACACACACACATCTTCACTGGGTGAATTCCTTCACAATTATGACAAAAATGAAGCAATGGACCTGCAAGACCTTTCTCTCCCAAAGCTTTGGCAAATTTTCAAAAACATCCATTCACGAGCAATCAGCTGTGCCTCAGCTTTCTCTGTTCACTTTGTCTGGGGTCCTGTTAAACAATTGCTCCTGTTTGCCCATGTGGGGGTTTCCTACGGTTCATTGGCCTACTAATAAAGTGATCTTGAGAAATATGTTTGATTCCAAACTCAATTTGAATTAAACTAAAAAGCTAAATTTGAGTTTTTCAAATTTAGCTGAAAACCAGTTCTCACAGTTTAGCAAAGCACTGCATCACATCATCATCAGGACACACAATCTAGTACTTGAACATATTTGAGCAAATGAAACAAAATGAAAAGAAATGTTTAGATTATTTCAAGTATTTCCTAACTAAAGCTATAACAGTGGGTCAGAATTATGTTACATATGTGTCTTATGACCTATCTTCTGTTTTGTCTGGACATCTGACGTTAATACTGATTCTGACATATTGGAATCATTTGGGAATACGTTACTAATTTTTAGCCAAAACAAGATTTACTTTTTCATCCTTAATGGTAAGGGTGGTGATGAAAGGCAAACTAAAACGTGGTTAAAAGCAGCGAGGTAAAACATAATCTCTGTCAACTTTTTGTCAGTTATTGAATTTAATTTAAAGCTGTCTGTGGCAAAATGACCTTTGCTGAAAGTTTTGTACAAAAAAGAGGGTACAAAACGGGGAATGTAGGTGGAACCTGGTGGAAATCTGAATGGTGAACTCATTATTCAATACCTAAGTCAATACTTTTAAATAATCTGATTTCTTATCTTTGAAATTCACAGGAAACAACGGCACAGAAAACAAAACGGCATTGCATGCTCCAGCTATTCTGGTTTGCTGCAGCTGCCAGCTGATAAGCACCTGTAAAGCAGCAGGAGCCTCTTATCCAAAACCAGAGTTAATGTTTCCCATTAGCTGATATTAATCTGCCCTTCCCCTAAATCCTGACCCCAAGCTTTGCTTTGCACGCTGCATCCGATGGAACCAAACTCCCACCACGATGCACACAGTCAGCCCCTCTGAAGTAGCAGCTTTCCTCGGTCCCACTCCTTTGTCAGCTTGGTGGAAGTTGCCTCTGCAGCAGCATTGGAACCTGGGGAGTGATTGATCGTGGCGGGTAAATGATGTGCTGACCACCTTGTGAGGTCTGTCAGCCACAATATTGCTGCCGGTGTTCCAGGAAACCATGCAGCTGGAATGCCAGCATTCGTGGCCTTACACTCACAGTGAGGGATTAGACGGTCAGACTAATGCATGCACACTAATTCACCCCAACACACACACACACACACACACACACACACACGCCTCTCACTCCAGGTTGACAGCAGGGAAACATTCCTTGATATTATTTAAGGATGTGACAATTTCTACACATTGCACAACATAGCTCATGGATACAATCAAAAGTATTGCCATTTGTCTAGTGAAAGGAATGATTAGGCACGAGCAGCAGACCTCAAGTGTAGCTCTTGAAAAAAGCTTTACACTACCTAAATGATAAGATCCTGTAAGACTGCTCATCACATTAAGAATAACTTTGCCTTGTCTTGGTATACTTAAGCTCATCCTCTGTATCAGCAGGGAAGCATTTCCGTACTGTAAAATTTTACACTGTGGTGGACCTTTAATGTGCTCTGAACTTTTTTCATGGTCCTCTTCTGAATAGTAATAACTGGTGAAGTTGTCTTTGCTGTTAATCTAGGCAGAATCTGAGATGACCACCATTTTGATAACCATTAAACTGAAATCACTTCTTAAGGCATATGATGAATATTTTTTGTTTGATTTCCTATCTTGCTTCCCAGGGCCATGTTTTCCCCCTCAGTGCGTAGCTTTTTGTGTTAAATTAAGAGTATCTCCTGTGCATTACGCACAGTTACTGTGTGTAATGGTTAACTTACATCAGCCCACCACGATTATAAGGCTGTGAAAGAAAATTCCATTGACAAGCTGTATGAATAATATGACCTTCTCTGCTTGACAGAAAATACACACAAACACACACAGTACAGCAATGCTTACCTCAAACCTATAATGTGGGCCGTAATCAGAGAATTTTGACTTAACACCGTTGTCTTTAATACTAATCTTCAGGGACCAAACCAAAGGAATGTGATTTTCCAGCTGTGTGCATCATGTACGGCTCATATATATATATATATATATAAAGTAACAGTATCCTGATGACCACAAATTAAAAACCAGTTATCTGATTAACCGTTGGACAAACTAAAAATAGTCATTAGTGCTTGTTATATAAAACAGAATTAAATAAGAGGATCAAAATCCTTCTAAGGAAACAGGTTTTTACCTTGGGTGTATTAATCTGTTATCTGTTGTCAGTACAACTTGGTGCCTGAGTTCTTTTGTGTATACAGCAAAATCTCCTCTTGTAAACAGATTCAATCCTCTTTTTGTCTCATCCATGTGGAATGAATCTCCTCCTCATTATATTTATCAGTGTTTCATTCCACTTCTCATAATGTAACATAAAAATGTTTAACATTATGGTTTGTGCCACTCGCAGCAAAATGATCCACACAGCTCTTTCTTGCAGCACACTGCCCATAGAGCAGTGTCCATGTATTCAGTGGTCAGTTACAATATGTAATCATCTTGTCACAGAATCTAATTCTGCGTGAAGCACTGAGCCATTATATTAGCGAACTGCCAAGATGCAACCAGCACCGGCTTTTAAGGGGACTGGGAGATGGCACTGTGATTGGTTTATTTTACATTACCTCTGAAACACTCCCATGATTAATGAAGAGACAAAGCCACAAGCCATTTGAACCAAGCATCTGGTGTAGGGACGGTTTTCCTGCCGTAAAAACAGAGTGGGTAATACCCTGACGCATTTACGCCAAGCATTTTACATTGTGGCCTTTGGACCACTAAGTAGAGTTAGTAAATATCTTGATGAGAAAGGGTCATCGGGGCTATGATTTAGATTTACCACGTATGAAACCAAACTCATTTACATTTTACACTGAATGCACATTTCACTACATTACATACTGGCTTGTACCTTTTATGCTGAATCTCACACACATCTGCTGCACATGAGCAAATTTTACTTGTACGTGTAAAAGCTTTCTTAATTGCATAAATGAAACATCTTGCTCGTTTCTGTAAGAGTCCCTCAGTTATGTATGCGAGTATAGTATGAATCTAGGGACCTTTACCTTACTTGAATATTTACATTTTTACTGACTTTATAGCTTGATTGATGACGCTACCAAACAGTAAAAAACCACTTACACCTTTATTAAATCTCCAATATGTAGTTGGTAAAGGCTAACTCTGGTCTTTAACATGGATTAATGGAAAGTAAACAGACATTGATTTGCATGTCACCAAAAATGATGGGCAGTTGTAGTATTTCAATGCACATCAATATGATTCTGTCAATCTGTTCTATTGTTGGAACAGACTGCATGTTGTACCCTGAAAATACACCTGGTACTGAATTATTAGTCAGTGTAACAGTGCCAAGACCTGATGGAAACTGTTGCTTAAATCAAGTGCTGAAAGTGGAAAGGACAAAGTTTATTTCAATGTGATGACAGCTACATTTATAAATCCTATTTACCTGTGAAAAAGTTTGGCTGAGCCTCAGAGTATTCTGGTCAAGATTATCGCCATACATTTACACTAGTACAATAAAAAAGGGATACAACAGATTATATTTCAGACAGCTTGGGGAATCTGTGAGCCATTTGACTCCTATCAGCTCCTTAGAGCATTTTATGACTGCACCGAATATATCAGTAGAAAACTCAAAAAAGGCACTTTTCACTTTATGGGGTCTTTAATATTCATACCGTGGCATTATCACAGTCATTTTTTTTTTTTTCCAAAGCAGTTTGCCCCGCCAGTCAATCCCACCAGAGATTTTAAACAGTAGGGAGTCCTAGTCTGTTTAACACTATAAGAGGCTGATGTCTCATTAGAAAGACAGGCTGTACTGAACCACCGGATATTGAAGAGAAAGGAATGGTAATGGGGTGGATTTTAATAGTCATGCTGATCAAATTCATGTGGTTAAAAAGGCATCTTCTCTGTGGACCAAATCCAATTATGGCAGGGAACACACTAGTACACACAAGATAGGGTTGGGAAGAAGTGAATGAAGACTAATATGTAATTTTTTAAATCTGTGGTTAGCATACAGTAGATAATATAAATAATTTTTATAATCGAAACAGTTTCTACGAAACAAAAAAATACCAGGCTAAGTGAACACAACAAAGTGTAGCAGTAGAGTACAGAAATGTATGAACATGTGTTTCTTTTCGTATACATAATTGATTTCGATCTAGTTCTTGGTTTTCTATAATTCAAAGGTGTTTGTCTCTTGAGATCAGACGGGAAAGTACACCATGTCAGAGTTCAGACAAGCCAATAAGCATCCAACTGGGACTGCTTTTCATGCAGTCGAACACTAAAGCTCTAAATTCACCCAGGCAGGTTTAAATTGAGAAAAACATGTTTTTTCCACTGTTTAGAAATTAAAAATATAGCTGTGGAGCTGAGTGGGTTTATCAAAACAATATCAATTATAATATCATCTGTCACTTGATAAATCTCTAATTTAGCCTGATGTACTCGGCACTAGCAGGAGCTTGTTGTTCTCAACACACAACACACACCATTTAGAGCAAAATGACAAAACTAGTTCTTTTGTGTATTTATTTTTTTCATTATTATTATTATTATAAAATGGAAAAACAGTGACAAGCTGGTATAGTTCTCTGAGATAATGATGGGAATGGAGGAGAATAAAAAAATCTCCAACGGCGCTTTGATTCAAGAGGGACAAGAGGGGTGAGGTGTGAGGCTGTTGAGGTACTTTTTCAATAACAAGTTAGATTTGATTCCCCTCCAATCTGACAGAAGCCACTAATGGCCATCATTATTTCAAAGTCCGTACTGGTGGTATTCCTATGAACAGGCTGACCCAAAACTTCAGGCCACGTAGGTACACTCACCTCCTTCTCCCCACAGATATTGCTGATGATGGAGTTGGAAGCCGGACTGGCAGAAGGACCGAGGACTGCCACCACCCCTTTAGACATGATCTGGCACACTGAGAGAAAGCAAAGAAAAGGTAGAGGGGGAGATAATGATTAAAATGGTGAGAAAGGAGTGGAGAAACCTAGAGAGAGCGTAAACCAGGTGCTATCAAAAAAAAAAAACAAGAAAAAAGAAAAAAGTGAAGTGGAGGAGTTTCTTGAAGAATCTGAAGAAAGGCATTTAAAAAAGGTCTGTTTCAGCCAGAGGTTAATGGAAGCTCATGCTGACTCTCAACATCTGATCAGCAACCTGAGCAAGCACTTCGACCGTCCCAAGGGAACCTGAACCTACATGCTTTGGTGAATTGTGCAAGGCTGAATGCATTTGTCTCCATTTAATATGCTGAACCTGGTGCATACGTCAAAAAAAGACAAAATCCTATAGCTTCTACCCATGAGAGTTTAATAATTTGTGGGCAAAGCTTGTAGTCATATAGCAGGCAGATAGTGAAAAAGGAAGAAAGCTAGAAAAAGTGTCAGGCAGTGATATCTGGAGGCCTAAAACATAAAATCTGGTATTTGAGCATTTGCACACGAATGCTATAATAGCTCAAAAAGTGATACACACATCTCATCCTGTTTTCAGCTTTGTACATTTCCAAGGACTGATTTAAAGGCTATACCTTTGGGGCTGAAAACAAATCTTCAGGCAAAACATTTTAGAGAATGTGAGTGTTACTCTTCCACCATGAGCACAGGCCAAATGCTTAAATCTTCTATAATGGAAAACAAAATGTGGTTCCTTGTAATTTTATAATCCTTGGCCTCTAATTAAACTTCTTCACCCAATGATGTGAGAACGACACACTTATTTTTGTTATTATTATTATTCGGGCAAAAGCAGGGCATTAATCAGCTACTTGTGGAAGAGGCAAGGGGGAACCGTTTTCTGACCCACACTGTGAATCCAAAGGCAGTGAATCGAATGATTAACAAGTAATCCCTTCGGTACCCATAGGGGCTGTAAGACATGAACACACAGACGTCATACTTACTCATTCACACATTTAGAGTACATGCACACACACACACAGCTGCACCTGCCTGCATGAATTCAACAAATTACAAAGCTGAATGATTTGACTGTCAGCGAACATGCTCCCGGCCGCCATGACACTTTCATTCGCTCTCTTCCTGCATTGCTAACGTTGCATATGTGTGTTTGTGTGAGAGAGCGAGAGTGAAGGAGAGGGAGAGAGACAGGGTATGTAAACTTGTAGTCAAAAGTCGACCTCTTTAACAAAGCGTCCCCCTCAGCGTCATGAATTTTCAGATTACTGGGCTGCTTACTGCAGTCAAACTGTGGTCAGAAGGTCAGCAGATAGACTAGTGTCCATTTTCCCTGCCCAACACTGATTTTCACTGATCAATACCAGCTATTGGAACATTGGAAGGATTGGCACTGTAATGAGTAAGATTGGGGAAATACATGACCATTTTTTTGGGCGCAAGGGGAGGAATAGTTGCACACATGGCAGTTGTTGTACGGATATTAACTGTGAAAGGATGTGTGTTTGTGAACTGGAGTCTTGTAATGTGCTGGTTTCTGTCTTTGCAAGCATCAGCCAGTCCAAGGAGGCATCTATTTAAGAGCTGTATAAACAACACGAGTGGGTGTTTGAAAGGTAGGGGTGGGACTTTCATGGGCAGGTAGTGCTCCCTCTGTGATATTTCCATCTAACTGTGGCCACTGAGCCGTCCCTAATCCAATTCCTACCTCTAATTACACACACAATCACACACACGAAACATTTGCACAGCATAAACAGAAAGCGGCACGCACACCAACACACACCAGCGCAGGGAAACACACACACAGGAACATAGAAGGAACCACATTTAGCTAGGGTTGGTAGTAAACCAGGCAGAGAGAGTAGTACACTTTCTCCTTGTTGTGGTAAGTGAAGCAGTGTTTCCGTGGATTAAGGGGAGCCACCAAAGTGCCGGAGTTTGTGGGAATGTGTGCTTTTGAAAATCAATCCTTAAACTTCTTGTCATAGCTGTTTCTTGTTTTCTGCAGATGCATAGTGTGCTTTATTGATTTAGGATACCTTTTTGCTGAAATATTAAAGGAAATCTAGCCAATAAAAACAGGGGTTGGTTGCGGCCTGTGATGTAGCAGCACCGATACAATAATTGACTAAAAACAGTTATTGCAACGAGTCACCCTCAGTGATGTATTTGTCAATTTCATAATGGGCCATTTAGAGATGAAGTCAGTAGTTCTCAAAGTGGGCTTCAGAGACCACAAGGAAGCTTGAGGAGGGTTTTTCTCTCTCTTTCTTTTTTTTTTTTGCCCCCGATAATGCAATCTGTCACTGACACAATGATAGCATGTATAACTATTGTTCCATGCTGCTTTGCTCTGTCCAACTCCAGGAGAAAAAAACCCCAAAAAACAGATAACACAGCAGGAAGACATAAAACACCTTCTGACTAATGCAACTATCAAAAAAATGACAGCTCATTTTTTTGTTTCTGCACCACATCAGTTTGGTATATATTTCAGTGATTATTTTGCTTCAGTTTGACCAAAATAATGTTAAACCAGACATATCTCTGTGCTTAGGGGACAAGTTTGAAAAACTGAATAAAAAGAAGACATTGCAGCCGAATTGCGATGACAGACTTGCTGATTTCAAGTAGACGGATAGATGCTCTTTAACGGCACATTTGCTGACCGGACTCAGCAGTGCCTCGCATTTATTACTATTTCTCTCTTTTTTTCTCTTTCAAAAATCATATTTATACGAGGCAATGGACTTACACCCTAATGAGCACAAACATAGAAAAGCCATCTTTCCCTCACCAAGTAATTGCAATGCGGTTCCTCTGTTACTTACTCGTTTCTCCCATCTCATATTCGCTGTCTCTCAGCAGTTCAAAGATGTCCACCTCCAGCTTGCCAGTGGTGGAGCGGTTTGTGTTCCTGTTGATGCTGTCTTTGGCCAGAGTGATGGCCAAACGCTCTCCTCTGCTGCACTCCATAGGGTCATCAAGAATGGCAGCTGATGGGAGAAAAGGAAAATAGAGATTGGTTGTCATTGTAATAACTATCTACTCTGGTAAGCAGTATTTTTCAGGGCCTGGGCTGGCCATATGGCCGATGACCATCAGAACCCGTAAAGACAGGTCATGTATTTAAAGATTTTTCTTTCTTTTTTTTTTTTTTTTGGGTAGGTTGAACATAAAAGTTCAGGGCACTTGAAGCTGGTCTCAAGGTGAATAGATTTATTAGCACCAATACTTTGGTGACATTTTGTGCGCACTACTCTCCATTAATCTAGAGTACCAACATAGGCTGCATATTGTTCTTAATAAATCCCACCACTTTAGGAGCAGCTTTTACGGAGCAGAATCTCACACAATGCCTTTAAGAGTGTCAGTGCTATTGTATATACATGACCTGTATGATAAAGGCTTGAAAGCTTAAAAGCTAAAATCCTGCACCTCTTTGATGTTATTTTGCAGAGCACTGCAAACATAAAAATATATCACATAGAATATTGTTAAGGCATCAGAGGCATTCACAATATCTAGTTGTTTCACTTTCACGAAGGCACAGAAAAGAATTCAGTCTCACAGTCACTGGAGTAGTTTTCAGAGATGCTACACTGTCTAAGTGCACCACAAAATTAAACCAGTTTGCTACAAGAGCAACGCATTCTATAAGGACATGATGTACAGAGATTTCTTTTTGCAATAATGTATTGCTTGTATTGCAGCATTGTTTTGCGGATGACTGAATAAGATTGCACACTGTCTTATTTAGTTTTTGGGATATTTGTTTATTTTGAATGAGATTATACATTTCAAAATAGAAAAGTCACTTGTTATAATCCCTTGATTAAACAGACACATTTTTAGGAAAAACTTAAATGACACACTGCAAAAACATTTTGCTAAAATACACATAGCGTGTAACAACAGACTCATTCATTAAAGACCCTTCATTAAAGCTGTAATGGCCAGTTTGTGTTGAAACTGTGTTAAGAGATATTGACTTAACTGTAGAATAATTTTCAGGGCTATAATTTGTGTGTTTCAGCCAACTGATGCTGCATTATGCAGAGATGTGTCTGTTCATCAGCCTGTAAGCACTGATTCTAATAAATATTATTACCAACACCTGTCAACACAGCCCCCAGAATAATATCACAGTTGAAACAAAGTGTCTTTACAACAGAATCTTATAACTTTCACAAGGTGATTATTTATTGCTGGTCTTTTGTATTGAAGGGGATTCAAGTGTTCCTTATGAACTATTAACTGAATGGATGCTTTATACGAACTGACTGAACTGACCAAGGCACCAATACTCATTTTAGACACCTTAAATTAATAGTATTTCTATGATGTAAAAAGAAGTTAGATGAAACATTTAATGTTCAACCATTAAATCATGTTACAGCCCAACAACAGCAGTTGGTGTGTTAACAACCAACATTTATATGAACTGTAACATACTTCCAAAGGTCTACACTCTGAGTAGAACAAAGAACAATAAAACAGGCAGTGCTGTAGATTATTGTAAAACATACTATGTGAAAACAAATGGTACAGTATATAGATAACACTTAAAGGTAAAGCAGAGGCAGGAGATGATATGATTTCAGATATTAGGCCACTTTGGTGTGTAATTTCACCATTGCTGTCTTACATCCTAACATAGCAGTATTACATACTCAGACTTGCTTTTCGCACTTTGATATCAATAATGGATCAAAAGGTGAAAAGGGAAAGTTTGTTGGAAATGTTGGACCATCAGAGAATTATAAACTGATATTGTAATCCCCTTCAGCTCTGTGGAACACTTAACTCTCAATGCTTTGGCTTTTATACCCCATAACACCGACCAAGAGCTTCCCTCTATTGTGAAAGCAATTCTAATAACCAACCTTTGGTTGGACCAATAAACATAAAATACAGGAGGAGCCCTTGAATTGCAATGACTTTACAGCAGCACAGGGATAAAAGGGTAAAGTCTTCAGACATTACTTAGTTAACCAAGTTTTCAAACTTGAGATGCATTGCAGTAAAATTACAACATAAATTCATAAAATCTTGAATGGTGTTCTTCATAATACAGAAATCATAGATGAAAAACTATCTCATAAGTGAAAGAGTTACTTCATTGGAAGCTTTGAATAAACATCATAATGTTAGTCCTTATCTTGTCTTTACCCCACTGTCTTTTTATACGGTAACCTTCACCATCATTTTTTCTGTCTTTCTTAGACTGTGCCAATTTTTCTCAACAATAAAAAAGTAGATTAGATATTTTTTCGTGTCACAAATATGCGATAAAACTTAGTGAATACCAATTTAACCAAGGTAAATGGTTTATTCAGTTCAAATCTCTCCACACAAGTATAGTTACGCCTACAGGAGGAAATTAAACTTTTACATCTCACCGGAGCTGACACTTAGGTGTGGTCAATGCATGACAGTGCATCCACAAAGCTGTTTTTACACAAGGAAAACAAGAGCTCGGCTCTCATCCAACGTAGTCAATCAATGAGTAGCCTGAAGGTATGCTGAGGCTCAGACAAGAGGAAGTATGAAATGAGTATTCCTGTGAGATAACACTGATAAAGAAATGAATCTCTTGAAATCTTTGAGCCTTTCTCCGAGATCTGATCCTTTAGTAAATGCGTTAACCCCCTATTCGTTATTAAATTAAACATTTGAAAATAGTTTTAAACCATTTTGCAAACACCGTGAAAAGTCTGCTGTCATTGTCGTTCTCAGTGACTGTATGAAAGACGGTGAACGATCACATGGACCGATGCAGTTTCATCACCATTGGTTAAAGAGGAGAAAAACACAATTATGCAGCTATGATCACGCACATACGCACTCTTCACCCACATTAACACACTGCTATTACAGTTTTTGCCACTTTGACTACGGAATACTGAGTTTTTAGTTTTATTCTCTCTGTCTATTCCTTTTTCACAGACACCAAAGCGTGTGTTTGGATAGCTGCTGCCAAAGTTAACAAGAATCCAGGCATTTGGCCCTCAACCTGCGATAAGAGCTCTTGTAGTACAGACAAACTGAAATAAGTTATCATAAAATATATACTTTTTCTAATGCGGCCATAGAGAAGCATGAAATGTTAGTAGAAAACGGCAAAAAAAGGTCATTACCCTTTTCTATTAACTCAGTGGCTGCATCTCCATTTCTTTCAGACTCAGTGTTACCGGCAGATCAAATGAAGTCGCTCTTTGCCTACTTATTATAATTACAAAGTAATTAATGCTAATGTGCTGTCCAAGGCATGTGCTTGATTGTGAGAAAAGCCATTACTGGATACAGAAGGGGGGCCAAATGTTCAGAGGGACTTGGCCTGTGACCAAATAAATGCCTTCAACAATACAGATACTGTAAAGTGGTGTAACGTACTTGATCCAAATCGCAAAACAATGGTGTAAGTTGGAAATCATGCACTTTATTGGGCTACTGTACCAATAACCACTACTCTCAGAGGTTATTGGTACCTTGAGCGACTGGTTCTCTTGCCTCAGGTAACGTGAAGGAGTGAGTGCACTGGTGCAAAACTTACTGCTTTTCATAGAATCTGCTATATTGAATTGTTTAAGCACTGACATAAAGTAATGCTTATTTCCCCTGCAGATCAACGAACTTCTCGTATTCTGTGGTCCAGTTCAGATGATGTAAATATTACGCAGGCCAAAATCTACCTGTTCTATTCAGACTTGTTTTATCGTTTGCATCAGTGGAAATTTGCCATTGTTTTTTTTTTTTTTAAGTTACATGTCTTTTTTGACCATGTAAGCAAGTCAATGTACAACTTTAAATTACAGCAGGATCCTTCCTGGATTTCTCAAAAAGAACACCTCTGTTGCCGACAATGTCTGATCGACACATCTGATCAAAAAATATGCACAAATGTTTTCCCCAAAATTTCTAGAATCAATTCTACTGCTTACATTATCTAGAGGTCGGTTTGATTTGTGATGGCTAGCTGATTAGTCACCCAATCGTGTGCAGAAGAATCACATTTGTTTTCCTTGAAAATAGGCCAACACAAAAACAGTGAACAGTGAACTAAGAAGCCGCTATGGACGAGGCCGTGCACTCAGCTGCCTTTAAAAATAAAAATAATAAACAAAATAACAAAGCAGCTAATTAGCTTTTCAAGCTGTACTGTGGGACACTGTCTCATAATTTCAGCTCTCTCCTTGCTATACTAACCGGCATCTTTTATGCTTTTCTGCTTCATAATATTTCTAAAAATAGCTTTGCCAAATTTTGAGTCATTGCTTTCACATGAATCCTTAAAGGTTTTGTGTGCATTTTTATTGAAAGTGCATCTCATTTAAAGTGAACCCATAACAGTGCAATTCACATTAGGGCCTTTGTATGAGTGATGCACAACAGTAAATGTAAAGGTCAAGGACCTAACAAGAATACAAAGCACTTCTTCTCTTTCACACCTACATTCAGCTACCTTTTAGTAAAAGGTGTTTTCATGGAGGGGCCAAAGACACTGACATGTGATTCAAATAAAAGGTTTATTATTATTATTATTATTTTACTTTGGGCATGCACTTACAGTCAAGGTTATCTCTACCTCATATTAATTTTATTAACTAAATGGTGCCTCTCTGTACTATAATCAAACAAGATTAGACATACATACACACGCAAACAATACACATATTAGGGCGTTAAACATCACAGAATTTCCCATCTATTCCCATCCAGTCATAGAAAGCTTGTCCCTGTCATTTCACAGGCATCATTTGAGAAGCCTGATTCATGCTGCCTATTTTTTTTTATCCACGTAAACAGTTGATAATTGACAACTTCACTAATTTGATATTTTTCAACAATCCATAAACAGCATTTCTCATTTATTTGATGCTTGCGTTGATATTAATTAGATGAGACACTAGGCAGCCATTGCAGCCGTTTTGGTGTCGGATGCTGTTTATCTGTGAGTGTGTGAATACATTTGCATGTTCCCATGCACACGTGTATGTCAGCAGGTGAAAACGCTGTGCCTCATGCTTTTCTAATAGCTGTTTTCTTCACTTGCAGCAGCATGACTGTGAACTATACCACAGCCAATCTGCCTGCTTGTCTGACTGCATAGCAAATGGAATTGCTATTTCCACACTTTAATCAATCTCATCCACAAGCCCTGTGGTGTGCACAACCGAAGGAAGCGGAGGTGCTATCTTACATAATTAGAAAATCTCGCTCACGGAAGACC
The DNA here is from genome assembly GCF_900963305.1 of Echeneis naucrates. Taxonomy (NCBI): domain Eukaryota; kingdom Metazoa; phylum Chordata; class Actinopteri; order Carangiformes; family Echeneidae; genus Echeneis; species Echeneis naucrates. The sequence goes on along the minus strand of NC_042523.1, from coordinate 14,129,360 downwards.
TGGTGACAAGTACTGATTTCTTCGTGTCAAATAATGCAATTATAGCCCACATGCACCTATCATAATGCGTGCAAGTGGACTAATGTGTTAAGTCTCATTAATGTGTGACTGAATATTAAGGTTTGCTCTGCCAACCCATAAAAACTTTTGAGTCACATTTTGATTAGTGTATATTCAGGCAGCAGCTCATCCTCTGTTGTCACTGATGGTCAAAAGGGGAAATAAAGCCAAACATATTTGGATATCAATGGTATGATGTCAGCGATAATGATTGGTTGTGTTAACGTCACCATTTTTTACAAAAAAACAACAACAACAACAACAAAAAAAAAACTCAGATAAGTTTCTGTGAATGTAGAAGCCAGTGACTTAGAAGCACACGAGGAAGCACATCCTTTTCAAACTTCCATATGCAGAGAGTTATTGGCTATGTTGATATCAAGACAAGATAATTAGAAAGCTGTACTGTTGATGGCTTCTGACAGCAATTCTCTGTAGACAAGCTTTTTGCCATATCAGCTTAAACAATAGGACCATCACAGAGCAAAGATGTTGCTCTCACAGTTGCCAAGTAAAGTAATTACCATATAATTACATTTATATGATCTCCATAATGGCAACATTACAGCACATGAAGGTTTAAAAATTACCAATGCACCGCTGTTGCCCTTTGAAAATGAGATAAACTACAAAATAAAGCACAGTTCAAAGAGTCTGACACACATTGATGCACATATTCTTCAGGAGCAGTTGTTCGTCTATTCGCAGTTTCTTAAAAGAGTGGGGAGTATAGAATAGACTGCAAAGTCTGTGACCCAGAATATATTGCACCGGATGAGAGAGACCATGAAATGACAGCTGTGATAATAATTACTGATTGTGTGTGAAATATGTAATATATACTGTATCACTTACTCTCTTGTGTTCACAGCACAAGAGAGTAATATTGATGGCGTATTCTGGTTGGTTGTTTCATACAGTATATGTTTATAATCTGAGTTACAACTGGAATCACATTATACTCTGGGGAACAATGAGCGAGCGTCTCATGCAGCATGTCTGTGAGGCAGGACTCGCAGGAGACACAGTGCATGTGTGCTACTGTGCTGAATGTGTTTTTAGCGTGTGTGTGCATTGTATGAATATGTGTCTGGGGAGTAACTGTTTACATAACGCCACACTTCACTGAATTTCAGCTCCACTTCAGCTTATTACCTGGCACCACTGCAGAGCCACGCAGCTTTTAAACAACAACTAGCCAAGTGCAAATACACAACGAGCTGATGCAGTACCATTGAGGCTTTAGGAGCCTCAGAATGTGCTGAGCTTCATGCAAAAACAACCAGGAGTGGCAGATTTAACTTTTAACAACCTCTTTTACTGACACAATATATATATATATATATATATATATATATATAAATAACCCGAAATCCATTTAAACCCAAGATCATGCACCAAAAAAAAGACAAATTGCCATATAAATAAAAAGTTTCCTATACTTCCTTCTATACTTCTTCCTTGTCCCTCTCTTAAAGGCAATGAAACCAACTGCAGGGAGGAATGAGTAGTTCGAACAGCAGTGATACATGATTTGTCTCATAAACAGTAAAGATGCCATTTTGGCAGCCTTGAGTTTTGGTCCAAAGAGCTAAAGGAAAAACAAACTGAATATCTGGCAAACTCCGTGTTTGGCACCGACCACCACAGATGGTGAAAACACTGCAGATGTTGATCTAAAGCACTAAAGATCCAGTGGATGCTCTCAACACTATTTCCTGCCAGCTATTGTTAATACTTTTGCACCAACAGACAATGACATCAGACAGCAGACAGACATTATTTGCGGAAAGGCTCCACATACCAGGCCCTTGCATAACCGCAAGACATTCACAAAGCATAAAATAAGTCAGCAGAAACCTTTCACAGGAGCACTCAGGCTGATGAAATAGACGTGTCTAGGTGGGTTAGGGAGTAGAGGATATCAAAGGAGAAAAAACAAAGGTGGATAACTACAGAAACAAGCAATCTAGCCGGCTGGCTTGTCATTAACACATTGGGTCACTGGGTCTTCCTGTATACAACATTGCCTGAACTTTGATTTCACCCCCTGACAAGCTAATGTTGGTTCTTGCTGAATTTCACTCCCACTGGGTTGGAAAAGTTTGAAAGGAATTCATCGGTGCAAAACAGCCTCCTCCTCTTTTTCTTGAATCAGCTTAGTTCAGGCCAACACTTCAAATCACAATGTCTTCATGCCAACTAATTGCCATCTATTCTCCGTGAATGTTGGCAAACATTTCAACTTTAAAAAGGGCCGGGCTACTTTTGACAGCATAGTGATAGAGTGTGAGCAATGGCTGTCGTGCAGTGACAGCAGGGTGTATGATTCATCATACGCAGACCACACTGGTGTGGGCTTGTCTCCAGTGGAGGAGGCTCACTCGATGTTTATTTAGGTTCATGAACTGCTGCTGACCTCGTATTAAGGACTGGTTGCTGTCTCGTATTTGGCATTTGTAGGTGTTGTAAAATTGGCAGAAAGGAGAGGAGATTTGTAACTTTAGCACATTTGTTTGTGTTAATTGAAAACAAAGGCCCACACTAGATCTCTCAAGCACAGATTACATTTAAGCCTCATTAAATTGGATAGACTTTCAGTGGGGCCCAGTACTTTACATGTTTACTAAATGCCAAGGCAAAGTGCACTTAAAAAATAGCCAAACACAAACAATATACTAGTGGCTCACCTTGCATTCGGACAGCTCTGAAATAAAAATATAAATGTGCACTTGCACATATTTGATTGGCCACTGAGATTGCTAGCTTGATGACAGAGCTTTGTGTTACAACAAAGAAAGGATTTCCTTTGTTGGAAAACGCTGTCTATTTTTGCATCTGCACCTCCACTGGGCCAATGCAGTGGCCTCACTGAAATGCAGCCATCCAGTGCTGATGCAAGTTATGAATACGGAGATGGAGTTCATTATGCACTATCATCTTAAAAGTGCATTTAAAAACATATTGTGCCCCCACACGGAAATGGTGGCAAGTCATGTCTGTCCTGATAACTGTGTATATGACATTCAGAGCAAAGTTTTAATTGACAGGATGTCGGCCAATCACTCACATGGGATGACTTGAGTGGATTGTGAGCATTAACGGTGCCAGATGCCACATGGCCAAAGTCCAGCAGAATGTCACATTGTGATAGTAAATTTAAAAGTTCACCATCTGGACAGCCTCAGTCCTGAAAACACACAGCACAAGCCCAGCCTGGATACAACACCTGACTGTCCTCGACAGAGAGTTTTGCGTGCCAACTGATCATAACGCAGCTGACAGCTTTGTTACTGTCACAGCCATGACACTCCAATTTTATTCAGCAATCGAGACGTAAGGAAAATGAAAGTGGTAGCAGCTAACAAAAGCTACAGAAAAAAAAACCAAATCATGCAGTCCTTCGCAGAAGGATGACTTCCCCTGGGTTAAACATGACGAAACAAATAGAAATACGTATTGTGTAGAGTGTTGCGAGCTCCTGTCAAAGCTGGCCATGAGGAAGGAGATCATTCTTCAGAGGCTGGAGAGTCTCTGGAGGGCTGGGACAACAGTTGGTAACATGGACAGACAACAACAAACAAATCCATCCCTCACCATTTCATGTATCCTCACAGTGGCTGGACACAGATTCAAGTAAGAGACGTGTCAAAACATAGAAAGGAATACAAGGTGTTACTAAAAGGTTAGTTAACGTTACTAAAAGTTTGATGCAAACAACAGAAAAGGGGCAGAGGTTTCCAAAGATATGGAGCAACTCACCTCGGATGCTGGTGGTTGACAGAGTAAAAGTATTGTTTGTTAATGAAGATGCAAAAGTTCATAAGTACACGTTTGGTAAAGTTGTGCAAATGTCCCGGAGTCTTTAACGGATCCAATTTTTTTTTAACACCAGTCTCAGCAGGATTCTTTGATTGGATCTGGGAAAAGAATGGTTGGACCTGGTGAACAACCAGTGGTTCATCTTTGTATAACCTCTCAGGACATGTTGGGTGCATTATGACAGCCCCTCACACACACACACACACACACACACACACACACACACACACACACACACACACACACACACACACACACACACACACACACACACACACACACAGTCAAGTTAATAGGCTTAGCTGGACACTAATGCCAAAAGTCCATCACCACGACTATCACCCCTTTTTGTTAGGAAAAGTAAAGATAAATTATAGCTCGCATTGAGCATGAACGACCGAAAAGAGAGGGAAAGGGACAAGAAGAGGCAGCGAGAAGGAAGACCCCTGGCAGGCGGATTGTCACAGAGACGGCTGATATAGTAATTGTGGTGGGATGTCTACAGAACAAAGATAATCTCAATGATGCCAATGATGATGATCAGGAAGAGGCTGAAGATGATTATGGTACTTGTAGTGCCACTTCTATACCCAAAGGATCTCAGACAGACAGGCGGGCAGGCAGGCGGACAGCAGGTCCTGAGAGAGTCCTAGTTCTCAGTGGGTGTCATTATCTGTCAGTCAGCATATCTCCCCCAACAGGCCTGGCCTACAGATAAAGCCAATGGCATGTCATTGTCTGGAAGGTCGAGGCAGACCAGCAGATGGTTTGATGAGTCGAAAACACAGGAAAGGTGAAGAGAGAGGAATGAAGAGAGTAATGTTGATGACAGAAGAAAGACGGTGAGAGAGAAGGATTGAAGCGAAAATGTTAACAGGGACCAAACAGACAGCAATACTGGTGGTGACAGTAACATGGTGTCTCATAGAGCTGAGTGAGATTTACTAAAGAAAATCATATTGGAATTCATATGATAAATATTCAATTGTAATGTGAAAAGGGAATGAAAAGGGAAAGCAAAAATGCAATAATGATGATGATGATGGGATTTTCCTGTACTTTTCCCTCATATTTGGATAATATGTTTTGAGGCAGAGCATCTCTGTCGCACCACAATGAATGATTTATAATGGTAGATTCTGGCGCACTGCACCTTTATCAAAAGAATTTCAGCTCATGTAATTCAATAATATTGCAAGTAATTATTCATCCAGAGTGTCCTACAGTTGTTTATACTTTAATAGAATTTAATATCCGATGTGACCTCAGAGATACACTTTAACAAATAGCCTGCTGACTATAAAAAGCCGTGCAGGCTGAATCTTTGGCTTTTTGACAAGATAGTTTAATTTGTGGAAAATGAATCTTTATCATTCAAGTGATGCCCAACCGTGGGTGACGGTGGTACTTTTTTCATAATAGCCTAATGGGCAAACCTCAATCAAACCTCATTAGTGTAAAAGTCAATGCAGATTCCAGCCCTGTACAATACTGGTGTATTTAAATCTTCAGTGTTAAAGTACAGGAAGCTAAATGTTTTGATAGTTAAAATTAATACTTAAGTGACATCTTTTGGTAAATAAATTAAGTTGAATTTAACTTTCATCAGCAGTACCTCTTTCTATATTAAGCACTTTTGGTTCAAATTCCCTTAAAATAGTTTTCTGAATTGATCAAAAATAATTTTCAGATTTATTTGGCAGGGCTGGAAACCCAGGTTCAAATTCAAAACATGATAACCCCTAAAGGAGTCAAGGAGATGGCATTACCCCCTTTTAAGTATTATTTTGCAGCCAAGGCTAAACAATGATGATAAGCTATAGAACTATCAGTCATGAATCATTCTCCAGTTCATGTAGCACTGGAAAAATGATGTACTTCCAAAAGGTTAGAGCAAAGATCACAAACAATTAAATTGTGTGCTTTTGATTCCGGGTTCAGGCCTAATGAAATGGACTGAAGACAGAAATTCTTAATTTCTAAAGGAGTAACAATATTCCACTTACTCACAGAAAAGAGAAAATTAAGTCTTTAAATGCCTGAGCATCTTGAAAAAAATAGATTTTTTTTAGATACCTTCAGTTGCAGAACTATTTTGAAAACAACCTTAGAAATAAAACAGGTGGTCCAATACTGAACATATTTATAGCTGCTATCAAAATGTGCGACTTGAGGGTGTTATTTCGCAGCCCAAAGGCCTTCTGACAAAAATAAATAAAAAATAAAAAAAACCTCACTCCACAGAATATAAAAAAATGGAGGATGGAGGGTGACCTTTTCTACATCAAACAAGGTTTGGTTAAGTGTGTAATTTTCTGTGGAAATGCGCTCTCTCATAGATGATGTGAGATTAGTTGTAAGTTTTTTACTCATTTCTGTCCTACACCGATGCAGAAAGCAGGCGTTGATGGAGGGGACACTAAAAGCTGGAGACTGTGTGGGCTTCGGGAAGCTAATCACAGCCATATATTTTGGGACTTCCCAAAGATAAGACACTTTTGGGCAGACTTCCACAACACACTGAAAACCATATTGGATTCAGAAACAGTTCTAGCAAGTCAACACATTATCTTCGGAAAATTTGGATTTTCAGGAAAGACATGCAGAGAAATATATTTTTGGCGTTGTGGTATCTGCTTGGAAACCAGCCGGTGGTTGTTTCCGGAGTAATCCACAATATCAGAGTAGATATTTTGTTTGTAAATGACATATGTCATGATGAGGATTACGTTCTCTCTCTGCCAAAAAAAAAAAAAAATGTATTAACTAAACTTTGGACCAAGTGGGTCAAGTGGCCCTGACGGTGCTACGTATATGACCCACTTGGTCTGAAACTTAATGAATGCATTTCTCTTTCGATGTTGGGACAGTGTTATCCTCACTCACCTCACTATCCATGACATTTGTGGAATGGTTGAATGAGTGGTCCTCTAATATTTTCTTTTCCCTTTCTATAGTTATTTTTATCTATTCCTTTTCTCGTGTCTTGTTTTACAATCCCCAAAGATTGTTTTTGTGTGCATGCTTTATTCACTCCCTAAATGTCCAAAGTTCAAAAATATAAAAATAAAGATGTAATGATCAGATTACAAAGGCTAGCATGCTAATGCTCTTAGTCTGATTTTAATTTATCCTGCTGCAGTGAGTTGAACTATGATGGGGCTGAGGCTGACAAATCCACAAGCAAAGGATGCCACAGTTGACATTTGGACTCGGCAGAAAAGAACGGCAAAAATTGATACTGTGTAAAATATAAAAGGGCGGGTTGAGATGGGAAAGAGATGCTTTCCTATAGAATGGATAACTGTGACAGATAAAGCCCCACACTCCAGGTGGATAAAAGTTTTAAAGGGAAAGAAGATGGCAAAACTGAACTATTACCCTGTTATCTGTTATTACCACATAGCTGTTTCCTGAATCCATGGCAGCCTTTGATGTGACAGTCTGGGCAAAATGGACAGACAATCAGGCACTCCAAAGTGTTGAGAGCACCCAAGGGGGCTAAGCTCATCCTGACACTTTAGGAGAATGCTACAGTATAATCCACCACATGAAAAGGACATTAGTAACCTTGCTCTCAATCACTCCTTTCCCTCTTGGTCTGTCCTATGATGTTCTTCTTTATTTCCTTTTCTTTCACACACAAACCCACACACACCGGCGTATTGCCAGAAACTCACACTCAAGTATTGACTTTTTATAATAATTTAAACTGGGCAGGGATACAGCTTAAGTCTGGGACTGTGAGCATCCATCACCTGAAGAGACAAAACCAAAGCTCCTTCGGCCCTTCAACAGTATCAGCACTGATATGTACTGGATATCTGTCTGACACTAGCTCACATAGTTCTCTCTGTCACCAGTTCTCCTGTTCCATTCACATGTCGAAAAAAAAACAAAACAAAAAACAAAACACAAACAAAAATGGAAATATACACATTTTTGCTCCTAATCTAGAGTTAAACTAGATAAATATGAAGTAAGTTAAAATAGAATTCAAAAGACCACAAAGAGTGAGGAATTTGAAGGAACTCAAGCTTAATTTAACCAGCTATAAACTCAATTTATCTACATTAAGAGTCAGATTGTCACATGGAATTAAGCTCGGTTTGAAAGGGACAAATTAGTCAGGCTGTGATTATCTCCGGAATAAGTACCATGGCGTGAAAGATTCAAACTGGTCTCCAGCGTGCTGGGCACTCCCTTAAGAGACCTACATCACTTTTGAAAATACTACAAAGATTATGGAAGGAAGGAAACATGAAGATGCGTAGAGAAAAGGTGTTGACGGATGTACAGGCTGAGGCAGAGCGAGACAAATTGTTTATGAGTGTTGGGGAGTTGAGCAGAGGCAGAACGTGTCTAAGGGCTTCTTAAGACTCTGCTGCCTCGTCTAATAAAGCCCCAAGGAGAACAACTGTGGTGACAAGTACAGTGTGTTGGTCTGTGGCAGCATACATATCTGTGTCGTCATCCACCTCCTGCAGCCACCGCTGTACCTCCAGGGAGCTCGAGCTCTCAGGTTCTACAGCCGCAGCATCCCATAGTCACTGTTTTTCCCCCTTACGGTTTCAACCGAGGGCCATGTCTGCTTCATTATACTTGCACCTAAATGGTGCACTGGGCCCAAAATGGGTAGGTAGGGACCTGGAGGCAACTGAATGTCACCACAGTACGGCTTGATTATTTCCAAGCACAAAGAGACATTGAACGTTGAATAGTTGTGGGATGTTATCACGCAAGGGCGGAATATAGAGCTTTCCAGAGCTTAGCCAGAATGGAATAGGATGGCAAACAATGTAACTGGCAGATCACAGGGGATCTGCCAGGGTAAGCGCCGCGCTTTCACCTGATGCTGAAAACATGATCTGTGTGCGAATGGGTATGTATTTACATGTACCTTTGGCCCAGCGCATGTGAACAAAAAGCAAAAAAAGGACAATATGCTTTTGTCATTGCGGTTGTAAAAGGACCAACGGATGAAGTATCCACATGGGAGTCTCTGCTAGAGTGTGCATGCAGCTGATAAGGTGAAGGATCTGGGGATGGGACAGGACAGGACAGGACACAGGTGAGCGGAAATGGACAGTAATCCATGGCGCTTTCCTACAGGACTGCACTCTGTGTAATCTGAGGTAAGGAGATAGGAGAAATACAAGAGGGACAATCATCCACTGACCCCGAGCAGTCAGGGAGCTGCAGAGGCAGAAGAGGAGAGCAGAAACGGCATGCAAACACACACACGTACATACACACTTACACCTGGAGACCTGTCAATTGATTCAGTGCAGAGTGAGTTAATAACACACTCGGCTGAACAGCGAAAATAGCCTACCCATCTGTACACATTTAATAGACTGCCACATGGCCCTGGAGTCTCAGCACTAGTATGGTTCTCTGTTTAATTGTGACCACACTTATCAACAGCACCCATTAAACAACGCCATGAAATTTGTAATTTCTCCACCACCTGTACCTCTTTAATCAATCTAATCTTTTGTTTATAGTCTGAGCTCCCAAATTCCACTTCCACTAGTGGGTCATTGGGTACATTATGTTATGACTCGACACAATGTGTTTTTAATTGCTTTAACAATGGATTAAATTTAAATGAATGGATGTTTTCCTATTTGCTTTTACACCACATTTGCAATCCCTGTTTGTCTCCAATATAGTCTTATTGGGAATTCTCCAAACATAAGATCTAAAATTTATGTTTTTATACATTAAGCCAAATTTCTTTCTTCAACTCTGACTTCATTTAAATACATTATGAAGAAAATTTCATTTACTTTGATGGATCATTATGGGAACAATACCCTTAAAGGTTTTTCTTTCTTTCTTTCTTTTTAATTAATATTCCACAGCATATTCAGTGTTTGCACAGCATCCTTTGGTCTCCCATAAAGCAACTGCTCTGACAAAAAAACTGATGTAAAAATGTTAACATCTGGAAATTGGCTCAGTCCAATGTTTTGTTTTTGGAATGTTGTGAAGACAAGAGCAGCATGACAGCATACTGATACTGGTTGATACTGATCAAATTAGTTTTTTTTTTATTGTTTTCATTGTAATCTATCAACATTAATAGTTAACTTCTTTCAAACCATCTACGCTCTCATTTATGGTTCTTGTACTATTCAATATTTTCCTGTTCACACTAACTTTGATTTTTTTAATTAGCTCCCTTTTTGCCATGAGTATCCTTGTCTGATTTTTCCTCTAAATTCATAATTCAAGTGAATGTGTGTGTTCTTTTGAATGAGACGTCCTTCATTATTATTCATTTTCTTTTATTAGTCTGCTTTCGATTTGACCTTTCTTTATGTAAATGCTCAAGATAAACACCAAACAAGCTGGAATAGACCTCAGTCTTGCAAATTGGCAGCATTCACAGAAGACTGATTAAATGAAGCACATTCAAGCTGAACCCAGGCAGCAAAGAATCTTCCTGTGGCCACATTATTAGTGGTGAGCTCTGCTGCTAACCCCTGTCCTCACAATCAGACCTGAATCTGATATGTAGCCTACCTGGAGCTGAGAACGAGCCAACTACAAGTCTCACCCAGGGTTAGTTAGCAATTAGGCAAGCAGCCACCCAATGCTTCATGGAGAGGGGCCTGGTAAATTAACCATTAAAATGTGGCAACGGATTTAAAATAAGACAGCCGGCAAAGCAACAGACATATGATAAGAAGTTGGATGAGGGCATATGTGCAGGTGAGTGCATCATCCGTGTTAACACACAGTCACAGGTAGCTGCACAGCCAAATACACACACATCTGTGCAGCCAGAGCTGGTGCTCAAGGCATTGCTGGCAGCTGCCAATGGCTTTGCCAGCTGATTGTAATGGCAACGGGCCTGGCGACAGCTGGAGGAGGGGAGGGGGCTCTGAGGACTCGCCAAACTCTTCACTCTGAGTCATGATCAAAGATGTGGCGTAATGGAGTGGGACTGGCAGAATGCGGTATCAAGGGAGGAGTGTGTATATCAGCCATGCAAGAGGGGTCGCCATATGTGCATGTGTATGAGTGCATGTGGATAATTTGCTCATGCAGATATAAAATGGATGGATGAGATGAGAAAGGTGTTTGACACCGAGGCTCAGGAACCAAATCAGTGTGCAAATTCACCACCTGGTTATATGGGAGGTAGCTTTTAATAGAAAAGTCCAGATGATTCAAATACACAGCTACCTCATCCATATCAGCTGTGTTTCTCCTCTTCCTGTTTGGCAATTAGCCACACACACACACACACACACACACACAAACCTATTCTAACTAGATATCCACCAAACTGAGAAAAGAAGCAGGGTTAAACTATGCTTCTTTTTCAGTACTTCTAATCCAATAAAGAAGATTACCCAGGAGAGCATTCTGCTGTTGTGTTGTCATCGTAGACCAACATCCATCTCTGAAACCCTAAACTACCCTGAAGCTAATTCAAAAAAATTTGTAGAAACAGCCTTGGCACAATATCTGAATGCAACCTGTATTTTTCCAACTTTGCTTATTAGGTTTGTTGTTGAATTAACCTCTTTTGTAGATAGTAATATTTTACATTTTTTAGTACCTTATTATCAACAAATTTGAATAATGAAAATCTAACATGTATTGTCTGTCCTTCAGATGTGGAATGGAAAATGATGATTGGAGTAACACTTGGCAGACAATGCTATTTGAATTACAAATTTCATTTTACAGTTAGTTGAAACAGTATCAGCCCAAATGTGTGTGTGTGTTGTTGTTGCTCGATCTTGAATTTCAGTCATTTGGTCAGAGTGTTGTCGTGGACCGACCTTAGACCCAGGGGGATTAAATTTAACCTTTTTGAAGCTCAGAGCTATCAGGTGAAATGTAGTAGCTGGCGACTCCACAAGTATTGGAGGAGACTCTTAACTGTCTCAGCAGTGACAAGCACTGAAGTGGAAGAGGAACTGGTTCATCTGAACTGGGAGGGCAAAAAAGAAAAATTGAGATTAAAAGCGAAACAAGGGGGGGAAACAGATTTACACTTTACAGAAGAATAAACACAAATTTCCAATTGCTAGTTTCCAGCCATCAGAAAGGCAGAATGGCTTAAAGTGAAGAAGAGAAAAGGTAAAATAAATATAATAATCAGTCAATCTCAACCATTACTTCTGTTTTTTTCGACCATAATCTACCAAAGCCCATTCAAACGGACTGTGATGATCCAAGCCCCCACCCATTAGCTTCAACATGGCTGCCATCAATCTCAGCTGTAGTGCCATAGATGCCTCTCTGCCTGTGTGAAAGACTTGCATCTCTCTTGTACTGTAAGGACATTGGCCGTCGAACAGGCGTAGAACCAGGTGTAGATCCTGGTGAAAAAAAAATCACCTTATGCCAGCTTTCATGTCCGATTCACTAAATGGTTGTATTATAGCAAATCACGACGAAGCAAAGATCAGGTGTTGATAATTGTGAAGGCTGAAAACAATCTGTATTTTAATGTCATGGCCACAAATATTCTCAGTGCAGATGCCTCGGCAATTATATTTCACGACATGGATTGGCGGAATGTGGCCAAGAAGAAAACCTTTCTGAAGCAGACACTGTAATCATGAAGAAACAAGGTGTTTTTTTAGCGGCCAGGCACTGCCGAGGTCAAACTAACTGATGTGTGAAAATGTAATTCTTTAGAAAATGTAGAAATAAGAAGTGCTCTAGGGTTAATAGCTTGCACTTATTTTAATGATAATGAGTAAGATTCGAGAGTTACCTTACACTCACATCCAAATTTATAAATGCGAGCTTTGCGTGGAAATGGGCATAGCATCAACATATACCTCTTTTCGAGCATTCGTTCTTTAAATAGATGAGGGCCAATGGGTGCATGTGTGGCAATTGTGTGTGTGTGTGTGTGTTGTTGTCATGTTCCCTCACAGGTTTCACCTGTTTCTTCCCCTGCCTCTGCCTGCTCATCAGCTCACCTTTACCTGTGCCTGATTATCACCTGCCCTCCCAGCATAAACACTGTGCCACTCCTCACATCCTCTGCCAGATAGTTCTTTGTACCATTTAATACCTTCCAGCACTCATCCCCGACCTGCGCTCTTGTTGCTGACCTCGCCTGCCCGGGACCAGCCGGCTTTGTCTCTGCCCCAGTAAACACACCTGCCTTATGGACCTGGCCTCGATCTTTGCCTGTTCCTCGCTTGTTTCCTGTCTGCACGTGCCCGCCACCCCCTCACCCGGAGGGTTCAGCTGGCTCAAAACACCCCCACCGATTCTGATCCTCTGCCTGGAAAGATTTGGACTTCTCTGTGTCGGGAAGTGAAGGACTGGACTCTATTGTATTTACCCGCTCACCGGCACAATCTGTCTCCACTGAGTGGAAGTCCAACGTCTACATTCCCCGCTCATCTGTGCTAGAGCTGCCTGTCAGCCTCTAGATATATGCTGTGTGTATATGCTGTATCCTGTGCTGCTGTCTTGCCTGACTGGAGTTTCAATAAAGAGTCTAAACAAATCCTTACTGGTCTAGTGTCATTCTACAATTGGGTCCTGAGCCTTACCTGCTACAGTTTATGGGTGTGAGGGAAGCTTCTTATCTGGAATGAATGGGACAGGGACAGTTCTTGTATGGCAGCTATTCACCGCCAAGCAACTGTGCTGTAAGGAGGAGAATGATGTGCTCTTGGCTGTGTGAGTTGTGTATGTATGGTCCTGCCACTCAGTGAGCCTTGGAAGCTTGCTACCTGCGAAGCGTGAATGGATGTCATGATCTTTTGTTCGGAATTATAAGCAGTTTGACCGGTTTCTGACACTTTCTTCCAAAGTCGTCATCAAAATGACACATAATCGCCCTGCCATTCTACTCTCCACGGAGTATTCAGTAAACCGCTATTGTTGGTTTGTGTATGATAGGTGTCATTACATTTTTGCAAAGAGAAAGTATTGTAGATGACCAGAGGGAAATGACTAAACGGCTGTTTCAGATCTGGTACAAATCCAGTTCCTTGTGGAAATTCAACACAAAATAAACACAAAATAAATATAAATATAAAAATGTACGCTCTGGTTTTGATCAGTCATTGTTTTCTTTCTTTTTTTTCCCACATAGGAAATACAAGAAGGTTATTTAATATATGTATTACTACCCAATAGCATGCTCACTTGAGTAAAAATGTAACGGTCATATTGTACTTTTCAAGGACATGAGACACCAGTGCGTCCTTCTTGAAAGACAGAAAATAAATTAATATTAAAAGGATAAATGAATGTTGTGACAATGAGGGCATATTGTGACACTCACTATACTGTAGCTATCTGAGCATAAAGACCTTGTCACTGCAGCAAAGTGACAAGTTGTTTTGTGGCAGGACATCAGGAAAGTTAGTTTAATGGCAGCATAGCTGGAAAATATTCAGACAGACAGAGCCGCAGAGCGATGGAGAGGAAGGGAGAGAACCTAACCGTTCCTCTGAGCACTTACAAATTGTATATGTATGAGCTCGTGAATGCATGCTTGTGTACCTGGGATTGATGTTGTGTTGTTCTGCCCTAATCAAAACCCAGTCAACAAAAGCCGTTTTCCCCTGCTAGCTTCCAACAGATAATAGCTACCCACAGGAGGAAAAGCAGAACATTTTCACCATTTACAGCTACATTTTCATGTATCGAGGCAGAGCTGCAAGCAGTGGCACGAGTTCATGGAGCACTGCACTATTGGCCATGGCAACACATATTTAGTAATGTTTTAGGTGAGAAGTCAGACACACATGCCTGCAGGTGTAAAATGGTTTAGAACAGGGGGAATGAATTACAATAAGTATTTGGATGGTATCAATCATAACCAATCAAATCTCCTGATTCCCTTTAAAAGCAGGGCTCTAGCCACAACAATGAATGGCTGTAATGGACGAGGAGAGTCAAGAGCTTCTGCACAACAACAGCTACAGCAAAGACGAAATTTATGCCCTTGTCTAGGAGGTGTAGCAGTACAAGTTGCCCATGTGGGGTGAATAGGAATTAACCAAGGGAAAAACTTTGTTGTTTCCTTTTGTAGAAAATTCAGGCAAAAGTATTAAGTGTTCTGTATCGTAGGTTACACAAAGTACAAGGAAGAAGCAGAACTATAGCTCACTCTGCAGTTTACCTCACCATGCAGGCCACGAAATGTAATCAAAGAGATGTCTGACTGGATTGTGAGCCAAAACAAAAAGGGCACAGCCTAGCTGTGACATTCAGGGATCCAGGCATGTTGTTAGAGCAAGTGAGAAGGGATTTGGATGAAAGTGGGACGAAATGAACGCAGAGTGATCATGTAAGATAAAATGTCAGATCTGTGTTTTTTTATATGAAGAAAGCAGGAATGAATCAAATGCTCTGACCTGCTGGTCCAGTGGAGGGGAGGACTGCACTAATTTTGGTTCAGGCTGAAGACAGAACAAAGTCGGCCTTTTCTAGCAGCATATCTTTTGTGCAATATGAAAGCACTAACACCATAACACATAAAATGTGTTGGGTTGCTCGTTGTATTGGCTAAGCCTTTGTAAACCAGATATTGCCAATCTGTTGCCTCACAAATGAAAATATTGAATCGGGGCTGTTATACTATCCAAACGTGGAACACAACATCAGCCCACAACGACAAGGTATTGGCTACGTGCTAACTTTGCTGGGATGCTATACATATTATACATTCAATTATGCACATGTCCAATCATGTGCAGTGTTTGTTTTGCTGATACTGAAAGTCCTATACATTCCAGATCACAGTCCTTCAACCGTCCAGTGCAAAAAAACAAAAAAAAAAAAAAAAAAAAAAAAATCTATCAGCAGCCATAGATAATATATAATGAGTGATCCACAGATTACAGGCTAATAAGAAAAATGGGTCTCCCCCACGAATTTAAACTCATTCCATGATGCTGCCAGAGGTGGACAGAGTACACAACTTCACTGCTTGAGTAAACGTCCAGATGCACCTTGCCAAATATTACTCCAATACAAGTAAAAGTAACTTCGTAAAAATATTACTTAAGTAAAAGTACAAAAGTATTTGCTTGAAAAAATTACTTAAGTAAAAGTGTAAAAAAATACATCAGGACATACAGGAAAGGAAAGTATCTTTATTGTCATTATACAATAGACTGATGTGATTCTGCTACAGATGTGTATAGCTCAAAAATACCTTCAGTTAAAGAGGCCCTAAAGAACCGGTCTATGGAGGGATCCGGTCCAGTCTCTGTCTCTGGAGGGGTTTGGTCCAGTCTCTGTCTCTGGAGGGGTTTGGTCTAGTCTCTAGTCTTCTATCACTCGTTCTACGGACAATTTAGAGTCCCCAATTAAGCATTTAATTAACCTAGACATGTTCGGGCCGGGAATCTAACCTACTACCTTCTTATTATGGGGCTCACCGCTACGCCACCAGTTAGGTGATCCCACTGAGATGACTAACAAGTCACGAACGACACATCACTAGCTAGCTCTACCTTACATCCCGCGACATGCTTTCTCAGGTTGGAAGAGTTTTTGTAGGCCGTGATATAACTTGTCCACTTTGGTGTCAAAAATCTCAAATTAAGCTCTAGTTGCGTCTTCCATTTCTTTACTCATTTTCTGTCTCATCCACACCACCAAGTTATGTTTCATCGTGAAAACGGTGTATGGCATGACGTAGTACAGTTACGGCAATACGGTTGAGACAAACCGTACGAGAATCAGCAGAAAGTTAATTTCCTGAGAATTTTGCGGAACCCCCCCTCAAAAAAATCCCAATATAGTAGCCAGTAACAAGAGCATCAATAGAAATGTAGTGAAGTGAAAGTAAAAGTATTCTCCAAAAATAATACTCAAGTAAAGTACTGAAATAAATTTACCTTGTTACTGTCCACCCCCGAATGCCATGTAATGATTTAATTATGACAATCACGCTCCACTAGCACATGAAGGTAAAGCGTACAATCAAACCGTTCACAATCTCACACTATTTTATAGGAATGATGCACACGCCTTTCATCTCAGTATGTGAGAAGCACCATTACACATCCCCAAACATCACCCTGCAGCTCGTAATTAGTTGTTGATCATTAAAGAACCAATGTTTGTGTGCGGCTAAGGATTGTAGCAGAGCATTTTCTATGAGTGCATTTAAAGTATGTGCACATGTGCGTGGGCAAATGAGTAAACATTCATTTGAATTCGTGTTTATCAATCCCAGTTGGGATGCATTAATTTGAGAGAGACTGTTTGTTTGCGTGTGTGTGTGTGTGTGTGTGTGTGTGTGAGTTAAACAAGGCACAGATACTCTACATGCCTACGCACTGTGTGACTTGATCAGATATGCAGATTCATTTATGTGGTAAGCTCAGGAGCAAAGAGGAGTGTATAATTGCATAACATCACTCCTATCTGCCATTGCTGTTATTAACTAAATGATTGGTCCCAGCACCTGCCCTGGTAATTAAAACCTCAGAGATTAATCATAAACTCTACCCCTTCCAGTTGATGCCCGAGGTCAAGATTTGTCTCCTGGTGTATGCAAATCACATTATTTTCTCCTCAAATTTTTCAAATACACATTTTCAAATTAGGTGTGTGGCTTTTGAGGAAACATATCTTAAAACAAAGAACATGGTTGCCTTCAGGCAAGCGCACTGTTCTGTAATTAAGCTCCTATTGCTTTCTGATATGTCCTCATTGCCTTCGTTGGCATCAGAATGTAACAGAGAGCTGGGCAGTTGCCTTTCGTAACAGGTGGTCACCTAAAAGGGCTGTAGATCAGGGATGTCCTGTGACTTCAGGTCCGTGAGTACACATGTCTGATTGTCATCAACCTAATGACTCACATGGCTTATGGTTGAGTAATTAAAAGTAGGGAGATTGATCATCAAGTCTCTCCATGTGGCTCCTCAGCTGGACGTGAGGATTTGCTTTAAACGCCACTGATGAGGAAAGAGCGATGGAGGAAAATAAGGCTACATTTCAAGGGATATTTCAAAGCGAAGCAGGATACGATGCCTCACAGTTATTTACTCTCCTTCCCTACCAGCATGCTGTCCTCTTTGTTCTTCTACTAATGGTGAGTTAAATGAGTTCGGAGGTGCCAACTGAAGTCCGGGTATGGGGCCAGAATCAACCTCACTGGAGGCAAGGGCACAATGATTCAGCCCTGGTGGTTCCAGCAGTCAGCCTAAATAAGTTACTGTGAGTAGAAATGGGCCTGAGCCCAGGGAGTGACAGTACGGTGTTCCTGGCTTGTGTGTATTAACTCAGCGGGCTTAATTATGCCATTAGACTCTATCTGTGGGCTTCACTTTCACTGATCCACCCAACCTGTACTGGGTGTGTGTATATCCACTGTCAGTCAAAAGTTTAAGACTTCAGTTTATCCTGCTTTTATTGAAATCTTTGCAATTTAAGCCCAGTGAATAATGAATGAAAAATTTAATGGAAAATCTGAAAAAGCAGGTTTTTGTAGAAAACTGGACATTTTAGGGGATTAAGAAATTGCTTGCAGCTATTGCAGGATTCCTGCAGCAATGGAAGTAAATGAATCCTTGAAAATGAATGCTAATAATTCCCACAGATGCGCCGACTTTTGTTGGTTACTTCGAACTCTCCTGTCTGTACAAAGACAACGTTCGATCATTTACACGCAAGCATTTTTATGGCAATCACACTGCATGAAATTGTCGTGAATTGTTCAATCGGAATATTGAGAAAAGATAAGTCACAAAGAAAGTCGTCAGTCAGGACTTCATATAAGAACAAGATAGTGACCCAAAACACCGTGAGAAAAGAAGCAGTCAGTGGTTTTAGATGGCAGAGCAGCACCAGTGTCACGTAACTCAAACTCCATGGAGATGAGCTGAGTAAAAGTATAAACAGCAAACTACATGCGTACCACATTTGTTGGTGCTTTGTTAACACTATACTTTCTGCATTATAACTAATCATATAATAAACTCTTCGAACATATTTAAGTGATTGTGAAAACTGAGTGGAAAAAATAAATAAATCACAAATCACATGCTCCAAAGGTCACTATGATTCTGTATGTTTTCTGGTGCTGTGTGCTTGGAGGTGATATTAGGATTTCATATTCAGAAACCCCCCTGCAGCCCAGGTTTGGAGACAGGGGACTACTGCATGCAGTTCTAGTATATTTAATAAACAAAGGCCTCCAGCAGTAAGGAACACTACGCCAGGCTCGGTGTGTGTTGCCTTCTTTACATCTATCTCAGAATAAACTGTGTGATACACCGACTAACGGCTCAAGTGATCCTAGTTTTGGGAGGCTGGGCAAAGATGGTGCCGACACAGAGCTGTACTGCAAAAAAAAAAAAAAAAAAAACTGGAGCCAATTCAATTTAGCCCACCGAGAAAGCTTGCTGTTCATGTTCATGTTCTCTGACTGAGTGTGGAAAAGGGAGTGAAGATTTGACTGACTTTTTCCTGCAGAGCTAGTCTGGTTGTTGCAGTACACAGGAAAACTCTGTTACTGTTTTGCGGTGTAAGGTAAAGAAATCTTAACATTTTGTGTTTACAGTACCCAGCCTCAGGGCTGATCTTGTGTGGTCTGTGTTTGTGAGTACAGCTGCAGGATTCATGCAGCATGCAGTATTTAGTTCAAATACAGTAGAAGAATTAAGTTTCTGATGATTAAATTTATTAAATGAAATTTGACTAGAAATTATCCAAGCAATTTAGATGACTGTCAGATGATGACACTGAATTCATGCAAACTTAATGAAAGTCCTTCTTAATTAGCCTGCTGTTATTTGTCAGATGATACAGCCTCTGATAAAATCTTGGCATGTTGTCACTTTTTAATCAAAAGTGCTATGATGATGTCAGATGTGCAAAATAGATGTCACCAATTTAATAGATGATTTGACTCATTAGATGGAAAAAAAGAAGCTCAGATATGTGCTCGTTCAAAGGAATATGCTATTAATTACAGAATGAACAGAAATGATATACAGTGTGGACCAACAGATGATAACAAAATAGAGACTGTAAAAGGCTACTTGAATCCCAATGTACCCCCCCTCCAAAAAAAAAAAAGAAAAAAAAAAAAAAAAGTAAAACCAAGACTTTGTGGTGAATTTAGCCATCACACAAGCTTTTATATGATTTTTTACAGAGAACTGAGAGATCATATAGACTATAACCTCCTCATTTCAAACTCCAAAAAATTTGGTATTGGAAATTGTCAGTAATTGTAACACATTTTCATTAATAAGTTTATAAATGTATGCCATTATTAGAAACATGTCACAGAAAATTAGAAACATGCACTTGGCTCAGGCTAACCAAAGAACCGACTGAGGTCACTGTATTGTTTCAGAGGAGATTCAACAACTTGTGAGTTGTGTTGAGTTTTTCTTTGCTAAAGTGTGCTTAGACTTGACGGAGCAAACGTGCAAAATTGGATTTTCTGGCTCTACTGCTTTTCTACAGTACAGAAGTTTTGGGAAAATGACAGCAAGAAAAATACAAAGCAAAAAAATACTATCCATAATTCACCTTGTGTGGTACAGTCTGAAGTTAGGCAATCTGGGATTACTGAATAATCAGATTGAGAGGAGCATGCTGATAACTTTCCGGTATCTGCTAAGGATGCCCGTAGGCCGCTTCCTCCAGAGGTATCAAAATGTATGACTGTGGGGCAGACCCAAGACATGCTAGAGGGATTAGATCTCCCAACTGGCCCAAGAATATACGGAGATCACTGAAAGAGCTGGTGGACCTTGCAGGGGAAAATAAATTCATGCATTTCTTTGCCTATCCTGTTCTGTTGACCCTGACTGGAGGAAAAATGAATGAATAAACAAACAGGCAAATAAAACCGACAAGCATCGACAGTCTGGCTCTTGAGAAAGCACTAAAGATCTAACAATAAAAAAAAGTGATGATTCAAACTTGCGTCAGTGTCAATAAAATATGTTTCAATACCTTTCCCTGTCACCCTTGGTAGAACATTACTCATTCCAAGTAAACAGTTGTACTGACAAGAATACTTGTCTTGGAAATAGATTAAGAGATAATCAATAAAACAAGCTGTTAATAGATTGCATATCAGAATGCGCACACAGTTAAAACACACACTGAATGAGCCATACATAAATATTTTGTAACATCAAAGGCTTTTGAAAATGCGCTCTCACTCGATTAAAGCTTTTGAAATGATTTATATTATTCATGTTTTTATCCCCAATGGCTGCTGTGGGACAGCCCAGACTACGGTCCCTTCTTGATCACACAATTGGAGGCAACATGAAAACACTTTCTAAAGCACATTTGCGTGTTCAAGGCCATTGTAATGCAACACAAAACAATATCATGGAAGATTTTGCATACAAAAATGCTGGTGCTGGTTATATTGTGCACAACCTGAAACAGCTTTCCATAACAATCCCTATTAATCCTTCCTCTCTGGTTAAAGAGGGACCACGCAGACTCTAAAGGCGGAATCCAAAACACACTCACTGGCACGATCACACACACATTCAGAGTGAGCTAAAGGATATCTGTTGAGGGAATTCTTCTGTACTTAAGTGAATCAACGCCCAGTGGTGTTGGTCTCATTGTGGGAGTCCTTCCCTGTGGTGAAGCCCATTGTAAGGAAATCTGAGGGCTTGAGAGAGATGAGGCAACCTGATGGGAGTGTCTTTTTGTCAAAGCCTGCACTGATTTATATAGTTTATTAAGAGTCACTTAAAAGGTCATTGATCATGCTAAGGAGGCTCAATAATGTAACAATAGTGAAGATATTTTACAGCCATCACTTTACATCATGTTTATCTGCTCCAACAAATTCTCTTCCCAAGTTCAGTTCAATATGACTATAAGACAGAAAAGCAATGCATCTCCTATGAAACCTTCGATTGCCTTTGATTTACAAATGACAGGTAATTGGCTGTTATATGCTGATGCTGAACCAGACAGATGAGCGTGTGTGTGTGTGTGTGTGTGTGTTTGTGCATTCGCTGTTTATGGACTGAGGGCTCTAATTTGTGAGACAACGTCGGCAGTGTTGATAAATTTAGCTCTGATGAAGGATCATGTACTTTCCGAGACTTTCACTCCCTAAATGAACAGAAACAGACATCAGCTGATAGCTGTGATTATGTGATGATTTCTTCAGGTTTGGAAAAGCTTGCTGAATAGAAACCCGCATAACTAATGAGATAAGACCACCCACCAGAAAAACCTGAGCCATATGGTTGTTGATGTTCATTTAATATTGTGCAGTATGTCTTGTGGTTAATTGTTTTACTTAGATTCTGCAGTCCTATGTCAGAAAAAATCTGCTAAACCGTATGTTGTCTCATTATGGGAATTGTATTCAATATTTTATGTGTTTCTCTTTGATCTCATTTACTTTATTAGGCTATTCATGATAAATTACCCAAGCTTCACTTCTCTGTGCTATATGAGAGGCAAAACTAAAGCAAATTTCATGTACTTATACTTTTTTCCCCCAGGTGACTATCTCTGTAATTTATTTTCAATTGAAAAACAACTTCTAATAGCACGGCAGCTTATACTTTGTTCCACTGTTGCCGCTCAAAATGCCATTTAAGTAACCTTTCATTTGTACCTGTTTTCCCAATCTGAAGGTCACATAGACTTAGAATACAAGCCATTGTCTCCAAGCATGGATTTGCAATTTTAGATCAATTTTATTTCATGGATTTGCAAAACAAACAAACAAACAAACAAAAAATAAACAACCAACCAACAAAACAAACAAGCAGAGACAAAGAGAAGTTTCTCAGTTCAACTATTCTGAGTTCGTTGACGGTTGCTGGCTGGTCCTGGTGGGGAAAGTGTCAGGGGTGGGAGGTTGTTTTTGGCCCTGATACATTCAGAGAAGGCCAGACAGTGACATTATGCCAGCCAGGCAGGACTCGTGGGACAGCCATGTTAAATACCATCTCCTGGAGTGCAAATGGCAGAGACTTTGTGGCAGTGTTTGGGGGTATGTGTTTGTTTGTGTGCCTTAGTGTGCTTTGACACACACACACACACACACATACACATACACACACACACACACACACACAAACTGAAAGTGCACAGAAAAAGAGGTTTTGTGCACAGATGACATGAGGAAAAACAGACCCAACGCCTAATTAACCATCAGTGACCGATATAAATATACCACCATCACTACAAAGGTACATTTGGATAACCAGGAAGAGGATGATTAAGTATCCAGACATAGAGCAGAGACAGGGGGCTGTTAGTAAGAAAAAAATATTTCTTCTTTAGATTGTTGTTGCGCTATGTCTTTTTTAGCGCACAAGACAATTTTGGGCATCAATTGCCAAACAGTGCAAGCAGTAGACATTATGTAAAAAGAGACAGAGAGCAGGTAGGAGAGGAAATAAAAAATATGTCTTTGTTGAAAAGTTAGCAATGTTGATTCTGCTCAAAGATGGGAGTTTTATGAAGGTTTAAAACACAGGGTGGATAAAAAGGCTTATTTCTCTCAAACAGAAAGAGAGAGAAGGAGGGAAGACAGATACTGCATTAAAGTTCTCATATGTATTTATGAGCTTTTAAATCTTGTTCTTAGTTAAAAATAAAAAAGAAATCTCATCACTACTGGAACTTATTTCTCCAGAAAACGTTTTTTTTTTTTTTTTTTCATTTAGACATTTGTTTTAATTGTTTGCTTCATTTTCCACAATTAAAACTGCACTACAGCTCCATCTAAAAAAAAAAAAAAAACACTCACATTTTCAGACACTTGTTGAACATTTTTTTGTGTTTATAATTATCACCTGGGAACCTGGATGCATCCCTCTTTTTTGAAATGTCACACTTGGCTGTTTATGAGTTTCCAAGTTTACAACTGTGATATAAATGTACAGACAGCTACTGAGTAATCATGATGGGCAGGATCAATCTCATTATCAGTCTTTATGACACACATGCACACAGATGCAGACAGACACACATGCACGCACACCTGAGACAAGAAGTCTGTGAATAAATGAAGGGACATTCAGTCAAACTTTCGGCAGACAGGAGTTTGTGACAGCGAGTCAGAAACCTGCTGACTGTAGATGAATATTAACAAGAAGGAATAACTCCCATTGGTGACCTTCAGACTCTGCCAGGTTAAGAGATTTTAAACAGATACAGAGTCTGTTCAGTCTCAACCCTGGTCCACCGACCTGCCACTCTTTTCAGAAGCAGAATATCACATGGGTTTCTGTTCAACTTTGTGTCTGAGACATTATACAAGAGCTTAAGCTACTTGGATAACAAAGTCGTTAATTTATTCATCATGATCATCAATCACTGATTATATACTAGCCTTTTAAAATAGCCTAGCCATGAGATTCGAATTACAGTCCTGGTATATGCAATAATGTTGTAATGTGGCAGTGAGCGTTAAGGCTATTATTAAAGTCAGAGGCTTTGACAGAAATACACTCAGACTGTGGCTCTAGTTACTTATTTGTTACCTATGATGCAACTAACACAGGAGTTACAGGCCAGAAAAAATAATATCTATTAGACTTTTGAAAAAACAAACAAACAAACAAACAAAAAAACAAAAACAAAACTGTATTACTATAATTGTGCTCCTAATTCTGTAGAATTGAAACAAAGACTGGAACATTAATTAGATGATGGTAAATCACTGAAACTGCACAGCTAATTAAAGTGACTTAGACTTAGACTTCAACAGTCTTCTATTGTTTTTTGTTTTTTTAATAGTTTGTATTTTTTCATTTTTGGTTTGGTGTCTGTGAGACAACAAAGCAGCTTTAAAACTGTAAAACATGATAAAAACATACTTGTAGTATATTATGAAAGTTATGTATTCAGTCATTCTAACCTACAGTAAAAAGCCAACTTTGTGAAAAAATACCTGTGGTGAATGTGGTGAAGTTCCAAACGTCTACTGTAGAGTAGACTGAAAACACATATTTCATGAATTTCTCTCCACCAACACAGCGTAGGAAAAATGGCGCTCATTTGTTGTCTAGATTTAGTTGAAGGTATTTCCAAGCATGTTGGCACAGCAGCTTTCTTTTATCCTGCTGATACCTAAAGCTATATGTGACTGGGGGAAACTTGGGTATTTCTCAACACGTTCCAACACAAATCCAATTTCTTCAGCCAATTTTCCTGAAAGCCTGTAAAGTTGTAAAGAGCTGACATTTCAACAGTAATTAAATTTAACTGAAATTTAAAAATCAAAACACTAAAATGTATTCATTCTCTTCAGAATGGAAAACTCCTTTTATCCATATTTGTTTTATGCAAGTTTCTGAACTCATAACGACAATATCCACCATCAACATGTAGGAAGAGGTCGTGTGTGTTACTGCAATATGTTTCAAAAATTACCTATTCTGAAGGAGAGCGGGCCACCAGAGGTGCTTCTCACCCACATGGCTAAGAAGAGCAGAAGCGCCCAGGCTGTGAGCATCTTCTATGACTCCTCATGGGTCCTGCCCCGGGGTGCCCCTGTCACAGCCACCTGAAAAATATACAGAAGTAAGCACACAGTTTATACATCAGCCAACATCAAGGAGGGCACTAAAAGCTGCTTACTGATAAACAGACACACACACACACACACACACACACACACACACAGCACTCTCTCTTGGCTGAGTCTACCTAACATTTTTGTTGCATGCTGAGAGCCTGTTTGTGTGAGAGTGTGAAACTGCGGCTAAGTGAATTTGAAGCCCATGGGACTTGTGACAACCCCCCTCCTCATTTCAGTTTCTGTCTTATTGGGCTGGAGCAAATCTGCTTCTTGGAGTTAAGTAGTTTGTTTCAGAGATGGAAAGATGATATTCTTCAAGGCATCCTCTTAATCATTCCTGCATGGAGCCAAAAACGCAAATAATGTGACTAATACACTGACAAATTATTATATGACAAATTGCTAGTGCTTTCTATTTGGTCTCAAAAATTTTCCCAGAAAAAGGTTACAAATTAGTCTTTATTTTCAAATCCTTAGGTTCACTGCACTGAAGTCAAATCAATTCTGCTCTTCTTCATCTGTTTGCTATCTGCTTCTCTTCTGTTTGGCAGCATCAGCCTGTGATCTACTGCTGTGGGTTATTGAGTAATGTTGATGGGTCATTGTTTGACTTTTTTATCCCACCCTCTATTTCACCTGTTCCACTCTTTCTATCTAAGTAAATCAATGTGACGCCAGCCTGTCTTTCACACAGGCAAAGGATTATTAGATGTATTTTTTTTAACGGCAAAAAAAATTATTGATGAATAGGGGCATGGAGACAGCACAAAAAAATAAAATAAAAATAAAAACTTGATAGTGCTTGAACAGTTGCCCATGACAGCAGGGCAACATTTCATGCTCTTCTGAACAAAACAAAGAGCGTTAGGATTAAAAACATGTCATTTATTTCAAAAAACCTTCCAAGGCTTTAAAGCAGAACTAGCATTAAGTCAATCAGTAAAGGGAGGAATTAATATGATAAAGTGTCCCACCTGTCCATTTATTAATTCTGATCATGACCTGACTCTTGTCCAGTTATTGCTTTTCTGTTTATTTATTACTCTCATACTATTATGGGCTTCGTTACAATAGGGGTTAAACATTCATGTTGAGGGGAGGAGGGGAAAAGAAAAGTGCCACGGATGCAGAAATAATAATTGAGAAAGCAACTGGTTCTAGATCTCCTTCAACAGAGCCACATCACTGAGGATAATGAGGCACACTGGGGCCTTTGGAGGTGGTACATTATGCTCTTCGTCATGGGAATAGTTAAAGTGCAGGTGAAGCTTGGCCTCTGTTTATCACACCATTTAGTCGGAAATCAGTCCCAGCCCATAATTCCACCTGTGATGTATACATGTATTTGGTTGCACTACCAGGCGTAAAAGTATCTCAACTACAAAACTTAAAAAAAAAAAAAAAAAGATATTCCCAGCAGAATTGGATAAATATGCACTCCTGGTGCAGAAACAGACCATGTTTAATTCATAAGAACAAGTTTCTTCAAAAACGATGACTGAATTGAAATGTCTTTTAGCTGATTTTGATGATGTTCAGGATAATTGCTCCAACCAAGACAAACCTGGGCTCATTTAATGCTTAATTGAAAACAAGGAAAGAGAGAAACAATGTTTGGTTTATGCTAGCTGATTGAGGTTGCAATTCCATAGATTGCACTCAAATTTCCTCTAACATGCATGTTAAATGACTGGAGTGACGCTATGACATAAATACCATTATAGAAAATTTCTTAGTGATAAAACAATGTCAGTGTTGTCACTACATTTGCATGCTGAAATTACTAATCGAATTGTTAATCGAACAGTAAATTGAAAACAGCATTAAAACAAAGTGACGATGGAAAAGCCGATAGAGGTTTGCGCCAGATTTTGCCTCATTTCTTCATAGTTTGTCCCAAAACATCTCTCACAGCATCATTGTTGGCAGCTGGTTTAAAATGAAACTCTAAAAGTTCTCGACTTGCTCGGCGATAAACAGACACAGACACATTTAACATTTAGTAGCAAAAAGCAAGATATAAAAGCTGGCACCAAAAACAGAGCTAACAGAGTGAACACTGAACTTTTATTTGCCAGATGGACAGTAACACAATACAAAATTGCTGCTCAACAAATGCTCCAAAAATGTTTACTGATAAGTGGCCATATTAACTCATTGAAGCTCTAAGATTAGAAGCTGTGTGTCACTTTTATTGGTTTCGCTTTAGCATCTGACAGTCTTTGGTATGTCTTCAATTTACACCAGAACCATTAAGCGCACAACATGAATGAGGGTATTGAGCTGTTGTCATTCATCATGTTTTTTCAGACCTAGTTAACTTATAATTACTTCAAGTGATTCTACCTCATAAATAAATCAAGGTTAAGTTGCAAAGGAGCTGGTGGTTCTGTTAAGTGCTGATAGACGACAGTGTCTTTGCTTTGGCTGGGTTCTCATAGCAGAGTGACTGTTCTTAAAAGTTAAGAAGGTCGGAGGAGTCAGTGAGGAAATCAGCACATGTAACTATAATATACAGGCAAGAGGAACGGAGCTGTATTTAAACAGTAACTTTGGATAGGACAAACAAGAACCATCTTCAGCCTCATGATCCCAAATATAGAGCCAGTTTGTTATGGCCAGTGCTTGAAGGACAAAGCATCCGGATGTCATCCACTATCACGGTGACAATGGCAGATGAGAAGGTTTGTGCAGCCAGGCTCCATAGACCAGAGGTTCTATTTTCATAATGGCACAAGGCCAGTAGTGAAAAATGTAACCACAAAGTCATTGTCATTGCACGCACGCACACACACACACACACAAATCCACTGTTTTGTGCTTAAACCTGTTTGGTTATTTAAGATTGGAATATGTTTGTTTCTTGAGGTGGCTGGAGAGTTTCAGCCAGCCGTCTGGAACCCAAAGAGTTAAACCTCTCACACACCGTGAAGCAGTTTTTATGGCAAACTGTTTGGTTTTGCTTTAATTTCATTTTGTTATGCCCAAACAGGTTTTAGTGTCTACTTCCACTGACGGCCTCTCAGCAGCACATCAGTGACACAGATGATGTCCCATGCCCAGCAGGTAACCTAATCACATTTGATGACCACAATGACTAAACATCTCTTTACACTACCAGTCAGAAGTTTGGACACGCTTTCCTGTTCATTTGAATGAGAAAGCGTGTCCAAACTTTTGACTGGTAGCGTATGTCTCTTCAAACAGTGATCTCTCTTTTGTTTGGGCAAAATGCATTTGGTGTCATTTATGCTCATTGAAGGGAGAATACATGAAATAAATAAACAAAATATATTATCAGGGAACAGATCTCCAGCTAAAGCAGCATTTAAGTGATGAATAGGCCCAGATAATGTCTCTTGTGCCCTGTAGCGGAGCATAATGACTATTTGCTTTGGATGAGATATTTCATGAACATGTCATCGTTCCAACAATGAGTTCACAGGGGTAGATGTAGACGGGGAAATAAGGATATGCATCCTGCCCTGTGGCCCTTTCCTCCTCAAAAACCATTCACCCTGGCTGTTACTGCATTCTTTTAACTAAAATGAATAGAATAAAGTCCGGACCGAACTGTCTGACATCTGTCTCATATAAATATTAGACAGATGATTCTGGCCACAGAGATTGTTTGAGAATTAATGATGCCACATTGGCAAGAGCAAATCAAACCCCACACCCATCCAATGTGAATCTCAAAAAGACAACCGTCTAAATTAAGTGGTTAAATAAGATCAAATCTGCCTATAGTTTATTTAGTGAGTGTGATTTCTGTGCTGTTTGGTGCCTAACTGCCTGTGATGTGAAATGAGATACATCCTGGGAGTTTTTAGACAACCACACTAGTGTTTGGCTCGGGAGAGGGCCTGAGGAACAGGGGGACAAGGCTGTCAACACATCAAGATCATTTTACAGACATTTTCAAGGAAAACTATGCAAATAACAGCTGTCAAAAGTCTTCCCTCAAGGTTCTCAGCGGAGAAGAAAAACAGAAAAACAGCACCAACTGGGAGGCCTGTTCTGAAATTAATTGAGTACCGAAAATTCCTTGCAGCTTCTATCGTTATGTACACAGCTGGGTTATTGCTCTTCTATTAGCCCGACTTGAGAGCAGTGTGTTTTAAACAATAAAAAGTGCTTTCGCACAACTGACAACTGATAAACCAGAGTAGGTTTCAGCGTGGCAGCCCAGCAAAGAGCCAGAACAGATTTCTTGAAACTGGCTTGATATCCAACATACTGAGCTGTACTATGCTTGATGGACTCAGATGGTGGATCTCTTTGAAAGCAGTTGAAAGCTTTAGCACTTCAACAAATAGGACCCTACTGTTTTCACTCTGAGAAAATCATACACAAAGTGATACCCTTGAAAGTAACTAGTAAAATCGATGTTGATTGCAGCTCAGATATGCAGAAGCCGCCTTCACAGGAAAATCACCAATGAGTGAAGACAAAAGCTTTGGAAGGCTTCAGACTGATGGTCGCTGCACTAATGGCTCTTCATTGAGATCAGCACATTCCTGTTACAATTCAATAGAAATTCAAATGCATTCAATATACAGGTAAAATGAAAATTGAGTTCAATCAGTTTTTGGGTCCCCTTTAATCTATGACATCCCTCTGAGTGCAGTAAAGACAACACGATGAATTGCTCTACTACTAGGTTGCTACCACACTGTAAAACAATGGTTTGAAATTCAATCTTCCCTGCAAGATATGCTTTGGAGACATATTAGAGAAAACCTGGCAGTCTAACAAAAAAAAAAAAAAAAGAAACTGCATGAGTGAGAGGATAAGTCCTTTGGGAGAAGGAGATTTTTACCTTGCTATCTTCACTGCCAACATAGATTTCAATGATAACCAAGTGTGCAACAAACTAACAGCCAGATCAGTATTTGATTACATTTCCTCAACTTCTAACTTAAATTTCTCACATACAAAAACTTTATCTCTGTTTAAAGACCCCCTCTCAGTTTGCTTTAGGCTTTCTATCCCAAACGGTCTTCATCTTTAAACTAACTGCCTCAAGTCCAAACATCTCCACCAACAGATTAACCATTTAGTTTCCCTGTGAGGCAGGGTTTGCTCTCCATACGCTGTATATCACCCAACGCTGAAAAATAAATCATATTCCTAAATTTGGACTGGTGACAGCTGCAGTTTTTTATTTTGTCAGATATTTTTAGTCCTCATGACACAGATGCACTGGACGGAAACCAAACAACACGATAAAGCTCTAATGATTCTTCCCGAGCATCAGACTCCACAACAACTTTTAAGTCCCACAGCACAGAGTGGATTGTGAGAGAGTAAATAGAACAATAGCACAGATTACTTTTACAGTGAATTGGTATGAATAAGTAGACAGAGAAGCAATCATACTATATAGAATTGTACCCATTGCATTTTCACTATAAAACTTTTCTGAATACCGAATAGGCTGAGGAGCATGAAATAAAATGACGGCTATTGTGACTATCTCATTGTTTCTTTGTCCAGAGAAAAACCAGTGCAGGCAAGAAGACTGACAGTCACAGTTTCTCTGAACAAGCTTTTGAAAGGAAGGTAGCATGCAGTGTAATAATGAATGCAGATTGTAATTACTTTATTGAAAATAACTACAGCAAGTGATTTTCCTTAAAGATTTTATTGGACTTTCTTTGGAAGGGGTGGAACGTAATTTTTAACATGTGTTATTGCAAATCTGCTGGAAATACCTACTGAAGAAGTGATCATATTTTTGATACTAGCATCTTGCTTCCATGCTTTTTCTTCCTCCTAGCAGCCAAAAGTCAGTCAGTGTTATACAGCTTTTAAGAGCTGGGAGTGCTTAAAACATGTCAGTTACGTAAAAACAAATATTATCTTCAAAATTAATATTTTAGTGCAGTTAGTTGGTGCGGAGTCATAAAAAGAAACTACAAGCAAAAGAAGTAGAGATGGTAATAATTCTCTTGGAAAATGCATGGATTGATTAAAATTGCATTAAAGGAGAGAAATGGAAGTATTGAAAGGACGGATAAAGGTGTTTTCTTTTTTTTTGTGCACTAGGTTTTGGCAATCGTTCCCTTTTCGAAATGATTAATATGCCATTCACCAGTGTCCACACACAGAAAGATTTTTGCTCAAGATCACATTCCTGCAGCAGACTGTTGCTAAGTGTCAGTGTCGTACTTGACAAGTAGGCCTTGGCTTCTGTGAAGTCTCATTAATATAAACAAAATTTCCTTCAGTCTCTTTCTCAGTACTCTGCTGTGAAATGTGCATGGACAGTATATACAGCACATTTGCAACTACAGATGGAAACTGCCTGAGAGAGAGATTTATATTGTATGCATCAAAGAACTCTGACACCTGCACACCCAAACTCAAACTCCAACGGATGAGAGCCTTCGACAAGATACATTATCACAAGACCTATGGTTTTGTCAGCGAGCTGTGATACACTGTTGGCACAAATATCTTGTCCGTGTTTTTTTTTTAAAAGTAAGATCAGCACAGGAGTAAATTAATAAAGAGGAAGAGCATCTCTGGCTTAAGAGGGGAGCAAATAGCTGTAACTGTACCCGTTTCTGCTCTGACCCTCACTTCACACACTGATTTAAGGTAATGGCTCTCTGTGAGTGCTAACTGGCACTATGGCTCACCATTAATATTAACAATGTAGACTGTTCAGCAAAAGCACCAGTTCACTCTCTATGTCATGACACAAGGCTGCCTAAAATACCAGATCTTTTCTCAAACAACAAATTGAATCAGGGGAAAACTGATTAAAATGATTTGTTTGATTATCATTTTATTCAGTAGGAAACTGCCTGCAGAAACACTCTGGTACAAAAAATTTATATTTTAAAGTCGCTTTCCTGACTTTATCATTCAGTGACAAGAAGAGAGGCAAAATCAGACATTATCACAACCAAATTAGAAATTTACCGCAGCAGCACTTTTTCCCATTGCTGTCAAAGTCAAATATTTCCCTCTTTTGAAACATTTTTTTTTATTTTTTTTATCTGGAAACGAAGAACTTTGTTAGCACACTTTCAACTTTCAGATTTTTAATTATATCTCAGATTCTCATTTTGCCCAAACAACAACAGCCTAAATAACTACTTCACATCCAATTAAAAAAAAAAAACAATTCTGTCAGCCAATACAATGAGAGGCCCGAGTCTGGTTTGACAATCAAGATCGCGAGGTTGTCTGTGTTTCGTCAAAGGGGAAAGATGAAGAAGCCCAACGATTGACAGAACAGGATGGTCTAACAGCTGCTTGACTTGGCTGTCAGAGCAAGAGTTTACACAAACCAAATATCAAAACTGTCAATCCCACATCAAACCCTATGTAATTCAACTGCAAATGGTCCATTAAAGCTGACAGTTTGAACCAAAGGCAAGTCACATGCATAATAGGACTCTCATATTTGCATATATTCATGTACTGTTGCATTGGGAGTCTCTAACCTCACACAAAAGAAACTTGTAGATGGAAATAAGCGATGTGTGACCGATGTTCAAGTAGGTTTGAGAGTCTGTCACAAGCTGCAGGAAATGAATATGCATGTGGTGCCCGTACTCTTTGGGTGAATATCTGTAGTCGGTTCAAAGTGAACGTCTGTCTGTCTGAGATGTCTAGACACAAGCAAAAATGATGAACTGTACAAAGAAGAAGGTAGAAGTGTATGTGCATGGAAAAATGTCAGTTACAGGCCCACTGTAGAGGTCTGTTTTTTGCTTTGGAACAAACTGGAATGTTACAGCCAGCATGAGGCTGACCAGCATCGGCCAGCAGTAAACACCCTTGTTATTAACGCCAAATCTCAGCAGGTTCTCTGCTGGGGGCAGTACAAAGCTGCTGGAAATTAGCCTGTTCTTGCAGCTCCTCATGACATTGAATTTGAATATTTAAGAGTAGGCCTAAAAAAAAAAACAACAAAAAAAAAACAAGTTTACAATACAATACACAAAGTCATCCAAAAAAATCTGCCGACTGGTGACGACTCCAGAGCATTTCTAGACTGCAAATGGGGTTTCTCTCACAACATTTTTCAAAATATGAACTATGCTTTATGAAATTGTCTAACATTGTAACTGCATTTTTTTTTAAACACGGAGCAGTATTAGTACCAAAGTAGGTTTTCTCCTATGAAAATCCCATTATCCCAGAAGCAGATGCTGGGCCAACATTTTAGGCTACAGGGTGAGAGTAATTCAACAAAAACAACACAAGAACGCGGAACACTTTAGGTGTCGAGGGGAAAAAAACCAAAACAAAACAAAACCATGCAGTCTTAATATGTGTTGCAGTTATAATACAAAAAATACAGTAGCTGCTGTTATCTTGAATGTGTCTGAATGTATGGCTCTCCCATCCATATTTAAACACGCTGTATAACAATACCTGTACAACCGTCCCCAGTGACTTTATCAGTCTGTTGTTCTCTCTGTCGCTATACTTGTTGTCTTTGTTAGAGGAGCTAAATATACCCTGCCAATCCACAGCTCTACATCAGCATTTCCAGTTTACGGTGAGACAGAAACAAGCTAACACTGTAACAAAACAACTAACTGACAAGAAATCCATTTTACATACCTGCTATGTAAAATCACAAAAAAAAATGGAGTCTTTGTAGACCGACACTTAAAGACCAAGACAAGCACTATCATTGTCACTCCTTAAAGCATATTTGTCAAACTCATGGCCCGTGAGAGCTTAAAAGGTCTGATTGTCTTAAAATAAATACGTCAAAGGTGTGCATTGACCATAAACTACATTTCCCACAATTATGTTACCCGCAAAGTGACAGCATCCCGTCACTAGATTGTGGCGTATCCAGATCAATGAGATTTTCAACAATTGGAATGGAGAAATACAAATGATCCCTAAATGTCCAAGAAGAGAAAGACAAAAAAAGTTTTGAACAAAGTTAATGGCATAACTGGTGTTGGATGATATTTTTCTTTATTTGCTTAGATAGTTTGAGCTTTGATTGATGGAGTAATGTGGGTTTATTAACCTGACCATTTAAACGGATTTATGTTATAATAACGGAGCAACTAGCAAATATATATATTTTTCTATCTATGCAAATGCATATGCAATATTTGTAATTAACATTATTTAACATGGAGGAGTAGTTACATTTATTATACATTACATTTGGTTACATTTATACTGACTTACGGTTACATGTGGCCCTTTCAGGGATGTGGCCCTCGATGAAAATGAGTTAAACACCCCTGCCTTAAAGTCTCAAAGTCAACTAGTTAGCACTGGGAGATAAGTGCTTTTATTTTTGTGGCTAGGTTGTCTGAAGAACAAACACGGCGTCACACTATTTTTCATTTAAAAGTTAGGGTGAGTTTTCTACTTTGCTTTCAGGATGTTGGAAAATTATGATATTCTGGACTATGGATAATTCATGGAAAGTAATACTAGCCTGAGAGAGCAAAGTGAACCACAAAGGAGTTCATAGAACAACAATATCAATATATGGTGAAGACTGACACTGACCTTCATGGCGATGTCATGTGATCCCAGCCTATTTATGTTTAATAGCATTTTGATAGCAGGTGTAAAACATTTTTTCAGAGGCCTGTTCAGGGTTTAGCCATAAATGGCCTCACGTTATGATTACAGGAGAGCAAAGTGGTATAATCCCTAAAGAATAATTTGAGGTTCCAATTAAATGATAATGGGAGATATTTGTGGTAATTGCAGGTTAAAATGGCTCAGCTTCGATAATCTTTTCATATAAATAAGTGCCAAAGTGAACACTGTCCTGAACATACTAATTTCAGTAGGCACAAAACCCTGCAGGGCCAGTTCATTTGTTTCTCAGTTTGGCTCAGTTTGGCTATCAAGAGCATCTGCCTGTTCTCTCATGCTCATTTATTGCCTGTCATATCATAAGCACATGGAAAGTTGGATAGGTAACAAATCAATACCTATCTCAATGAGGGGAAGTGTACAGATGTGATGTAATGACGTACCAACAAGCCAGATGTAACCCAAACATGTTCTGATAAAGGTGTGTTTATTTTCAATCATGATAATGATAAACAAAAGAAAAAGCTAAACAAAACATCCACATTCTGAACGAAATGCTTAAATGCGATTTGCTAACAATTGAGCTATTTAGGTCTGTTCTTCATGTTAATAATGTGTTCTGTGTCTTATTTAAAACTGGTGACAATGAAATTTATTTACTTCGTGCTTAGTTTTATGCAAAGCAGTTCGGACATATGGTATATATGCAACACAAACTTTGCTAAAGGAACAGGCACACACACTGTGTAGTATAAAAGTACGTGTATTACGTATATAAGTCATAGAATTTTACAAATAAAAATTGCCATAACCAAGATTTTGATATTACTGGCATTTAGCAGCTGTTTACCAACCAGTCTTAAGAGCTGTCTTTACCACTGTTGGATATTTCTATCACTTCTTCATGCTAACCAGCTAGACCTGACTGGTCCCACCTTGTTAGTGCTTTGTAATAATGAGTCACTACAGCATCCAGTCTTCCATGAGGACGCCCAGAGGGCCAATTATCACCTCTGTAAATACGATGATGGCTGAGTCATTGATCACAGGAACAGAACATGCAAACACCAGAAAGACCTGAGTTTGCACCCGGCAGAAAGCTGACAGTGCTAACAACTGCACAGAATATAGATTTCTCTGCCACTGAACATGGTTTCTTGCCGAAAGCGGGTGGTAGTCGTGGTTGCTTGCCAAGAACTTCAGCCATCACAGCATTTACAAGTGGTTACAGCAGGCCCACTGGGCAGTGCTTCTTCTTCAGGGCAGACAGATGAAACCACACTGAAAAGAAAATAAATAAAAACCACTTTCCAAAAGAAAAAGAAAAATCAGCATTGCTTTCCAACAATTTTGACAGCTCTTAGCCATTACAGCCATAGCCTGCAGCATTCCTTCTTGATTAACACATCGGCTAAACAGCTCTCAACATTAATGTTTGTCCAGAAAAATGTGAAATTAAATAGGAGAAAGGCAATAACTTATTTTACTCCCATGCTTGTATGTCAAGTGCATACTTTGTAGTCTTTTGATTGTTCAATAAAAATAAGAGAGGACAAGTCACAATCCACCTACAGTTTTGTCTTATTAGTGTAAATTTCCTGGAAGTGACCTGCAGAATTGGATTCACTGGGTAACCTCACAAGCGACCCATGCAGAGGCAAAAATCAGTGTTATTTCATGATGCGGGAGCGGAGAAATTAAAGGAATGACAGGAAAAGGCCACGGTCGACTCAAAGATGAATGGATGTGGAACATGTGCTCGTCTGATCTATCTCTTAACAAGTGTCTCCCACTCCAAGTTTGCTCCACTATTATGCTGGCACACAACAAATCCACTCTCTGTTTCTTTCACCAGTGTGTGCACACAGAGGTCAAACCGTTCTGTGGTCGACCCTAACCTGTATGTGTGTGTGTATGATGCCGGTCACATTGTGTTCTAAATTACTTAGACTCGCAGAAATGCTCCAGGGGGTTATACACTCTCAATCATACTTTACAACCCTGCAGAAGCAAGGGCAACAGGATGGAGGCAGAAACAAGTCATAAGCAGAAAGGCGGTGTAGCCTGAAAATCAGTCTCGTGGCAGGCTGGGAAATCTACAGCTCCCAGCTGGCAAAACACACTAAAGCTAAACAAACTTGACTTCAAACTTAATGTCCCTCCAAATTGTAAGGGCCTGTCGCTGTGATTAAACAGCTGTAAGGGTAACTCTGCCAGGTGGATTAGTCGTACACATGTTTCACGTCTGGGATTAGTTCAACTTCACAATCGGGCAACCAAACAATATGAAGTTTCTTTTATTCATTGTGCTCTTATTTATATGCTCATAGAGGGAGCATGTATAGATATCATGCAAGCGAGATAAAAACATTAAGTAATTATCAATAAATGTTTTTTCAAGACGTAGTGAGGAAAAAAAAGAAGGCTGCTGATAAAAAAAACAAAAAAAACAAAACCATCTTTTGTACAAAGTGAACCCAAAGAATTTGAAACTACTTAACTACCTTTCAACAAGATATTGACCCTAGTCATGGTAAATTAAAACATTTCTTTAAACCATTATTTATGAGCTATTACTGATCATGAAACATTTTTTTTTTTTTATATTTCCACAAACTGTACTTAATTACAGGAAGAAAACAGCCCATTACTACCACAGGGTTTAAGGCTTGGCCCCTAAGAAGCTCCAGGAGCAGTCCAGGAAGTTAAATGTCTTGCTAAAGGACACATCCTGTTTCAAAAACGAGTGACAGAAAAGAGGTGCTCATTACCGGCCCCTGGAGAAACAAAGATTAAAAAGTTGTTCTATTAATAGTACTCTCCTGTCTCCAGAAAGTGAAGTAATGTGCCCCTGTAAGGGGAGGGGGACATGATGAACGGTAAAGGTTACGTCACTGAAAGCTCTTGTTTTTAAGATGCCTGCTTATGGTGAAATTTTCAGTCATAAGAACCGTGAAGTCTGACCTAGATCCTTCTCCCAACCATTTTACTTATATGACATTTAAACAAGTCATTACAAGTCATTACAAAAATAACACTCACTGTCAAACTTTCTTATTCCAGGATATAAATGATAATATTAGGTTTTTAGGAAGCACAGAGAAG
Source organism: Echeneis naucrates (assembly GCF_900963305.1). NCBI lineage: Eukaryota > Metazoa > Chordata > Actinopteri > Carangiformes > Echeneidae > Echeneis > Echeneis naucrates. Next base: position 14,091,328 of record NC_042523.1, on the reverse strand, counting down.
GGATGGTATACAGGCCAATAGTTTCCATCAACTATGGAAGTTTAACATTTTTAATCATGCTCTTTTTTGTTCAACCATTTCAGAAAACAATTGTTAATGATAGCCTGGACTTGTAGGACAAACATGGACATTTCTACTGCACGCATATTATATGGTGCAGATTCAATGCATTAGACTTTTGTGTGGTTAAATAACTACAATGTACTTTCATCCTCAGTGCGACTAAGAAGTCAGTCTCTCACTCTCTCGCGCAGTGTGTTTGTGTCAGTCTCTTCCCTGCCTGTCATGAAAGGCCCCAAGGTCATCTCTGCTCTTCTCCTAATGAGGTACAAGCCAGACCGCCTTCTAATGCCACAATTATGGGCATATCTATGGGCTCTTGGGTTGTTTTCTTTGCAGAGTAAAGCCACAGCCATAAAGGACACACTGCTCTTACCCCAGCACTTTCCCATGACATACACATCAAAATTACACCCATTAATATCAGACAGCTGACAAGCCGTCCTGCTCACATTCGACCACTGGCTGGCTCAATTCATTTTAGTACATATTTAGTAAGTGGGGCTTTTGTTTGTCACAGAGTGCTTTTAAAACTTCCTTTTATGCATATTACAAAACACCTACCAACACACTACTCTTATCTATTCCAATATATACGTTAACAAAATGTTGCAGGTCTCACCAAACTTGTCGAAATTGTTAACATTTCATCAGTTTTAGGGAACTGTAAAAAAGGATAATTCTTACCCTGTTCTTGTTTGCAATAATGCACAGACACTGCCAATCTGAAGTGTTATGCAGATATGCATGAAATCCATTTGCCAAGTCTTGCATAAAAGCAGAGAAAGACGCCGGTCACTGTTCCAGCATGCTTCCTTATGGGATCCAAAATGTTTTGAATGCAGATTTTGTTGTCCACTAATTAATTCAAAAGGTTTAAACCGTGATGCCGTTGTGGGTCAAGTATCTTATGTAATTAACTAAAGGCTCGTTGTCTTGGCACACTTGGACCCACAGTTAATTACTCTGTAGCTGCTGTTGAAACTGTAATGACATGAATATGTGGCAGAATGCCCGATTCTTCGAAAGGATATTGCCACTCTAATTTCTACTGTGAATTCTTGATCTCGGCGTACTATTAATGATGGACTGGAAAGAAGGAAATGCTAAAGAAGGATTTTTATTTTTTTTTTCTTTCGAAAAAAATAATCATACTGTGAGGGTATTCATTTTTAATTGTCTCTTAGTTTTAATGAGCCTAATTAATCAATTAGGAGTCGATCAAAGTACACCCCCCCCCTCCAAAAAAAAAAAAAAAAAGAAAAGAAAAAAAAAGAGCCCTAACAAGCATGTGTGATAGCAGAGCAGAACAACACCCCCAAGGAATGAGAAATATCAGCAGAGGCTGCCGGAGCCAGTTCTGCTGAATCTGCCTTAACTGTCGTCATCGGACATGTTCCAGATATAGACAGGATCATGAATATATACACCTTAGGTTACTTGTCTCTTGCAATATTAGTCAGCTGAATGCCCAACATTACAGTGAACCCACTCAGTATGCTACCAATCACTGAAGTGTACGGAAAATGGAAACCAGCCCAAGCATTCAGTATCCAAATGAGTATCCAAATGTAGTTCTTCGAGATCCTGTAGCTACAGCCATGCTAGTCATCCATCATGGAGGCCTGACTAGAAAACAATCACAGGCTTAGCCTCCCTCTATCACAGTGTTCGGGCAGCCAGAGAAATGGATTGTACCTTTAAGAGTGGTGGATGATGGAGGTGAGACAGTACTACTACTACTACTACTGCAGCTCAGTATCAGTCCAAACCCAACCAAATCTGAAATATTCAGGAATGCTGAAGACATCAATACAGAGTATGGGAAAGTCACCATTTGAACTGAAGCAGTGCAAGTTGTTGTGATGGGCTGTGCTCCATTTTTGCAACAAGAATGCAGCTGTAGTTCATGTGCACCAGGAAAAAAAAAGTCCTAGCACGTATTTTTTGTTTACATATACTGACCTGATAAAACAACATCACAGTTGGGTTAAGTGGAAATAAAGTAAGTAAAAACAAAGTAATGTTCGTAAGGCTACACAATACACAAAAACAAGAAAAAGATCATGTCACCATCTTGACAATTTTATATTCTTCTTATAGTCAGACTGGTTTTTGTTTCCCCAGCCAGTTGTAGAACATGTTTCTCTATAGTCAAAATGCCACACTGCAGGCTTTCTAGTAAAACCTCCTCTGATTTATAGTTCTGTTCCTCTCTATACAGATCAGTGCTGCTATAAAGAGATTTTTATTTTACATTCATATTTTCTTTTTAGACCAATTTCAAATTTGTACAGAAGTCAGTCAAGCATGGATAGAAAGGGCGTCAGCACACTTTAGTAAGGCATAACAAGTTCTCAAAAAATAACTTTTTACGTTTAAAAGAAAACAACTCAGAAAAAAGGCATTCAGCAATAAAGTCGGAGCAGTTGCTGTTTTGTAGCCTCAACAGCCTCAACAAGACATTATTTTGCATCTAAAACTACTTTGTGAAGGATAGGGAAGTATAAATAAAAATCAGACTTTGTGGTTTATAGAAACAATTCACTGATGGTAAATAAGACCAGACATACATTTGTCAGGAGATGTGAGCTTTGTCTGCGCTGATATTCACTGTGACCTCTGTCCTAAGAGCTCTCGTGGCTGTACAACAGCAGACTACTTCCATCATCATCAAGAATTCACATGCCAGCAAAAGTAAACTTATTAGTTTAAGCATTCGAACAAACAACCATTGCTGTCCGGTTTGATGTGCAACTTGCTCCATTCCTGGCTGTCCAGAATGTACAAGTATTCACACAATTCAGCCGCTGAAACAGATGCTGTTTGACATCGGTGTTAAAAAATAGTACTGGATGGCAGAAAAATGGGTGATGGGTGTCAGCGAGAAAAAAAAAATTGACTTAAGAGAGAAATAAGCTCCGAAAACAAAGAGATGAAAGACAGAATGAAAAACATCGACCAAAATGGAAAAACAGAAGACAATCAACAACCTTGTGAAATGAATTGTAGCTTGAAAGGTAATTGGCTGGTCTTCATACTGCCTCCTGAGCATAGTAATTAAGGCCGTATATTATGGCAGAGAGGAGAACAAGATAAAGCCTATCAGCATGGGCTTCTTGTTTTCCATGATCTCCAGTGTAACCTAGATATGATTCCCATTCCTACTGTAAAACAGACAGCGTGCATTCCATACTTATTCATAGCACACAGTCTGGGACGATTGTGACCACAGAGGAAAACAGAGCTTTTAGGATTTAGGAGGGCTTTCACTTCCATGTTTCCATTCCCTCCCTTTCTTCTTTGAGTTCTCACTCCTACGTGAGGACTCAGGAGAGTATACACTGGGTGGTATTCCTCTCAAACATTTTTTTTAAATAGATACAAAACTAATTAAGTCAGAGGTGTGTTTTGCTTCTTTTATATCGCTATGACATACATGTCTTTGAAGGGAGCATAAGCTAATTTCACTGTTGGGGTTCAATTTTAATTAGAGAGTTATGGGTTTACTCATGAGCACGATGCTGTGACATTGAAACCAATTTCGGGCCAATCCTGGTTCACTGTGCACCTTAAACAGATGTGATGTGGACTTAAACTTAAACCAGCACAAATTCATTCATTCATCATCTTTTTTTTTTTCCCCAGGTCACAGGGGTGCTGGAGCCAATCCCAGCTCCCACCGGGCGAGGGCTGGGTCATCCTGGACAGGTTGGGAAATAAAAACATTTTTACTTTATTAGAACCAGACCATTATCGTTTCACTTCTGACTCTGAAACAGTAGTATGTATAGTCAACCTTCCGACACTATAGCCGGTGAGAGCTCTGCTGGACTCACGAGAGGTAATTTGTCATGTCGCCAGTAAAATATCTAGATAATGTAATAGGCAAATTGCGCTGATCTGATAGTAACACATTTTGTTCATGTACAAAGTCCTAACAATATGGCTTAATCAGCCAACATCAGTGTGTTGTGGCTTTGAGTGTCTCTTAAAATTCTGAAAATGTTGAGAAATTTAATTAAGAATTCGAAATTCTTCTTGCAATTATTTAGCAGTGTCCTCTCTATTTACTTGAAACACTGAAGGCTATTTTTTGATCAAGAAAGTGTCACGCAGCCGTTTGTCTATTGTCTGTGTAATTATTACTTGAAGCAGCTTCTGTTTTAGCCTTATTATCACCTAGTTTAACCACCAGGAAGATTCATTTTCTGATTAATGATGTGTGCACCTACGCGGTTTAGACAAATAAATTATAGATAATATATAGATGTATAGATAAATATACAATATTTGTGTAGCTACAGCATACTGATCCTTAGCAAAGCCTTTGGTCGTGTTAAAATACTTTCCACAGCGACTCATTTTATAAGGATATGTGATCTGTGGTTTCTGTAGTTCATTGTTGCTAAAACAAGATTACTCTGCTTAATTACTTCTCTCTGTATGTTGGAGTAAATGATGCTGGGTAATGGTAGTATTGGTGGTGCAGCCTGCAAAAGAGAAGAGAAAAGAAAAGAAGAAAATGGAGGAGGGGTGAGGAGAAGAGAAGAGACAAGGATTTCAAGGTTGCCGTGGTTTCACATATTTTAAAAGATATATAACCTTAGAGGAGGGACAAAAACATATTGGAAGTCTGTTGCAACGAAGGAGGGCACACTGAAGGACTACAGTACAATAATCACAGCCCAAAGTCATTTGCTGGGAAAAAAATTCCATACTATTACGTCCTGCAATGCAAAGGCACAGGCATGTACCTTTGTTCTAATGCTGTCAAGAAATTACTTCCTTTTGGGTGTAACTAGTTTAGGGGTCTTTTGGCCTCTGTCAACCTCCCCACAAAATGTATTTCTGTCGTTACACCAGACAGTCCAATGACATGCCAATAGCAGGGAATCCTCCACTGCTGTATGCTCAAGCTGCCTTCACATTACAAACCAATGTCAGTGGCAGACATCGTAAAGACACTCGTCGAGCATGAACACACCCAAGTGAGAGTCAAATCTCAAATGAATTTGGTTGCAGGTTAAAACAAATGATGCTATTTAACGTGTACACAAAAACTCAATGGAAAGTGTGGACATGTGGGTTGAGTTCTTGCATAAGTTTTGTGTATATTTATTTTATATTGTTTTGGATATTTTTTCTGTTTTGTAATTTCATCCGGATACTTGCATAGATTAAATTTTCTGAAAATAAATTGTCTGCACTTGGCCTGAAAATGGGTTAGGTTTAGTATTTCGTGTGCTTTTACTCCACTCCACTAATTAGCATTTCCCAGCATGCCTTACTATGACTTAGAAAGGGTAAATATTTTTGTGGAAAGGTCTTAACACAGGATAAATATGTCTGCGGATTAAATGGTGAGCGCCTACATGTCCTACACTACCAACATCTCTGAAACAATTCATGTTTATATCTACCCGCCTGTGCCACTACTGCTTATTAAAAAAGCATGGGAGCTCATGTCTGTTTCATATGTAGTGCAGGTGCTGGTGGGCAGGCAACCACAGGGCAGAGGCATATTTGATGAAACAGCACTGGAGGGGTTAGGATGTAAGTATGGGGAAACACTGTGGGGCTGAGCAGGGTTCACAGAAGTTGAGAAGTTGAGAAGGACTAGAGATGAACAAAGAGGCTGTGAGGGGTGAGAAGACTGTGGAGTGTGTAGATCAGACTTGTGAAGATCAGATGAATCAGTTGGAGTCTAAGGCTGTGTGTGTGTGTGTGTGTGTGTGTGTGTGTGTGTGTGTGTGTGTCTCTCTGTCTGTGCGGGTGGCAAAACAAAACAAGAAGCAAGGACGTAGGAAGGTTTGGAAGAAATAAAAGGATTGGAGAGATGATGATAAAGGTGGATGGGGTGTTAAGGGAATGAAAGAAAAGAAAGGTAAAGGGTAAAAGTGCAGTGTGTTTCTCACACATCCAGAAGAAATGAAGTAAAAAGTGTCTGGCTACTGCTGACAGGGAGATTTTGTCATATTGTGCACACTGGTTGGGCAGTATAATGACTTTTTAAGGTGCATCAATGTATTTTAAGTTAAACATAAAACTATGCTGTTTATATTAACATGATTTTATGTTACATTAACCTGTTTTTGTCCTTAAACCATAGCAGTATTTCTATTTGTCATCACACTTTTCATTCCCACCCCCACTCTCTCTGTCCTCGCCTACAGCACGGAGAAACACTGCCGACCCGTTTTAAGGGGGTTTCTGTGAATTGTAGCTTGACAAGATAACGAACTAGACAAAGTAAATAAATAAATGAATAAATAAAAAGCTTCAAGCATTTGCATTAGTTAACTTGGAAAGGCAAACCTGTAATTCCACTGTATTTTAATCAGACAGTTACTGTTCTCTGAAAAACACTAAACGCCGAGACGTCTGCTTTCGTTAAGCTATTTACTCGATAGCTTTTCAAATCCAAACTCGCAGAGGCAGAGAAAAACCTGTCAAGAGAAATGATAGGGAGCTCTCTCCCAGCTCTTCCAGAGCTCTGCCTCTGTAGCCATCCACATTTAAGGGAGCTTGCCTACACTATCTCAGACAGGCCACCCATTATAATAGCCTCTCTGACAATTCTTTCAAAAAGTGAGTGGTGACAACAGCAAGGACAGTGTCACCGGCTGCAGCATCCTGTGTGAGGCTTTCTGCCGTGTCCACCTCAGTGAACAATCTGCAAAACGTCTTCAGGGTCAAGTCCTATATTAGCACCTCATTGTCAGTTTAGCAAGGACAGAACATTCATTATATAAATGGGTACAATTGAGTTTAAGCTTATTTGATCCCACTGCCCTGATTAAGATGTGATTCTTGGCAAATTACAGGCCTGATAAAATAAGCAGGAGTTGGCCATTAGGTGCCGCTGGGTTCCTAGCCTGCATCTCTGCAGTGTAGCAAAAGATGTGAAGACGATTATCAATTGATTTTTTTTTTTTTTTTTAATTCATTACAGACAATTTTTTTCATGAGAACTTTATAAATTCATGGATTTTATCATCTGTCAATCCTAACAGATCCCAAATGATATTGGCATCTTCACACAGTGAAACTCAAGGGGAACCTTATCTATACATTTTTCCAGAAGTCCAACATGTCTCATAAATACAGCATTCAGGTTGGAAACTAACTGAGGGTATATTCCAGTTATCACGACATGACACAGCTCACCCTCTTTGTAGGGCGTCTTTGACATGGAGGCAGGGAGGGGTCTGAGGAGCTTTGGGCTTAAGGGTTTGAACTGGATTGAAGTCGCAGCTGCTCCTTGACGTCCAGTGGGGTCAGTTCAGGTGGTTATGGGTATCTGCCTAACATGCAGCCTTGTATTTCCTACTTGGAGGAGGCCAGGTCTGTCTATTAAAAGCATATTCTCATTAAACTCTGTAGAGAGTCAGGAATTGGAAAAGCAGGAACGAGTTTGGGCCATCTGGGACTCCACCCCCCCCGTATGTATATTTCTCTTGGCATTTTGAAGATGATAGTGAGCGATGTGGGATGCATTTGTTCAAAATCACCATACTGAGTTGAGAAAAGCAGCACAGCCATTCTGCATTCCAAAGTCAGATGGAGAAAGATAGAAGGATGCAAACAAATGTGCAATGTTGTGCCTGAAGCGATTGTTTATAGATGCAAGAGAAACATCTGTGTGCACCACAGTCTCACAGTACACATGCACTTCAGGCGAACAAGATCATTAACATGGAAAGTACAATCTCTCTCTACAGCCCAACCCGAGCCTTTTATCACAAAATGATGATGAGGCACTTAGCTCTACAGTAGCACAACTGAATTCATGCAAACCGTGCTATGGTGCTCATTATGTAGGTAAAATGTCATGTCATATTCACCTAAAACAAAGAGAGCAGAGCTAAAACCAAGGCCAGTTTAATTCAGTTTTTTTTTTTTCTGAAATATGGCTCCATTGGATTAGCATTCCTAGCATGAATATCAAATTCAAGCTGGTACACGTGTCCTTGGGGACAGCAATATACCCAAGCTGAAAGCAACACAAATTTTCCTGAAACCAGCAAACATCACTTTTTCAAGATTGCTCCCCTGAGAAAGATACATCACAAGGAGAGAGGGTATAAAGTGTTTTTAAATGTCAAACAATGGAGGAGAGTGCTGCATCTACCTTGGGGGGACTTTATTTTACTTTAGTGGGCAAAAAAGACAGTATTGGGATGTACTTTGCAAACAGAAAGTAAAGTGTTCTTTATTATTATTGATTTTTCCTGTTTCTTTGTCTGGACATGTGCCACTTCATTTGGTTCATCAAGTCTACATGAAGCATTGCCACAAACTATTCCATGTAACTGCAACTTACTTTTGTTCGTTCATTCAGCAATCAAAACTTCTCATCAATTGTGTCGTTTGAAATGAAGATAAGCTTACAAAACAACACAAAACAAAACAACAAACTCGAACAGCCAGCCAGGTTGCTCTGCTGAAAAAAAAAGAAAAAAAAAAAGAAAGAAAGAAAAGCCGCCTCCAGTGGGGAATCCAATTAATTATTAACAATATTTTTCTTGCACTACACGGGGCTGGATAACAGGCCAATAAAGCAACATGAAACTCAGCAAACACTCATCCTGATTGAGGGCCACTGATGATGCAAGGACGGATGAGGAAATTTTATTCCAGAATGGAGGACGAAGAAGTTGAATCCTGTCCGAAAAAAATTAAAACATTTATGAAGAAAAGTGCAGATTTACACGTTTTCCACAGAAAATGTCTGAATCTAGATACAGTTTTAGGTGTTTTTCACGTGATTTACTTGAATAAGCGAGGTTCTGAAAATGTATGCAAACAGATTGCGGTTAAGACAGACACCATAAACTTCCAGACATCAGTCAAATCCAGATCAAATCTATGAGCTATTTTTTTTCCTGTTGGTGGTAAATATAAGGATATTTCGGACCTATTTTTGCTAAATTAATATCACATAACTGTTTAAATTGCAAATATTTGTAAATTTTAATTCCGCTCCTCTGGGTGTTCTTGAAAATGCACATTTACTGAACTTTCTTTTTATTTAACACTAGAACAAAAACACTGTGCTCTTTAACATGATTTATAATCTGAGACTGTAAATATCTCCTATTTGCTGTGATAATGGCTTTTATCACAGCATAGAGGAGATATTTCTTGGGTATTCTTTATTACAAATTGCACTTTTCCTCCTGATCACAAGGGTGTGAGACTGTTTTATCAACTGGCAAGGCTCAAGTTTGAAGTACCCAAAATTACTCCAGGGAGAAAAAAAAAAAAAAAAAAGTTTTTACTGCAAGTGACAATTTCTCCAGTTTGATATTAAAGCCCGTCAAAGGAACTGCTAAAACGTGAAATTCAAACCATTCAATGTGGTTTTGAAAAAGTGGATAAACAGAGAGAAGATGGGGGACTCTAAATGGCTCCACCAGTGATGTCTTAACCTTTCTAGCTGCAAAGCCACAGCTACTTTGCATTTTATTATTGATTCGAGCCAAAGATTATATAGTTTTTGTGTATTCAGAAGCAGCTGCAGATGCAAATACACATACCCAAAAGCACACACAATTATACATGCGCACACATACAAGCACACCGAGAGATGTTATGAAATCTCACAGCCTGCCTTTGTGGAATTTTTTTTTTTTTTTTTCCCTGATTAAATTAAATTTACTGCAACTGGGATTCATCATCCAATAACAGTCAGAGAGGCAGAGGAGAGGCAGGAATGCTGATATGTGCCTGCCCCAGGCACCAGGAGAGTATGAAAGCATGCCACCTATCTTTTATTTCACTCCCTGCACCGTCTTACCTCTCCTGTTCCCTTTACACGCCTCTGCCGTCACCCCCGACCCTTTCCTCATCTCCCCCTTTCTCTCGGGTCCTCGATTCCCCTAAATCCCTTCCTCCCTCTGCTCCTTTTGTTCACATCCCCCACCCAGCACAGCAGTGTCATGTAAGACACACTGTCTGACCTAGCAGAACGACAACAACTGAGAGAGGAAACTACAACATCCTTGACACTCTACACAGACAAAACATCTCTGGCCAACAGCCTCCTATGGGCTATAGAGCACTTGTGAAAGACGTATGAAACAGTCTGCAGACAGTGCCTCACTGCTTTTCCCCAAAGTGGATTTTCGAATTATTGGTCCCTGTATTATGGAATACTGGCACATGACTGCCAGTATTTCATAAGATTTATATGGAGAATAAAGTGAACTTTCCGGAAAGTAAGAGTCGACTAACATAATAATAATGAATATGTTGGTTAGGGTTATTTATAAAGGTTCTGTCATACAAGAAACGCATCTGCAAATGCTACAATAAATTACATGCACCAGCTAATTTACATGAAAAAAAATTATATAGTATGGTTTCTAATGAAACTATACCATATAATTATTCCAATTTTCAGATGACTATATTTGATGTTAAACCAATAAGAACGTTCATACATTGGAAATGCATAATTTGAGCTGCAGTGAGACTTGATGTGGTTGAGCACATTTTAAAAAACAGGCACAGGTTCCAGAGGTGATTACTACAATGTGTTTGGTTTGACAAGGCTAAGGGCTGTTTAAGATCACCAATATGTTTAAGGAAGTGCCCAAGCGTCTGTCTTGCTGGTGGACACTTGATGATGCCTGAAGTAATAGCTGTTTAATAATTCATCACCTTGACGGCGGTTCAGTGTGGCAGCTCTAACTAACTCCTTAATTGGTGAGTTTGGTCACTGGGTTCTTGACTGATACACAGACATCCTCCGAATACCTCTGGCAATGGGGAGCAGTAGATAAGGTGAAGAGGCACACCAATAAGGGCAATATATTCAGACCAAGGAGTCGACTCAAAGAACTAATTCCTTTTTGCAGTTGGGAAGGAGATGGATACAGGTTATTTCTGACAGTCAGTCCAGCAGTTCCCCGGCAACTCTGTCAGCCCATGGTCAGATTTTCAGATTTAGCTATTCTTATATGAGATTTATAGAATTTTGAATTTATAGAGGAGAGTCTCTGACTTGTCAGGTGTGATGTTAAATGTGTTTATTTTTGACTCTCAGCTCAGTAGTGGTTTTGGAGTATTTTTTGGGTTTTGGTTAGCCTGAATGTTCGAGGTGTGGGGAAACCTTTCAGGTTCACAGGTTGTATTATCATACATTTACTCTGGTCTCTGGATTGGACCTGCTTTGAAATTAGTCATGGTGGGGAAGTCAACTTTGTCGCTCTTAACTGATGTCCTGCTGTATTTCCCTATACAGGGGACAATGTCATACCAGCTGACCCTTCCAGTCTGGAGCCGGGTCAGTGAGAACCGTTATAAGGGAAGTTTAGTTTGGGAGTCTTTGTAGCTAATCCAGTGGTAGTCAGTCCACCAAGTTCTTTGTCTATATTTGATGCTATCCCATGTATGAAAAGCTGTCTCTCTGCATTTGGAGGTTCAGTGAATTGGTCACCCTCACATCATTTTCAATCTTCTTTCTGCTTTCTTCAGTTGCACGAATTCATGCAGCTCGCTGATTTAGCTGGATTTGGAGAGGTAGCTGTTACATTGTCTTTTGCGATGAACTGATGTTTTTTACACAACCCTTTGGTGGTCTGGATCTGTGTCAGGGCTCTGACACTTCCTTATGTTCCTGAGAGTAAACCTCTATCCTGCTGCGAAATTCAACTGTAGATGTTTCTGTTAAGGTAACCGGTGACTGCTGTTTTTGGAAGAACATTTTTTGTGGTCAGGGCATTTGATTAGGATTGTCTTTCCCAAAGGAATTCTGCTTTTCTAGTGATCACGTGATATTCTAGTACAGGAAATTTTTAGTTCCAAGGCCTTATAATTTTATCTGAACAGGACTTTGCAGGTTTTATCTTTGCTTTGCTTTATTGTTAATTCAAATGTTTGGTTTGGGTTCTGCTCTTTTGTATCTTGGGCTCTGTAAAATATAATTTTTCAAATTTGAACTGCTGTTTGTTAATACCAACTGGTTTATGAAAAAGACGTTATAACAGGTGAATATGTTGCCATTTTTGTTTTCACTGGTCGCTAAGCATTAAAAGGAGCAGCCCTTATATGACATGAGCCTGTCACAGGTCAGAGAGACAAAGATCTGGTTTAGTTCTTGTTAACCAAATGCTAAACTTAGTATACTGTTGCCGACACTAAAAAAAGAGCAGAGCTGGACTAAACCACACTGCAAGAGCAAACAGTGCTTAAGGTTAAGAGTGTAGCTAAACTCCTCGGGATCCCCACGATGAAGCTTGGTATTAATAAATCCCTTAGACCTGACAGTAAACTATACTGCCTGTTCCTGAGACATTAGACACAACCTGAATTTCACTTCATCACCAAAGAATTACAAAAATGTACATGTGCACCGGAGTATTTGATTATGATCATTTTATTTCTTGTAAGGTGACGTTGGGTGATCTAAAAGGAACCTCCAAATAAAATGTATTATTATTATTAGTAGTGGTAATATGTAAAAGACGGATATCAACTTTCAGAGGAAACTCAACATCTGTCATTATTACAATTAATATGACCGAACTTAATGGTTTTACCTGCGAATCATGAACGCCATCTATGTGTAAGCTGAAGTGATGAAAACATATTTTCATCTTAAGACAGATTTTTCTTTAAAACGATCAGTTTGTTTCAGTGGCTATAAATAAAATCAAAAGTCAATGACTGCGCACTGCTGCCTACCTAAGAACAGTGTGGACTTACACACATTTCCAACCCACAAAAAGGAGACATTTTCAAGCTCTTAGGATAACACTGGTTAATGGCTACGAGCCAGTCAAGAGGCTGATCTTGACCACAGCTTGTAAACATGAGGTAGCTGAACGTAGACAAGCTGGTATATGCACACAAACGCACACAAAAGAGATAACAACAATGGTGCCTTAGCGGGCTGTTGAAAAAACAGATTTATGGCTCAGTATTTTTTTCTTGCAGTCTTTCCACAATCTTTTCTAAGCTTTAACACAGCGCTTTCATGTTGTTCCCTAATACCTGCTCATTCTTTTACTTACTGGGCATTCAGGCTTTTTTGTCAAAATGACTGTCTTCATGGGCTCCTTTCCAAATCATAAGAGGAAAAAAGCTCATAGATTCAGTTCAGGGTCTAATGCTGTGTGCAAGCATACTTCAGCAGTAGTTGGAAACAGAGGTGAGAATGGTTGTCAACTAATCCTGGTTAAACTTTCTCAGTCAGTCAGAGGGTTGGTACTGGCAACTATTCAAAAATTTACATGACCTTAAAAATCCCTGAAAGTCTAAGTGAAAATGGAAACTTGGACTGGCTTTGGTTCACGCCCCAGTGTTATATCGGGGTCCTGGGATTCAACATATTACTATCTTATGCAGTTGCAGAAAGCAGCAGAGGGATTTTGGGGAAACACCTTCAATTATTAACAATAAAAAGCAGAGTGTGGTTTGAGAGGATGCATGAACTTCCCATTTCCCCCGCAGTTCTCCGCCTAGAGGACATGAGGCTGCTGGCCAGATTATTTAATGACATCAGACAGTGAGGGCGCACACATATACACTAGGGCACAATAATCTTTACACTGTTTTTCTCCATTCCTCCAAAGACAAAACGGACACCCAGTCTTCAGATTCCCTTGCCTCAATACACAGAAAATATTAAAGAATTTTTTCAGGAGCGCTGCAACACAAGTAATTGATTTCTTTTGTGCTTTCAAAGTTGTCCTGATGCCTATAAAGCCCTCTAATCTACATGTCGCACACACTAAAAAGTAAAGGGACACATGCAAAGCTGCCATATATAATGTGGCTTAGAGACACTGCTACCAGGGTAAAATTCTGAGCATTAAAGTAATTGGGGGCTACATTATTTCCTCAGGAATAAAAACGTTGGTAAGCAAAAGTAGTTGCTAGGCAACTGCTAATGCCACATCATTTATTCATTTTAAATTCACTTTCGTTCTGTAACCACCAAAGCAGCAACATAATCCGTGTTTTCCACCTTTACTTCTGAAAAAGATGAGGAAAAATGCCATGCAATATTGGCAGTCATGAGTGGACCTTTTCTGTGTCTACTGTCCCAAATGGGATTTTGGAGGAAGACGAGGTTTGACTGATGGGTTCATATGTTTTTGGTTTTGCTTTTTTTTTTTTTTTTTGAAAGAAAAATACTTTCCCACTGTGGGTCAATTTGCTTTTCATCCTGTGACCAACCAATCCTATTTGACCGATGGTTATTTCTAAGAGCCCAGTGGACTAGTTAAGTGACAGGACTCAAACCCCCACACATGCTGCACAAGAAAACACACACGCACACGCCGGCCTAACACAAGATGGATTTGTCAGATTTTAAAGGAGGTGACAAGGGAGGGAGGGGTCATGAAAGAGTCATGCTGCCTCATTACATGTGACTCACAAAGGTGGGCGGTAAACACACACACAGATACACACACACACACACACACACACACACACACACACACACACACACACACACACACACACACACATACTTTAAAACTCCAAATTAAAATACCATTTAAATCAAACACATATCGACAAATATGAATGTCATGCTCACATTTGGTCAAAACAAACAAACACACACACACACACAAAAAAAAAACATGATATAAAATGCACGATGAGTCTCTTGGAGTAATTGCACGCAATCAATACCCTTTGACCCTAATGCCTAACTGCTTAAGTATGACATTCAAAACATAGCAATTACACAAAAGGAAAGGGGGGGAAAAGGACTGAAAGAGCCACAGAAAAGGTCACGAGGCCAAGAACAAATGAAGCAATTAGCGTGTCTTCACGTTCTGAGGGAAAGGATGATCCCACCATTCTCAAGCAGATGACGCAGTAACAACCGTACCAGTAAAGTTCAATGAAAGCCATACAAATCACATGTCTTGTTGGTTGTCACTTATTTTGTTTAATCTATGTCAAGATCAAAAAGCCAACACCAGCAGTCAGTGTCATGGTGCAAGACGTGGCAATTTATGACAAAATATGTGATGCACGCATTGGTTTCCCACAGAGGCTTGATCAGCTCTTTGAGTAACATGACTAAGACCCTCCAGGAAAGCCAAAGAAATGATAGCCAAATCAAAGTAGGAGGAAATTATGACACAAAACAGCTGATCAAACTTTTATCTCCTCATCAGTTTAATAAAACATCTCCCTCTCTCTTTTGCCATCTCTTTCTTTCTCTAATTACAACCATGAAATCTAGTTTTGATATACAGTACCAGTCAAAAGTGTGGACACACTGTCCCATTCAAATGATTTGGACAGTGTGTCCAAACATTTGATATGTGTTGGGGGCATAAAAAGTACATGTATGGAACGTATGAAAATATTACCACGCTAAAGCAAAGCGGAACTACTCACCCCTCCTTGTTTCCTCCGGGTGACAGAACACTATCGCAAAGCCCCGTATGTCGTCGAGCCATCTTATCAACCTTAGGATGTAGCACAGGGCAGCCTCACTCAGCCTGAGCTACCCATGCAAATTTGACCCGGGCTAACGTTAGTAAAGACGAGCCACGTTGAGCCAGCTGGCACGTTCTTCAAAATAGAAAATTTCTACATTGGGGAATTAAGAACGTGAGTAGCAGTTCAAGTTTATTTCAACTCTTTTAGTAAAGCCAAAGAGGCTTTTTTTTAATTGAACATCTTGAATGCTATAGTATTTTCTATATGCCAAACTTTAATTGATCGTTATTTCATTATTTTTATTTTCTTACCTAGACCCAGGTATGTTTTTATTTAAAAAGAAACATCCTTTGTTCAGGGAAATGTGTTATCTTTAAAGTTTTCACCATTTTAGAATTGGCAGATGGAAGAGCAGGCATTAACATATTACTTTAAATCAAGGGAAAGATTATCAGTGATCATCATCACCTTCGCTTTTAATACGGAAGGATTTTTTTTTTTTAAGGCAAAAAATAACCCAAACAAACCCAAAAACCCAGCACCAAACAAACAAAATAAAAAAACACAGAGCTGATCTGATAATAAGTTGGCACAAGTTGGCACAAGGCTTTTCTACATCAGTCACCCATCCAGCCAAACCTAATGCAATTTAACCCTAACCATAAACCCATATGCTCTCCATATAGGCAGGCTTTGTTATGAAAGCCTATAAACTGTGTTCTCATGCTTGTTGTTCTTGAAATTTGGCTGCAAGGCGGAGCTGACTTTCCAAATGCTGAATGCTTTCCCAGTGAAGACGGGCGTTTATTAGGGAGGTTGTGAAACTCCAGGAAGAGCGATATAGAAAACAATCAATAGGAGCCGAGGGAACAAGTGTGTTCTGTGCTTCTTTGTGTTTCTCACATAAATGCACATGTGTGGTGCTGCCTAAGAAAGTGTGTAAGCTGTACTGTGACCCGTTGCTCTGCCTTTGATTTGTCCCTTCCTTAGAGATTTTAGACAATCAGGCCTTAGCCTTCCAGCTAATGCAGGGCCAGTTCAGCCAAGCTGAGCTGTGTGGGCTCCACCTACACACGGCAGATCTCTGCCTCTACTTTCTGCCTCACTTCCACACCTCCTCATAACTTCCAACACTCTCTGCTCTCTCACTCATCTCTGGATAAGTCACTATTCCTGCCCTTCTCTAATTTTAGGTGTATGTTTTGGCAATGTGAATGCAGTCTTGGATCAGGAACATGGGACACTGAAAATCCTTTATATTTGAAAAAGATTTTACTGTAGAAGCCATTATTATCAAACCTGTACTGACTCAGGGTTATGTACGAAAGGCTGGGAGGCCGGTTGTTTTAACTGACAATTAAATTGCAGAATCATCTACCGATTATTATCGTATTAAATTATTTAATCCAGTGTCACTGGGAATCTGATTCCTTATTACTGGTTGTATCAGTTTCATATTTTTGCAAGAATGGCCGTGTTGTAGTAGCCAATGTGAGGGCCTAAATTACAAATATGCTGATCAGACACTTTCTCATTTTGTTGACTGTACACATTCAATCATTCATCTTCAGCCGCTTATCTGTTTCCGGGTCGCGGGGGGTGCCAATCCCTGCTCACATTAGGTGAGTCATTTCACAGGTCACCAGTCCATCACAGGGCCAACACACAGAGACAAACAGAGACCAACAACCACTCACACCCAGACCTACGGACAATTTAGAGCCACCAGTTAACCGTCTTTGGGTGGTGGGAGGAAACCAGAGTACCCAGAGGAAACCCACGCAAGAACAGGGAGCTAACCACTATGCCGCTGTGCTGCCTTTATTGGATTTGCTTTACATATAAAGTCTTTGCTCTTGCAACATAACTGTTAACATTTGCTCATTAGTGCTCTTGATTAACCACTCATGCAGTATAAGTCACGTCATTTGTCTACAATAACACCAAAGAGGGAACTCAGTCGGGTGACAGGCAGAGAACATACTAAAGCACAGTTTTGCCAGAAAAGCTGACACTTGGTTGACATTTGCTTTGCTATACATTTTAATTGTGAACAAGCTGCTGATTTAATCTCACCGTCCCCCGTTTGCAGAAAGAGGCAGCCATGCGTAAAAAGTATCTTTACCACTGTGTAACAATGTTTCTTTGCAGACAGGGTTTACTTATAGCAGGTAGGATTTATGTCTCAATGTGTCTTAGTGTATATATGCACATATAGCTCTCTGTATTCTTATCCCCCAACTCTCCAGCGTGAGCTTTTCTTTGTCTACCAGCATCCTTTCCCCCCAAGAGGTACTGTACAGCTGCGGCAGTACAGGAGGTAACGGGGGAATTCACAGCAGCTGTAGTCCCTTTATTAGATACCACTCTGCAGAAAGAAAAAGAGGAGTAGCTTGACATAACAGAACAATGCCACTGGATAGATGGCGTTATATCCTCTCAGGGACTTTAGGTCACATAGAAAAGACCATACACAACAGTCAAATAGTAGTTCACATCAAATACAGCGCTGTTGCTGTGGAATCTGCAGAAGCAAACGTGTGTGGGCTGCAGCCCTCCGTGATATATTAGATTGTCATTAACAATATCAACCTCTGGCAATTAAAATCTAATTCATCATTATGGGTAGCCAATCTCATTCATAAAAAATCCTTGGCAAGGTGTCCTACAGTGTATTAGATTTATCAGGGTTTTTTTTTTTTAAACAAAATCATAAGCTGTGCCAAGGATGGGACAGAGGGCTCTGATAACGAGAGCAGTCTGTCAAGGCCAAGTGGCCAGTTCAACAGCCCCGACTGTCACTCAGCTTTGAAAACAATATCTATCTATATAATGTTACCTCTGCAGGAAAAAGAAAAAAAAGATGAGTACAGCTTTGGACACAGCAACAACTACAAAGGCAAATTTTGTACAATTCATCCCATTTAACATGAAAAGGGAAAGTTCACCATCTTTTCCAGGAATGTGAAATTTCTCAGAAGGAAAAACATGACACTGCGCTGTTAGATTTCGCACCTTGATTTCATTTTCTTTTATGGTTGTTTACCCCCTTTAGAGTATTCCTCCTAAACCTCCGCATATCAAAACAAAAATCTCATTCTAGGTGTCAAAGCATCTGCATAAATTATGTGCACATCTACTATAGGCTACACTCATTATGGAACACAGGCGTCTTCAATATCCCACAGGACATTGCAGCACAAAGAGGTGAGGGAATCACACTCCAAGTAATCTTGCCATCTGTTACACAAGGATTGATTCCTGCAGCATCTGGCTGAATGTTTGTCTACATTTCAATGACCTGCACCTCTCCCTGCTGCTTAGTCTCAGCCTGTCTCACACACACATACACACTGACTCAAAAGTCTGTGACTGATCCCCAAAATACTCATAAGGCACAAATAACACACAAAAACGCATGTATTATAAATCTTATATTACTATACACATAAAACTGCTGGTACAACCTCGAGCACTGGGCACTTCAATGGAAGGACAACAATGTGTGTCTCTCTTTCTGACTTTATGATTGCATCTTCTCTCCCAATTCCAAAAACACAGACAGCTAAACTTAGTCATCACCTAGCTAACAAGACCAGTTATTCTTGCATGCTGACATTACAGAAGAAAACTATTTTGAAATGTGTTTGTCCTGAGTTCATGTGGACAGGAAAAGAGTACTGATATCACTGATCCTTAGTAATTCATTTTTGCGACATGATTTACTTCAGAATAAGATGACTAATCATGTTCGACTCAATTATGATTAAAAAAAACCACCTAAGAAATTAGAGGATTTAGAGAGGCTTTACATTTACCAGGGGATTAAGTACATTTTACTCTCTAATATCAGCCTGTTTTGACAACAAAATGGGTAGCTATGACCCATACATCACTGTTCCACGCTCCCTCCAAGCTTTTGCCACATGGGAGAACGTTTGAATGCTGATCTGAAGGAGCCAGTTTCTGCTGTGTGGGATACTGTGTTGCACATTGTTCAGGGGTGTCCAATTGAAGATTGCCTACTTCAAACACCATGATACCACATTATGTGGGAGTGTTAGCACATGCACTCCTCTGCATATAGAGCTATTTATTTGTTCACTACATTTTCTTACCCCTCTGAAGGAAGACAGGAACGAAAGCTGAAACAGTCATGTGCGATTGTGGATGAGGGAAAGAAACATAGATTGAAGTGAATCCTTGACCTGACATCATCTAGAACAGGACTCTGTCATCCATCTGCAGTGGCTCCTTGAAAAAATAATAATAGCTAATTAATTTAGAAACATTTGATTCTATTTAGCTGTTTTTCTAATGTAATAGTTCATATTTTGTCGATCGAAATATATGCCCCACCTTGTTTACGTCACCTGTTGCCGTCAGGCTGGTGACTATTTTGAGCTCTCAACTCCCGGAAAGCTAACGTAGGTTTTGTGGCTCTTTTAATGTTAAAGGTCGCCGACTGATGGTCTAGAAGAACCAAAAGACAGCATCGAGGCTGCTCCAATATTTGTGTGAAATTCAATCACACACAAACGTATTGGAAAACAGTCCATAGATATCAGCTAGTCCTGTCCTGTGCCACTTTGCATTGTCCTTTTGTATTCTACTCCTTCTTGTGTCCTTCTTGTATTAAAATAGAAAAAAGGATTCTGAAAAACTAAAGAAGGCTTCATTCACAGAGTCAATAGAGACCAATGGCATTTTACCCAAGTCAACACTTTCCAAGCATGGCATTTAGATGGCCAGAGCGCTTTCGTGTGCATTCTTCTCATCATCATTTTTACTATCCTACTTGAGGTAAAACCACCTGGGCCGCACATCATATTTTTTATTACCTTTGGTATATGGATCTCTTTTTAATGACTAATGCTAAGTACCTGTTCAAAACCAGAGACATTAATTAGATCCACCCATGGGCCTGCTTGAAACAGTAAGGATTAAGACACATTCAATATTGATGTTTGATCTGCAGCTGAGATCAGTAGTCTCTGCTGTGCTACAGCTCGGTGCCTTTTCACGTTTTGAGTTGAAAAAATTTGGAAAAATAAGCTGTAGTTTTCAGGGTATGATAATGTTATGATCCCACGGAAATATCAGGATGGCTCGTAAAGTGTTTACAAGAGGATAGTGTCATCTTTCTAACTGAGCTGTTACATATTCATAACTGGTAATGAAATGTAAAAACAAGAGAATCAATGTTCTATGCTGGTATGATATAATCTGTCAATGGCCTGTATAGGAGCTGTAGAAATGAAATCCTTTCGTCTAAAATGAAGGTTTATGCAATGGTGTGAAATATCAACTCCTTTTTTTAAGTTGATAATAAGTAAGACTGCATGTTAAAAATGCACCACTAATGTTCTATGATAATAAGTACCTGCACTAACAATTTCACTATAACTATACAGTAACATAGTATGTGCACAGCATACAGACCAATTTTTAAATCCCTTTAAATGAGAAATGTATGTGATATTGGGGGGCAACCTTAAAGGGTTGTGAATAATTCATATTTTATTCTGCTATTGGATTGGAGTGGTTCCATCAGTGTGGGGAGTGAGCAGAATGTAAGAGACTCCAGCTCAAAAAAACCCTGAAAGGACTTGTTTCCGCTCCTTCTCATCTCCTCTTATTCAACAAACACAGAAGATTTTTTTCATTATAAAAATAGAAATAATTATCCATGATCATGTGATAAAAAGTAAAATACATGTAATCGATAATAGTTAGTTACTTTCATTGCAGCATGTTTGAAAGAAGCATCTTGATATTCTGATGCACTGGAATTTATTCAGAGGCTTTATTGTGGAAGGTTTCGATCAGTTTAAGAGCAAAACCAAAGATTAAAAAAAAAAAAAAAAGGAACGGCAATGCAACCCAGAAGAAGATGTGTGGCCAGACGAATCCCTCTTTTGGCCTTATATACATTGGTCACACTGGGCTCAAGTTTGTCCAATAGCATTGACGATCCTGTCTTCAGGACCAGTCCCTACAGACAAACAGAGGAAGCAGCCAAAGAGCTCATCGCAAAAAGGGTGATCACATTTGAACCAAACTGTCCCCCTCTGGATTCACTACAGATGGTAGTAGAAACTGCTGTGTGGAAACTAACATCAATGCTTCACAAAGAAAATATAGAAGACGTAAAAAAGAAAAAAAAAATATTTTGAGGAAATTGGATATTGAAATGAAATAAAAGTAGGGCACAGTGGAAAACCCCTTTATACTATATATACGCCACTAAATACCAGGCCACTACTGCTTTCAGACCAATATGAGAAAAAGTGCTTAGCTGGTAAATGTTACACATTCAGTGTTGGACTCTTGCGGGCAGAAAAAAAACAACTCATTAAAACTTTGCTCCTGATGATATGACTCCATCCTTTTGTTTCACTGAGTCTGAGAAAAAGATTCTTTGCCAAAAGGAAACTTCATTCTTTGACGTATCCATTCAAATGCAGCAGTGCTCCATAGCTAATAAAAGGAGACAGAGGACAACACCATG
The DNA here is from genome assembly GCF_900963305.1 of Echeneis naucrates. Taxonomy (NCBI): domain Eukaryota; kingdom Metazoa; phylum Chordata; class Actinopteri; order Carangiformes; family Echeneidae; genus Echeneis; species Echeneis naucrates. The sequence continues at coordinate 14,069,337 of NC_042523.1, read as the reverse complement.
ACCATCCAACGGCATCATAAAGTTAGTGAGGGGAGCATAAATAATGGAACATTCATTTTCTGGAGGTATCTTGGTCTAGCTGCTAGTGCTTTTTCTGTAGCACAGGTTTCCGCTGGGCAGCATGGAAACCAGCAAAATATATTGGTGAAGGCTCAGATAGAAAAATGTATGAATGTCATGTCACTGACTACATAAATGAGGTGTATTGAGGCTGTAAAGTATTTCTGTCAGAAAGAAAGGATGGACTGCTGTAACAGCATAATAGTTTCACCCTAACAGACATTCAAACTGATATATTTTTCATTAAATCATACTTCATTTCACTAGTTCTTCCATCAAATAATACACTCAGAGGCCAAGGTGACTTAGGAAGATCTGTTAAGGGGCTACAGATAAAAAATAGGCATCAAGCACAAAGGCATGTATCAAATTTTCTGGTGTTCCATTGTGCTGTTGTTGAGATTAAATATTATAGAGAATAAGTGAAAACTTCGACCTGTACAAAAGGTCAGTAGGATTCATCCCCAGGGGATTTTGAACGTCTGTGCAAAATGTCAAGGCAATCCATCCAATAGTTGTCGAGTTATCTCAGTCTGGACCGAAGTGGTGAGTCAAACAACAGACAGTCACTACTCTTCCTGGAGCTGCGCCACTGTAGGAGTTGAAACAATAATCACATTACGTTTGTTATGGTATTATATTATGTATGTTACGTTCAATCACAGTCTGTATGATATGGTGCTATGATATATAGCAGATAAACTCACACCTGTTACAAAATGTACTCAGTACCTGTTGCAAAATGTATTCTGTGTGGTTAGATTGCTCGGCACCGAGCCATGATACACAGTGTGAGGACGGAGTGACCGGGAGCACACAACTCCAGCTGAGCTAAAATTAAAAAAAATTAAAAAAAAGGGAAGAGATAAGGGAGTCAGGTGGTGGTGACTAAATGCTGGCATAACTACACACCATTATTTTGCTGATATAAGGGACAAAAGCAGCCAAAGTGGGTGGAGTCAGTTCTCAGGGGGGTTGGTCATGAGTCAATTATTCAAGGTATTGATTTATTTATTTATTTATTTATTTATTTATTTTTTAAGAGATGGGTAAAAGCTGGCGTTTTAAGCAAAGTGAGCAGGATGTTTTATAGAAATAGAAAGGCGAGCAGAACAGAACAGCAAATCAGTCTAGTTCATGACATATTACAAAGAATAAACTCAAATGCATCAAACTCCTGCTTCGTTGTCTCCTATAAGATTCTGCTACATTTTAGATAGAAATACAGCCACACACACAACAACAACTCAGTAAAGACTAAATCAGTTTGACTGTGGTGATTAACTGGGACCAGTGTGTTCAAGTAATAAGAATCCAGAGTGATCTTGTCAATGGGTTCACTGCAGTGCTTGGGCTCTTAGCTGGCCAAAGTGCTAACTGGAGCATGACAGAACTCTGTCAAACACAAGTCCATTTCCTTCAACTAATCAGCTGCACGACAGAAAAACAGTGAGAAAAACAGACAGACAACCAGATTTCCCATCTGCAATCCTCAAGTCACTGAAGTCAGTTTAATAGTATCTGGTCCTGAACTGTATTTGTATATGTGTTGAGGAATTGATGTTGTCCCCCCACAGCAGAGTGCCACTAGCACACTGATGGGAACTGTGTCAGGGGAATCGATGAGACTCATTCATGGGGCAGCATTGCCAAAATTTACAGCCAGGGTACATATGGTGAGAGTGAAGCAGTGGTAAGGGTACAATTACACAGAAATACAAGGGCAAAGAGCTTTTGTTTGCCACGGCAAGAACACTTTTGCTCAGTGAACACAACAATGGAGCCTATTTTTTCCACAAAGAAAGAAGCCTGCTCTCCATTTTTGTCCTTTTGTCTCTCAACATGTCCCTTCACCATGCCTCCGCATCCACTCCCCATTCTATTGTCACAGCCTTATTTCCTTTCAGGACACTTTGCTCCTATAAATGGCGAAACCACTGTCCAATCTTTCATGTAGTTCTTCATGTCTGAAGGTCAGTGGCAGGCTGGCATGCACTCAGAGGAAAAGACAGTATAGCTGAAACAGATGACAAATGCAGATTGAAATATGGAGGAAGAGAAAATCAATACATTTTTTAATTGGTTCTGGATTGGACACGCCAGATCGATTTGATTGAACATCAAGCTAATGGCCATGGGTGATTTCCATGAACCACCGCATGGACGACTTCATTGAGCCTTTCGGATTCATCCCACAGTCGAAACGCATCAAATTTTTGATTTCACTGGGTATTCTGGGAAATTTCTTCTCAGTTAAAACAGGTGAAAAGGGAGAAATGACTTCATGTTGACAAAAAAAAAAACAAAAAAAAAAAACACTGAAATACACAGAAGGGATGCAGGCATTAATATAACAGAAACATAGTGACATAGGTCTTTACAGTAAACGGTGTCAGCGACTGAACAGGAAATTTGTTTCAGAACCTGTGTGGTTGTTTAGCTGCTCGTGTTGCTCTCCAGGGGGAAATCCAAAATTAAAGCTCTACCTGGCGTCACCACATTCTCAGATCTCTCAAATATTTGATGGCTGACATGTTAACATAACCCATAGAAATGAGGTGATGGGGAAGAAAAAAAAAAAAAAAATCATACCAATACTATACACAGATTTTTCTCTTGATGTGTAAGGGTACAAGTGCAGCTAAAGTCCACAGATCTCTTTTCTTTTGATATATGAATAAAGTTTCTATTAGACAAAAAAAAAAAAAAAATTCTTAACTTGGAAGAAAAGTTACTTTGCAGTACCATTTCTATCCACTGCAAACAAAGACACTCGCTGTCCTGCTTTGAATATGCAGCACATAAAGCCAGAGTAGTATTTCATTCATACATCTATTTCTTTTAGTGATATAAACAGGATACCATGCATAATCATCAATGCTCATCACGAGACAGAAAACGTGGTTGCCATGGAGACAAATGTGCCTTTCTGACCTCTTGCTTTTATTATGAAAACCAAATAAGGCTAAAGCCATTTTCTTTTGGCATGTCGTTGATATGTGGTCGTAAAAATAAATGAAATGTGTTGCTAAAGAAATAGAGATTCTCAATGAAGGATTTGAAATCTTCCCATTCATGGCAGGTCTTTGCGCCAATTTATTCTGTGGTGATCGGAGTGCCAATTCCCTGATGTTTGGATACTGAGCAGTAAAGAAGCAGTGTGACAAATGTAACGCTCCTAATTCATTCTGTCCACTTAATACTTTAGACACAATGCACTGCAGATAATGCAGAAAAACTGCTGTCTTCCAAGAACATCATGATTATACAGTTATTGTAGATGACCTCATGCATCTATATTTTCTAGTGAGCAATCAGCTGTTGGAAGCTCCCACTGCTGTTGGCTATTAGCTGGATATGATCTGAGTAACAAAGAAAGCTTGAAACATGCCACTAAACATACTGTGGAAACTTTTTTGGGAACACGTTCTCTATAAATAGCGCTGGAATTTGAAAAAAGAACATTGTGTGTTTTTGCGCAGGAGAGATGCACAAAAAAGAGACGCCTGACATGCCAGGGAGAGAGAAAGGCAACAGAAGTCAGAGAGTGAAGAGAAGCCACAAAGGCTAATGCATCAGAAAGATCTCGCTTGCCTTTGTTCACCTGTGAAACTTTGAGTTTTCAGGCCTGGTGTCTGTGTTGCTTGGCAGGAAACACACTGTTGTAATATGTGGAAGTACTTTTAAGTGATGACGTGATCTCACTTCTGGAAAGACTCAAATCTGAACAACAAATGGGCTCCAGTGCTAATCTGTCACCACAGCAGTATGGACCGACTTATTCAGAGAACTAGAGTGAAAAATCTCTATCAATTATGTTCGGTTCGGTTCTATGCATTACTTTCTAATGTGGCTTTTATTTTTCCCACATTAGAATTTTAAAATCAAATAGACAGCTATGCCCTGTTTTATTCAATAGCACATATATATATATATATATATATATATATATAGTGTTATTGACCATACCCATTTTCTTTTCTCAAACCAAAGCTACAAGTGTTGCATAAAAACAAGACTGAACAGCAACAAAAATATGGCCTTTTCAAATTCATGGAATAAACAACTTGTGTGTGTTTCATGTTGGATTTTTATCTAATGGTTCTATACAAAGTAAGATGCTACCTAGCAGTAAAGGCTGTTCTTAAATATATAGTTAGAACTTGGACAACTAATTCATGTATTATGGATTACTTTACCGCTGAGCTAATGTGGAGGTGATGAAAGAAGATGGGGCTCATGCATTTGTGCTTTTCTTTGATATGGATGTTGACATTAATAAGCACAGCAGCAGAATGTTTCAAAAACATATACTGTACAAAGTATCAATAGAGAGTTGGCACACTTGAGAGAAGGTGAAAAATCCAATCCCAGAGTTAAGCCTCTGCCTCAAAACATTGCTTTGTGTCTCCCTGAGGATCCCCTCCTGAGCTGGATCAGCATGCTAAGTGAGGTTCTGTACAGTCAGAAAATAGAAAACACTAAAACACGGATAGCTTGTGAGTCCACTCCTGTATGAACGGTCAACAGCACGCTTTAACAGAGACAAAACAGCCGGTATAAGTAGGTGACATACTTCATAATGAATCATAGATGAGTTATAGATACAGAATGAACAATTACATAATTTCAGCTAACTATTGATGAAGTTCTGCAGCATGATGGCATTTTATTATCCATTTGACAAACAGTACAGTGACATGGCCACTCTGCTCATCAGTAACAGATGTGAGTGGCTTTGTTGATTTTTAGTCCAAAGTGCAGCAGTTGGCCAATGGGGCTTAGCAAAAGTTCAGTCAGGAAGATGGCTTCATTCACTCTCCTGCACATTCATTCATTACTTTCTCTCTGCCCCTCCTCTTGGCTCTTATCCACTTATATACTTCCCTGCTTCCCTCAATTAACCCGTCACTTTAAAATCTAAAAGGCAATTCCTTACAGCTTCACTCCACATCACTGCATGTGGCTCAGAGTACAGCCAGAACAAACCTTTGCAAGACTGATGACTTGATTGGTGCAGGTTAAATTCACAGATAAAGTCTGATTGGTGCAGAAGGTCTATTTGAATGAAATTCTGTTAAAATAATAATCCAAAATTGATTTTAAATATTCCCAGTATCACAGGTCTCTAATAGGTACTTTACCCTCCATGTCAGTTCTCACCAACTGTGAAGGTCTGACTGCGCAGCTAAAACAACGCTGCTCTCACTATCACTAATCACAATCCCTTACTATTACTCCAATTAGCTAATTCTGCAGGCGATGCCAGAATCCAAACACCACTTCTGTCATCAGACCAACAGATCGATGTATAAACTAATCAGATTGGGTCACAGCAAATATAAATAGACTGAACCATAAAGGAATATTTTAAAATGTCACTGTCTGCATTTAGAAAAGCACTCTTGGGCTGCACACATACTATTACTTTGGTTGTAATCTGCTAGCTTCATGGCTTGTCCCCTGCGTGATATTAAACTACTGCTGCCTCACTCCCAGCAGTGTCCCCCCCTCAGATCCCTGCTGACCGGCGAAGCCATCAGCCAAGTCCTGATTAATGGCTTTCTAAGGCTCCTTGGAGGCAATCGCCCTCCGAAGGCTGGTCCAACGGTAACAAATGAAAGACTCACTGTACATCCTTCAAGACATCAATAACCTCAGGTATTGATTAATCAGCATTCAAATTTCACAGGAGGAACACGTCTTAATTGCTGTTGTGTGATACATCATAATTCTTCACCTAAAATCCCCAGCTTGATTTTTCGTAAAAAACAAACAAACAAACAAACAAACAACCTTTTCAATCCATTTTAGCAAAGCAAAGTCGGAGGAAACAGACCTATACAGAAATTTTCCATTGCAGCCTGGAATCACAAGAGGTTGCCATGGCGATCAGCGTGTGCAGAGGCAAGCTGTGACTGATGGCATTAAGAAATTGAACTTTTAGAAGAGCAGCAGAATACTTAAATTGATTTTGTCACTTGAGATGGTAGGGAACTGATTTACACACGCCCCCCCCCCCCCCCCCCCCCCCCCCCCCCTTTTTTTTTTAAGTTCGCACAGGAAGTGACATGGGTCATTTGGGCTAAGAGGGAGTGACTCGTCACTGTCTAAACACTGGGATGATGGTGGAGGCACTACTGCAGCTCAGGGACAGAGGCAAAAGATTGCCCTCATCAATCTAATACCTCTCCTCCTGAGGTAATCATTTCCACAGAGCAACATGGCATCTCATTAGGCTGAATCGCTCTCAGTGTCCATCAGTGTCAGACACTTTCGCCACAAAAAGTCCAGTGTGAAAGATCACACACACACACTTAGATTATTGGACAACCCGGTGTCAAAAGATCTCTTACCTACATTATATTGATATCACTGGTCGAGGGTTAATTTCATTTTTGGGCAGCATTTCCTTCATTTGATATCCTCATCATCTGCTGACTGAATCTGAAGAGACAACCTACAGATATAATAGTAATGGCCTCTCAAACGACTACAATAGGGAAATTGTGTAATATATTCCTACATTTGTGTTTCCAAGAAAACTGGGATGTAAGTCAACGATACCCTTGATTTTTTTGTAACTTCAGATTGAACACATCATTTGGTTCCACAATGCTCCAGACTGCAACTGCATCCTGAGAGACCACCCCATCTGCAGGGTGGGGTCTACACAGTAAATCTGTGTGTGACCTTTGTACCAACCAAGAAACAGCCTTAATACCTCCCACGGTTACACACACACACACACACACACACTATGAACCCAAGAGACTATTCTCCAACAGGCTGTGAAAATGGGAGCTTTGAAAAAGGCCATGCCACAGAGAGCAGCCTGAAAACAGAATAGGCCTTTTATGACTGTCCCATTACATGCTTTGCTTCTTGCCTAGAGCCTCGTTCTATCCATCTACAGCAATATGCTCTCAGGTGAACAACTCCTACCAACTCATCTGCTCACATACAGGTGTGACTTTCAAACCAAGATATCATAGAACAGCACATCTCCAATTGTTACCACTGCACAGAGACACTGTCAAATAATCTATCTAGTTCAACTTGGGAGATACCACACATTTATTCTGTTTCTGTGCTTCTTTCATATCTCACCTCTCTCTGTCTCTCTCCCACTGTGCTTGAGGAGATAAATGAAATGAGGACTGGCATCTTCCCTGGACATTTTAATTAGCTAGTCTTTAATTCAGCCTGACCCCCTTTCAACTTTGATCAGCCAGCGGGGGCTCTGATAAGGACCTGTCACTCATATGCAAACACTGGGGTTACACAATTGTCTCTTTGCCACTTGCCAATGCTCTCTACCTGTGCTGTCACAGGAGAGCTGTTCATGGCTCGCTGAGAGCTAAATGCCCAGTGAGAATGAAAATGTGAATGGCATGTGAGCTGTGCTCGGTCATCACAGTTCTCTTTTCATGCACTATGATTGGGCTGAATGCAAATGTACTCCTTGTTTATCAAAAGTCAAGAGATTTCTAGGCAAGATGAATTTGTAACCATATTAGCGTTCTGTTCCATGAGCAAGCTTTGTGTTTCGTTTAGTCTTGAAATGGCATGAGCCTTGGGCTTTATAACAGCCAGCTGGAAGCGAAAGCACCAACAAGACTACAGAAAGAAACATTTTCTGTAGGCACTGCGAAGAGTACCCAAACGTTTTCGAATGATACTTTCCCTCAGTAAGCCTTGTCCAATTAAAAATAATGATTATGCAAAGCTGTTGTTTTCATGTCAAAAAAAACTTAATTTGCATTGATGTGTGGTTTGATTGAGAAATATGCTGCCATCATCTTAAATGACTCTCCAATTTTCCTCCCTTTAGTTCAATATTTGGAGTAATGATGAATAGTATTCCATATAATGTTATGCCAAGTTAAACATGAATAATAGCACTTTCATCGCACTACAACACTGAGAAAGGTGATTTAAAAAAAGAGTACAGTTACATCAGGTACCTTCAAATGTCCTGTCATCTTACACCAGTCTGAAGGTCTTTTTGTAAATCTATTCCCTATAAAACCAGAAGAATCAGCTGTTTAGCTCTAAATCAGCTCCAGTGTTAACTCTATGCACCCTCAGACGGAATCAAAGTCACAAGACAAATCCTCTCGTTGCTTTGTGTGCACTAAGCTGTGCCAGGCCACTCTGTGTGCTCCATTCCCTTTCCGGCAAGGAGTACAGCCCTCTGAAATCCCCTGTTCACAGTTGTCTCATTGTATAAAGGAGACAGCTTCAAATGGTGTGCTCCAAAATGTGTTATTTAGGCAAATAAGATATTTGTTTATCACGCGCCTCTGTTGTTATGTGTACATCATATTCTCCACTTAGGCAGCAATTTTCTGGCTAGAACCGGAATAAGTGCATCTCTGTGTTGAATAGGTACTGTTGTATACAAAGCGTACTCAGTACCCTTCAAACATTTCAGAATATGCCTGGGATAAAGATGTCTTTCCAATTTTTGGATCCATTAATGCCTCTAACCAGCCTTAACCAGTCAATTACCAGCAGAATCAAATGAAACACAGTGGTGTTATCAAGTAGAAAGGGGAGAGTCAGAACTGCAGTTTTCATGCCACCAGCCAGTTATCATCCAGCTCTTCTGAGTTCTTCTGCCCCATTATCATTAGACCGGCCATCCATCAGCCACCTTCCCAGTGATAGCAGCCAGCTTCTGTGTAAGTGAGAGCAGTGGTCCTTCCAATCTGTAAATGGGATTGGATAACATCAAGTAAAACTGAAACAATACCACCCTTCACCACACACCACTGGAGCCAGCTGTCACATCTGGCCTCTCTGCCCACCACTGGTCATTCCTGTACTGATCAGATCTGGATCTCTTCCACGAGGCATCATATCCTGCCTTCAGCCTCCGTTCCCTTTTTAAATCCTCTGACACGAACTTCCTACTGTAGCTCTCCTTGCCCTTGCTCTGTTGGTGACGCAAGAGTATGTGAAGGGCCGTGGCCCTTGACTTACAAAAATATGACCTGAAGAAAACTAACAAAAGCAGTGAATTAAGACAGCAGATTTAAGCAGTTTAACAGTGAATCTTTTATATACTTCCAAGCCTAGATAGCAGAAATTACAGTGCACATTCATAAATAACAGTGATGCAGGTGGCAAAAAAAGACCGCATGGAGGTTATGTTTCATGGGCTTGGATTTTCCAATTATGCACTGCAGTGCCCAGATAAAGCCCAACAGCAGTTAATAATGCTGACAAAAATCAGAGCTCACAGTTTCCCTGGCTGCACAGCACAATATACTGTGCAATAGCTAAATGTGAATCTTGTAGAGGCGCTGCTTGGTCCTTTTTAACAAAAAACCAATGCACGTGTGACTGAAAGACTGATATGCAAAGTCTATATCACCACAGTCAAAGAAGGGTAACCTGCTGCATTTGCTGCCCCCACACCTCCTCTTTAGTAAAATAAGAATATAAACAAATCCAGCTGACAGGCTTTGCCATAAGCCTGCTTAAATAAGAACGTTTTTGCAGCGTCTCCTCTTTATTTATTTCTTTTTAGTACTGAAATATCTAATTTCATGTCCATTCGAGAGCAGACTGTTGAACACGTGCACCTCAAATATATTTTCATTTCTTTACTGGCTGAGCTGTTGAGTCAGATTAACATTGTCATTTCTGACTGCTGTTCACTGGCCAGATGCCACCAACAGCTAGCTGAGGAAAATCATAAGAAACCCTTCACCCATATGTATGTTTTATGAAATTGCTGTAATAAAGAATTACATAAAATTTAAACCACAATTGAGTACACATTTTACACTCTTTGACTGGATGATAGGAACACTTCAGCATGAAGTTTAGATTTTTTTTTTTTTTTTTTCCATCTACAGGATCTACAATTGTAAAATCCACATATTTAAGAGGTTTTCCTGCGTAAATCATTCAACAGCTAATCTGCCAGTCAAGGACTCTCAGTAGCTGTTACACTCTCTAATTCAGTCTGAGCTCTCTTCATAAGCTATACTCCACCTTGTAAAACTCTGCCTCTTTACTCTTTCTAAACCCTTAGATCCTCTATGCTCTCTTCTGCATGTATATTCAATGTGCTGTATATTCAAAACCAAGGCTTACCGTATGTGAATCATGTATTATCCCTTGTCCTCTGCTCCTGTGTATACATCCCTACTTCCGTCTAATTTCATTTTCCAGTCAAGCTGTCACATGGAGGAACACGTCTCCCACATGGTGTGGGGAGCAATGAAAGATGTCTATTTAGGATCTTCACAATTAACCATATAAATATTGAGACAACTATTTAAACAGGTCTGCTCAAACATGAGTCAATCTGCAAAGCAATGGAAACAAAGAATAAAAATATGTAGCTGCATGAAAGAGATGCCGGGAGTTTAGCAGTGATCAACCAACAGCGGAGTTTAAAAAAAAAAAAACAACACACACCGCTATACATTTCTTATTCCAGTATAATACTTTGCTAAAACCCTTGGATACAGATCCCTTACCTTCTCTTTATTCTCACCTTTAACAACCTCATCTGTTACATCATCTCCCCTTTTTATGGTCCATCTGCTGGCACACATCAAGCTTCTCTCATTCTCATTGACTATTTAAGCAGAAAGGTTCTGAAAACACATCACTACATTATTCAGAGAAACAAATTATGATGCAGATGACACACATGATCTCATCAGTACCCAGACCAGGCCTTTTGGTGAAACCCCTTTAGATCCCTCCTCCTGTTTATCCTTTAAGGAGTAGTAGCCCCCAAGAAGCCCCCAGAATGTTTTAAAGAGAGTATGAAGAAGTCCAATTACGCATCTCTTAACTGGCCATGTTTTTGAATATGTTCACTGCTGCTCTAAGGAAAAGAGACACATAGCTGGCATGTGCATATACACACAAACACGCATGCACACTTTTTACTCAAGTCCTCATTTTGGAAACCACCTGCCACCCACTCACGTGTGAATAAAACACCTCTACGTTTGGCTGGACCACAACAGCACAAGTGCATTCATTACACCGAACCTCTCTTTAACAGTACTTTCCGTGCTAGCTTTGTTTATATTAGACAATATTTTCGATCTCATAATGGTTGGTAAAAGTTTATGGACAACGCTTTTCCACGATGCTTATTGTGTTTCCTGTATTTCTTTGGTTTGCAGGTGACCCACTGACTTTAATTGTAGGCATCATTTATGCAAATATAATTACATTCCAGTAATTACTTATCAAAGAAAAATTGGTAAGATTCTATGTGCTTATCCAATGTAATTTAAACATCCTAGTTCAAAGAAATGTATATGTCCTCCTTACTGACCCACACGTTTTGTCTTTGAGCAGTAATTAGCTGTGCAGCAGCTCTTACAAAGAAGCCAGATGGCATTCAGGCTGGAACGGCACTGTGGTCAGTTTAGGCATCCAAAGCAAGTTCTCCTTTGGCCTCAAGTATACTGTAGAAGTCTGCCAGAGTCCTTGTACCTGTCTGCCTCAGTAATCTGCCAAGGAGCAGACAAACATCACTGGGCCTTATCTCTGCTTCTCAGGAGCAGCCAGGGAAGGAGGCAGAAAAAGGCAGGCAGCCCAGCGGCACCACAGACAGGAGCTAACCGAGGTCCACTCATGAATACAGTCAGCATACAAATACAAACAGTTCATTAAATACATGCTCACACTGTTTTACCCAGCACCAAACATGAGACTTCCTCTGGAGAGAGGAGACTGATTTCATCAGATGCACACTGTGTTTCTGTTTTCTGCAAGAAAACTTTGTTACAAGCTGTGACAAGAGCATGCATGATGCAGAAAACAAAGCGGAACACAGATGATTTTAATGGGAGTGACATACCAAAACCAGTTCAACACCTGCAGTAAAAACTAATTACCCTTTGATGACATTGGAAGCTGTGGTTGACTCATACTGAGAGGCTATAACACATCAACTGCACCAAAGTGGTGTTCAATACTAGCATCCCATGCAGGATTGCACATGTGGGCAGTGAATTTAAAACCATCTCCTCAAACCACTTTCCTTGAGCCAAAGTCAGTAAAAACTCTGTCAGCGGTGGATTTCACAGAGCACTTGTGCCTCAGAGAAATTCAGTGTCTTTACAGCATACCATGTGTTCTGGTATTTGTATTCACAGCATAGTGGAGCCGCCTGTGGGGGAATGTGGTGGTGTGTTATCCTGCATATGAATGTGAATCAGGTTATTCTATCACTAGCACACTTGAGAATTTGTAGTCTGACTAAATAAGTTGGGCTAAAATGAGCAGTTTTACTTTCACAGTAGAGCGTGTGCGTGTGTGTGCGCGCACGCGTTTGTGTGGTCAAGATATCTTTTGTCACGATAATTGAAAAGTTTCTGGTGGGGACTCTTTGTGTGTGCAGACCATTTCTGTATGGTGTACAGCCAGCAGTGACATAATATGGAAGCCTTCAAATCAGTTTAATGTGGATTGAAAGAAGGATTCCGTGTCAATGTGGGAAAAAACAAGAATGTACAGGAAAACCTGTGTTCTGAAAAACTAGGATATGCATACTACTTAAAAAACATGCTGCGTTCAATGTGGATTGGGAAAATCCATAACCTCGCACTATTCACCTATAAGCCTCCTGTAATGCTTACTGTTTTTTTAGAGTTTTTTTGCTTTTTTTGGTGATGTTTTGGGGTTTTTTATTTGTCCCAACAGAGCACAGCAGGTGGCAGATGGAAAGAAACCTCCAGATGACAGCGCATCCTGTCCTCCAAATAAATAGCGCTGGAGGAAAAAAAAAAAAATAAAAATCAACAACTAAAAAAAAAAAAAACAAAAAAAAAACAAAAACAACCATGACAGACTCAGCCATTTGCTATAGGGTCGAGTCTGGCACCTTTATCTAAAATAAACCCTTTTGTGAGCTGGTTTTGTAAATTAAAAAATATATGTAAGAGAAGTCTCAGAGAAAGCAAAGAGGTGGCTCTGAGAGGAATACTCTAATTTCCTGTTGTAGTGCTGCAGGATAAAGGGTTGGGAGGACTTTGTCATTTGGATGTTGCTGACTAAAGGTCTGTCTGCAATTAACAACAACCAACAGAGCATGCAAACGTGCACACACACAAAAACAAAATCTTCACCTCCCAACTCATCACATCCTGGAAGAAAAAAAAAGCTGAAAAACTGAACATGAATTGTTTGAACCAGGAGATCATCCTGAAAGAAGCGGGGTTACGATGTTATGCTCAAGTGCTTCTGCAAATTCATTCTATTCATCAACGTCTGAACATGAAATGCTCCAGAATTTTTAAACCACATGTCAGTGAGGTGAATGTGCAGTCACATAAATCCAAACCAACTCATGCAGGAACGTCACTCACTGTTGTTTCATTTGTCTTTTATTGCTCTTCTCTCCTCTTACGCTTATTAAGACACATGATACTTACATGATTATGAGTTACTGGGTTTTCTAGTACGCTAACAGCCAAGGGTTTGTTGACAGAGAAAGTAACGTTATGACTGGAAGTCTGCCCTCAGTTTATGTGAAGTATTACATAAACTCTGCCTTTTAACTACATTGCTGAAGAGGAGGCAAAGAGAAGCTATGCAGGATATGGATGATTGACACTTACAATCATTGTCCAGGAAAAATAAATGTAAAATTTGCACTTTTTCAAAAAGCATGGGGAAAACTTTTGCTAAATAGTCACCATCTTGGAGGTGTTGGTCAGAAAAGTGAAGAAGGTAGCTGGAGGTAAAAGCTGTTTGCCAGGCTTGTTGAGAGCTTAGCAGGGGGAAGCAGTACGGAATAGAACACATGCATTTTTCATCAACGTATTTTACATGAACTGACAAAAACTTCTCAGTAAAATAATCCCCTTTCACACAAACAGTGCATATAATTATAGTCCATGAAGCCACTTTTGTTGCCACTGGAAGAATGCTGTAAAAGCATTTTATGGCTTTCCTTTTACACACTGTAGTGGTCCCAAACAAAAGAAGTGTAGCCACTGTACACTGAACAACGTGTCAATGGTTTTTTTTTTTTTTTTTTGGACTATTGTCGTGACAAGTATGTCTCAGGCTCCTCAAAAGACACCTGGACCCTGAAAATATTTTTTATTATAATATAATCAACAGCCTGTGATGTTAAAGGGGTCATTTTGTGTTTCATCCTTGTTTCCCTTGGATTGCCTCATCTCTTTCTAATTCTGTTAGTGTTGTCCTGCATTCTCCAGAAATACTTTCAACAACTCCCAGAAAAATTGTCTGGACTTGTTGCCTTCACCAGAGCTTTTATTTATAGATGGGACGAGCAATACAGCATACTGATAACAATAGTGCACGTTTTCCTTTTCCTTGGCCCAGCTGATGCTCAAACTCACCAGAGCAGCAAGAGTTCTTCAGCAATTGTAGAGCAAATTGGAGACAGGGGAAGGAGATCTCCTGACGTGTACTCATGATGTTTTAGACCGCTGGCTTTTTTTCTATTGCCTTAACCTCTTGGACCTAGATATTCCCCTTAAGTAGCGTTACATTATAAAAATTGTTTTCTCACAGTCTACTCCACACCAGTGTCTAAATTTGATTTTCTCAGTGCGTTTAACACTGTGTACTTCCATGACGGGACCGATTTGCATTAAAGCCTTATTTTAAACTGAAATGCCATGTCTTCATATGCAACATCAGATAACGCAGTGCTACAAATGTGTGACATATATTATTTGGTATCTGTGGAAACTAGAACGGCATTTTTTATTTTCTGAACTCAACACAGGTCCACAGTAAGAGTTAAAACATCTAAATTCCTGGTTTGCTAAAATGTCACAAAATGAGTTCTCAGATTTTGGCTGATTAGCAGAGTACATTCAGTAATTCAAGGCACATTTTAATTTGTCTTGTTTACTTATATTTAAAGTGGATTAATTTAAACCGTCTTGATTGCTCTTTACTTCCATTTGTCCGTTTTCAGTGATGGATGTGACAAGTCTCTGTGTCGAAGCTTATAGCAGAGAGCCGAAACTCATCGTCATTCATTATTTCATCTCTTCTTCATTCTTCACTCGCTACATGTGTCACCGAACAGGGCAGCACTATGGCGGTTGATTACCAAGTAACTCTCCTACCTTTGATTTCCTGAGGTGTGAGGCTCTAATCCATCTTGCAGTGAAGGAGGCTGTCTGATCTGGGTGGTTGTTGGTGGCCACTTAGCTTCTCCTCATCTCACAAACACATATAGCAGGTGCTTCTGGCTCTCAAACAAGCATGCATATGTGTACACACACACGGTGTTGGCTCTGCTTGCAGCTCTGCTGTGTACTGTAAGGAGGAACAAAACACAGGGGGGAAAAAAAGAGAGATAAGACCTTGAGTCAAGAAACACAATGTATGAATGCGTTCTTATGAAGCACAGATAGAAACATAAATCGGCGAGCGAAATCAATTTAACTCCATGCATTGTTTTATCCAACACAAAGATTTTTTTGTCCTGCATAAATCCTATTATGTCAGCATGCAAGAAATCATGATATCAACTAAGGTGTCAAACAACATCATTTTTCAACAGCAATGTTATTGAATTATATTTTATATTTTTGGTCATATATCAACTTCTTCAGCCCAATTTCTAAAACTCTGGACAGTCATTTTTCAATATATTTCAAGATGTAACTGTACACCAAGGTTGTGCTATCAGCTTCATGACTTTCTTCTAAAACACCATTCAGTTGCCAACATTCACTCCTTCCCTTTGTGTACTTCTTAAACTCTTCAGCATTCAAAACAAGGCCCTGTGCTCAATATTGCATGACAATTTCCACAGTGAATGAGAAAGTAAATGTGACTTACAAGATGAGCATTAATCTTATGTCATTGCATTTTAATAGCATCCTTACTCAGAAGAGAATTAAACTTCTCCCCAGAGATCAACCTAATCACTTAGCACCGCAGTGAAAACCACATCCTGCCGTCCTCACTGCAGATCCAGGTGCAGAACCTGTTATGTCACAGTTTAAACAAACAACTGGCCGCATTTAGAGCTAAAGGAAGTGCTCTTCTCTCATCAGAAGATTCTCCTAACATCATGCCCCAAAACCAATGCCCTGCTGAATGGCCAAAGATTGGAGAGTTTCATGAAGGTTAAAGCTGTTATGTGTGTGACTAGAAACTTTCCGAGCTCATTATCATCAGGTGAAAAAGACAAGTTTGATCTACAGTGAAGCAACTCTTCTGCAACATATTGGCTCGTGGATCACAACTGGAACAAAAGTCTTGGGTATGTGATGGGTAACAGACACTCAGATGGCAACCTTTGTAGTTTGGGTGATTTTTCTCTCAAACAGCGTTTTACTACAGCTGAAGGCTGCTGGACTTCGGTAAAATGACATTTCTAACAGCAATTAAGAAACTAATGTAATCAGTTTTATGATTAAATCTCATTTGATCAATTCCCCAAAGAGAGAAAAGAAGAAGAGGAGAGAGACGACAGATGAAAACTGTTTTAAGGATTTTTTAGACAATTTGCAGTAGGCAGAGAATAAAAGGTTAGATCGAATTAATATTTGAAGTTCTTGGAGGGGTTGTGGGATAAATAATAATGGGGAAACTTTTGAAGTGCTGACACAGAAAGGGTAATGTTGCTGAATGTTCCTTCTCCCTGCTTCCTTCTCAAACCCATTTCCCCCCTCTTCCTCCTTCTTTTCCTCCATTTCTTCAGGGTGCTGTATATAAGCCAAAGGTACAGATTCTATTTCCTGTCAAACACTGGCCAAAGGCTGAAGTCCCCATTGTACTGCCTGTCTGCACCTTTAAAAATACAGCACATTCACATCTTCTGAGCGTTGACATTGCATGGTAAGCCTGAAGGGCGGCCTGAACACATCAAATAAATTGCAATGTCACTTTTAAATGTCATCATGTGGATCTATTTCAAATCAAGCGGCCCCTGATTGAGATTTTACAGTTACAGAAATGCAATAAATATAATCATACTCAGCAAACTGTAGACATGAAAGTAAAAATGTCAGACAGATGCTGCTCAGTTTGCTGGCAGTAAATTTGTTTGAGAACAAGATGGCAAGAAAATTCCCATTGATATTTAATCCAGTGAATGTCTTAGTGCTGAACACGTGCAAATGGCAACGGCGCAATATGTGTATTACTACAACACCAACAACAAAAACAACAAATCGAATTAATGTGTTGTTTTGGATTTTGGAGATGATTTGCCTTAGGGTTCATTTTTTCTACAAACTCTCAAACATTCCCAGTAGAAATGTAGTTTGTGGTAAACAAAAAAAAAAAAAAAACAAACCCAAAAAACAGCTGAAAACAGGAAAGCCAGATGTAATAAATAAAGAGACAGCTGAATTTCATTTAGCTTCTTCGGTTTTATGGTCACCGTTGGTTTTGTCATACCGTTAGCGCTGTTGTGAAGCGACTTGAAAAGTTGCAAAGTAAACTGTGAAATATAATGAATGTTCACAATTACATTGAACAGTAGTTTACAAAGTTAAACTTGAGCAAATCAGCTTTTAATATCTTTTAATCATCTTTAATCTGCTTCAGTCATACTGTTGTTGTGGCTGGTTCTTCATTAGCTTCATTAGGTCAAGAATAATAATGATCTTACGTTTTTTGTGTGATTTGGTAGAATACCAAAAAATGAGCCAGACAAATTTGACAATGGTTATTGGTACAAAACTTGCATGTGTGTGTTGTCATGTATTTGAATGATGCTGATCCAAATGCAGATTACAATGCCATTAACATTTTATATATTTTGTGATTGACTTGGATACTGTCAATACATCTTCTAGCAAGACTCAATGAATTGCTGTATGTGTGTGGGTTTTTGTTGTTGTTGTGTTTTTTTTTTGGTTTTTTTTGCAGTTTTCTATTTTGGGATAAATGTGCTTACAAATTCAAGTGCAGTCATAAAGTTTGCTTTTATTTCATGAATAAAAGCCATCAGTGCTTGCATTGGAGGGGTTTTTCATTTAGTGTTCCTCCTTAATTGAGTGTGCAAAAGAGTAAGTGGGGGGGTGGAGGCAGGTGTCCCAATGGAGCTTAGTGCTGAGTGCTGCAACAGTACATGACGCATGTAGATTGATATTTCAGCATGAAATCAATGTAATATAGAACGGGCAGGAGAGCGGTATGGATTTCTCTGTTTTTGCTTTGCCTTTTTAACTTGTTTAAAAGCTGCACTGTTCTCTTTAAATTGCGAAACAGCATCTCGTTTTTATGTGTCGCATAAAAAAAAGACTAGAAAAGTAAAATCTGAAATCTGGCATGGTTATCAATCCCTATAGGTGGTCTGGGAAAAAGGGACAAACAGGAGAAAGTAGAAAGAGCGAGACATCTGCTGAGAGCTGCTGCAGCTGAGGTGACGGGTTGGGAAGGTTTTGATTTATTTGCCCTTTACAATGCAGCACACCACCCCCTCCAACTCACTTTCCATAGGCAGTGAAAAATCTGAAAAAAGATGTTATGACTTGCTCATCCAGTAGAAGCCTTAGGTGCCTTCTTGGCAAATCTAATTATATTAGATATGACAGACACACATTGCCACTGATTATGAATTAGAGTTGAGTTGCTCGCAAGTTGGGCCTGGGAGCTACACACCGTCATCACCATGTGTCCGCCATGTCAGCCTCATAACAGTTCAATGCCGCTTTAGCAGTTAATGCTAATTGATTAAGATGGTTTGGTAATATAATAAAGTGACACATAATTAAGAAATTAAGCTTGCCTTGGCTGTCTACTCAGCTAAATCATACTCAACTTCTTATTTTTAAAAAATATAGGCTTTCTAAATTACTTGGACAATGATTTCAGTTTGTAATGAAAATATGAAGACATTTTATCTGCCATTTCTGAACCAAACAAAATAATGCCAAAGATTTTGGAAAAGAATCATTAACTGTGGCCCTAGGTGGTTTTTCAAACTTTCATGAATTTTCATGAAATGGCCTCAATCAGCTGATAAAGGTAAGTAAAATGATAGAGAGCTCAGGAACAGCTATGAAACGGACCAATAGCTGAGATTTTCTTAGGCAGCTTGAGAAAAGGCGTCACATAGTAGGTATACAGCAGTGAGCTGGAACTGACGCCATAAATGTCAAAACTGAAAATTGGATCGCTTATCTTCTGTTTAGTACCTTTCAAAGTTTAAGTTTGAGCTCATTTGCAAGAGTTTTTGTCCACTACAGGGTATTACTCTGTGGTGGACTGGCACATACAGATTGAATTTAAACAATGAAAATTGGAGAACAGTGCATCTAAACTCCACGTCTTGTTTTCTCATGTTATTATCTGAAGGCATCTTGGTCGGTCAGTCAGCTTGTGTGCCTGCCACCATTCGCTGCTGCTGTTCTCAATACTGAACTGTGTGTCTCTGCCTCCAGTTATGAAGGAATATAGCTTTCTATCAGTCTGTGCTGTGACCCCAATTGGAGAGCCATATTCAATGCAACGCACATGAGAGATGAGAAGCAGCAGTGAGCTGCCCAGGCAGGCTGCAGGGGACCGATAAAGCTTTTGGAATTCACAAGCTGTCATCAAACCGCTCCTAATATTAACCCACCCCACTTCCCCCAACCCATACCCATCAACCCCAAGGTGGCGAGGGGACATTAGGTGAAACGTTGTGTACAATGATGCCAAAGATACACAGGCTTGAGAAAACGAATCCCCAGAATTTTCTTTACCAACCCACATAGAAATAAGTAGACAGGCAAACAGATTTAATCAAAACATAGAAGAAATCCTCTTACTGGTTATTAAACTAGCTGCAAAACCAATTTTGTTCACATTTCCATGGACACGTTTAGGCATTTTTGTTTAAAACCAAAAACAACAAGAAAAAAAGCCTGTCACAGCTAAATCTGCATGGGACAAAAAAAAAAAAAAAAAAAATACAGGGACAGGTAAAGAGACAAAGTTTTAAAACTTTTAAAACAGAGAAGACATTAAAAAACGGCTTGGTAGAAAGTGTCAAAAGTAAAAATGGAAAAGTCAAAAACATCCTCAGATGGTCTCAAGGAAATTGGATTGGATGCGAAACAAGTGTGAAGTTTTTATGATCATACTAAACACTCCAACTAGCACATTTTCATTTCTAAAAGATAAACTTGAATAGATTCATTTTATGGTTTATGGCCCTCTGTAAGTGCCCAGTCTGTGGCAGATATTATGATTGACAAGCATGATCTTAATAAGTCACAGTTGTGAAACCCTGGGGGGGATTTTAATAGGTTGAATACCATTCATGCAGTCTAGAGGAGTGAAGTACCCCCTGATAGTTTGTAATGTTATATAGTTACACATTTACATGGAGAGCTAAACATCTGCAGACTCTGTAACAGTTCTGATCATACAAGTTCAGCATCTCTGCCAATTTGAGTCCTGCAATAAAAGGATGATGAGGAGTCAAAGTATAGCGGATTATAATCCATGTCCATAGTATGTGGACATGGACTGCAAGTGCAAAGATAGTGGGGAGATAAAACGTGTTCACAGACACGGACTGTGGATACAGGGGAAAGAAAGACAGTAAGATGAAAAGGTCGAGATGCAAACAAGCCTGAAAAAGGTAGAGAAAAGGATTAACTGGAAGAGAGCTTTGAGAAGTAACATCAGGAAGGGGGGGGCATATTAGGAGCTGGAGAAGTTGAGTTAGTGGCAGACTGCCACGTTGGGCATTGCAGGACAGAACAGACTCATTTATGCGTCTGCAGTCGGGGCTGCTGAATGGCAATAGTGCTTCCTCTGCTGCTGGTTTCAGGGACGTGCCTAGAGTATAGAGTAGGCTCCTTCCTGTGGCCTGGGGCCTTAAATCAGTTCTGCACTAGACACCAACGAGCAGCTGCACACACACTCTCTCCCACTGTTTCTCCCTTTCACTCCCCCCCCCCCCCTCTCTCTCATGGGCAACATGGATGCCCCGCTCGCTGTGGCCCTCAGGGTGAGACTTAAGAGGCCAGTATTGACCTTGAACCGGACAAAATCCAACAGCTTTAGCAATGGAACAGAATGGAAAGGTAACCGGCAATGGGGAGTCCCAAAATGACATCTAGATGTGACAGTGCTGAAGAGGAGTTAGGAGCTTCCTCACGAAGCTTTTTACTGATGCAATGCTTTGGCCATTCAAGAAAATGATGAGGTAAGCCTGATGTGCACCGTCCTGCTGGAAGGTAAGGATTTCAGAAATGCTTTGATCCAGGCAGCCTGTGAGCGATACCAAGCAATAGTAAGCAGGCCATCGCCCTGCTGCTGTGTCCTTCCTCCCGTGTCCCCTGGATGGTCGGAATCACGCAAGCAGCACGACTTTGGACCCTGTTGGGCTTTAACCTTATCTGAGGAAGCTGGGTGTTCATGTATCCCACAGCTGTCTATGGTCATTTATAATGTATGACCTGGAGTACGATATCCTTCCCAGAGGATACACACATTTATGCATAATTTACCACGGATGGCACATAGTACCACCTCTCGAGGAATGTGGATTGTCAGGAAATCCTGCTGATGGCAAAACACCAGGCAACTGACGTGCCAGGGATTAAAAAAAAAAAATTGTAAGAAAAGAAAAGAAAAAAAAGGTACATAAAAGATTTTTTCCGATATTTCAACAAGATTCAAGTTCCCTCCTTTTATCCAACACTAAGACAAGAGCACAGACAGCTGAGTTATGACCACGTTACAAAATCTTATTTTCAGAAACCTGAAAATGACCCATATTCTGTTCAGACTCATAAAGGTCCTGAGATGAAATGACTCCCATCATGTCGTGTCAGTTTATAGTCAATCAGTTTTCACTGTCCAACAACAGAATTACACAGATTTTATGCCAGTAAGAGGTATCATCTTCCAACGTTTTTATTCTCGGTCTCGTGGTTGTACTCTTGAGGATTCGGCAGTAAAACAGGAATTACACAATGTTCAATACTTTCAACCTCAAAATTCAAATGCATTGAACAATAGGTGCTTACCAGCCATCACTCTTCAGTGCCCCATGGAAACACTTTGGTGTGTGGTATTTACAATGTGCTTGTTTTTTGCTTTTGTTTGCAGCGCATGTGTTGTCAAACTGATAAAGATGTTTTGTGTATTTACAAGTCTCAGGGCCAACATAATCCATTCACATTTTCTTCCATATTTCAGCAGTGTCAGTTGTGATTTATTTTGCATTTTGTGACCTGGAATGTAACACAGAGCATTAGAGGGATCATTTCATGTCCGTCTATGATTAATGCCAAGGGAATTGCATTTTTCTACACGCACACACACATTTTGGAAGTGACAAAATGTCATATTTATTATTTTACCTTTCTTTTGCTGAGAGATTGTTATGGCGAATATATTTCGTTATCTTCCTTCTGTCATCCTCATCTCTCCTTTCATAAGCAGTGAGCTGCATGCCCTCAGTGCTTCATAAAGTATCCATCGTCTCTATTGATCTGAGTCTGTGTCTTGAATTCAAGTCTCCAGGTGCTCCCAGTTTTATTTTGCAGTCTCAACCTGTTTGCCTATCGTAGACACCCACAATCTGCCACATGCAGACAACAACAGACGCGTTAATGACACTTTGATGAGATGCTTGACCATGAGGACAGGGTGACATTGAGATAGAGCCTGGAGAGAAAAACGCACTGGTGTGAGCCAGTGGCTGCACAGACTCCAGGGTTTAATTTATGAATCCATAAAAAAGTTTTAATACCAAAAGGGCCTCGCATTTGCTTAAGCATCAGGTTATAAATAAAATAAAACACCATCTTGAATCCATACCGGCATGCCTACACACACACACACACACACACACACACACACACACACACAAAATGCAGCACCCCAAGGAGAATTTGTTGCAAATGCTCTTTAAGTAACAATTATGTACATGTAAATATATTAACCTAATGTGCACCTTACACAGACTGACTGTATCCTGGCTGTATGAATATATTAATGTATATGTATATGTACTTTTAAAAAAATCGGCCGGCATTTAAAAAGTTATATCAAATATTTCCACCATTTTTTTTTTCCAAACATGACAGAAAAAGCAGTGATCACTGTGGAGAAAAAAAAAAAACATCAAAGCTTGAGGGTGCAGTATTTCATCCGTTCATTCAATTTCATTACACTTTCACAAACTTTCATCCAACCACTACAAACTCAACTCAATTAAGATTTGAACCCACATGCTTAAGGTTGGCAGCCTACCCTTTGCTTAAATCAATAATGTTGATGAAGCATCTTAATGAAAACATGTTTTCAGCTGCAGTCGTCCCATTGATGAAGCTTGAGCCATGGCCTTTGGCCAATTACAGCCCTGCGTTCACAGACAAAGTGCCTGTCATTGATCATTCACGCTGCCAATAGTTTTGAAGTATGTAACTTTTGAGCTCTTTGTTGATAAGAATAACAAAAAAAATGCTTTCCCCCCCTCCTTGCTTAGTGTTACACAGGGAAGGGGATCCAAACATAGTGATTCATGAGCTGCAAGTTATGAATTTTCATTTCCGATAAATCCATGTGGGTAACCACTGTGAACCGTTTTAATTCTTAAAGATATCTGTTTTTCTCTTTGTACTTCCAGTAATAAACTAATAATCAAACAAACACCAGTGAATGGGATTGTCTTCATAAGGACAACCTGATAATCTGGTCAAAAAAGTGCATATATTTACTTTCATAATGTTATAATGCAGCAATTCAAACACACTTTGCCTGAAGATTGATTCTTAAAAAAACCTGTAGATATTGAGGATAAATGAAGTTATCTCACTCCACTGCTAGTATTTTATGCTTGTTTTAAAACTTCTGAAGCAAGAAACAGCCTCAATAAGAGATGTTTTTACAGTCCTTAACTATGAACAACTGAGAACATCTCAGATGAGTCCAGCAATTCAAATAGAACATTAGCAGTTGAATGTGGATGTTATTTTCCTTCATGGCGTGAAAGCTATCTGGCTACATTTATGAAAAATAAGAGATTTATAATAATCAGGAAGTTTTAGAAATTGTGAGGAGTTGCTCCTTTCATGGGCTCCATGAAAATGAGTCTGAAATCAACATGTTTCTTTGATAAGAGCTGTTATGTTTGTCACTTTTTTAAATGCTGCCACAGGCTCTGTGTTAACTGGAAAATGATGTAGGTCAGAACAATACAAAACAACACCTGCTTTCAACAGCAAATTGGTGAACATGAACAAAACACCAGGTTGGATGATTGAGCTGAAATGAAAGGGAAGTTCAGGACAATCATCACGGCAGGAGAAACTGATCTGATCTGCCGCCCTGTATCACTTCATACATTTCCCCATTCCTGACTTTGGCTCCTTGTTTCATCTTCTCTTGCAACTCTTCCATCCCCACCCACCTCTTCATGACTCCCATCCTCCCACGACACCCCGCTAATTGCATCATCTCAAATGCGTATTGTCTGGCAGTAATTGATTTACCTCCTATGAAATGAAGTCTGAAATCACAAGAGGAGCTGTTGATCTGCAGCTCAAAGTGGACTGAATCCATGTTGTTGCCTTTGAAACAGACGAAAGATTACACAGTAGATTTTCTGAATTCATTCAACTCGTAACACCTTTTTATTGATGAAAGCTCAATTTTATTTTATCAAATGAAGACTTCGGCCCAGGATATTTGTATGGGCAAACCATGGACCGGGAAATTACTGTTGGAGTAACGGATACAGCAATGAGTTAATGAGTTTCATTTTGCACTCAAAACACTTCTTAACATCTTTTAAAGCCACACCACTCATTCAACTGAGAATGTAATAGTTGTGTTTAATATCCACAGTCAAACAGACCACTGACAGAGGCTGACAGAACAAGATCAATAACATGCTGCAGAGCATGAACGGCGAATTTGATGAACAAGTGTTGATAAAGGATGTGCATAACAGATGCTCACTGAATTTGAAATCTGCTGGATGTATAAAAGAGCACAGGTTCCAATGATAAAGCTAGAGGAAAATACCAGCATTAGACAGGCCTGTTTAAAGCTGCAGTAGGTGTTCACAGATTCAAATTTATCTAGGAGGAGTGATTAACAATTAGAGAACTAATACATTTGCTAAAGGTAGGACTTAGTACTGTGTCATTATTTGTATTGTATTACATTCGATCTTTTACACCACTCTACTGTGAACATGTTACAAAGGTAAAGACACTAACAAACTTTCAACCAAATATTATTTGATGAGATTGCAGCTGAAATAAATATTCTCTCTGCTTTTATCCCTCTACAGGATTCCAAGAAAAAAAAAAAAAAAACGATTAAAGGCACTATCAGATGGCAATATCGTTGGTGCACAAGGCTATTTCTGTGTAGTCTGGCATGAGAGGACTATGCCTTTCATTTGCTTTCCAAGTGCGGCTATCTCCATTGATCACCTTCTTGCTGAGCTATTCAGTCATCTCTGCTGCCACGCTGCAGGGTAGGGCTGATCTAATGCTTCAAAAAGATTAGCCACACATTAGGCCACCCAGTGATTTCACCATCATGGGCCGCCGGGTTCTTTTCCTCACACTCATCTTGCCTCTTTGGGGAAAGTGTGTGGTGCATGGTGTGTGTTAAAAGGCCAGCTAGAGGTTAGCTTTTAACCTGCACACCTGTTTACAAGGGGGTCCATGAACTTGGAGATGAGCCCCTTCCCATCAGTTTAGGTCTCATATTTTTGCATTCATTTGTACAAAATTTAATGATGCTTGTTAGGATCTTCATTTGCCACACTAAGTGCATTCTGCTTTAGATGATGGCAATTGCAGAAATGCTGCTGGGCATAGGATCAGCGATGATATAGACCATCTTGTGTGCAATAAACGTTAATTGATTCCAATTAGTAATTTTACTAACTGGAATCTAACATTTTCAATGTCACTGCGATACACTTGTGTTGGCAAATCCATTTCTTAAGGATTGTATTTATTTAGTTGACATGATAACCTTTGAAATTCAGGCCAAGAACTGAACAAGCTAGAGACTTGGCTGCTTAAACGTCTCCAAAAGTTTTATCAAGCTGTGACCAAAACTTTCAGGAATTATACTTATGTGTGTGTGTGTGTGTATTATGCTACATGTGACCATGAGTCATTTCATTGCATTTTCAGAGGAAAATGGCTACTTCAGCAGTAACTACATTGGTCTGCCTGCAGCAACCTCCCTGCTTGCCAGAATAGCAGCTGTTGCAGGCTGCAAAGTCCACCATGTGGCCCGGCTATAACAGAAGATATGAAAGCACCTGCTATTCTAATACATGGAGTGCGCACAGAGCAGGTGAGCACCTCTTGTCATGGCTTTAAACGGGGATGATTTCCTTGTATGCTTTGTAAACAGTATAAAATCAAATCCACAAAATAGGAATAATGTTCCCTCCTCTGCTGAGTAAAACAGCAATGTCCTTCTTCAGAGCTCTACTTTGGCGATTAAAGGGCATGACACCCAAAGAGAGACGGCCATCACACTCCCAACCTGCTCTCCCAGCAACACCCCCTCTTGACTCCTCTGCTCTTCTCTCCTTTCCTCTGTTACAGCCGTTGCGACTACTCAGTGACTTGAATTTAATCAGCCTTCGTCCAAACAGAGAGGTGGCCTCAAGCAACAGCGGCTGAGTGGGGAGCATGGTCTGATTTCTAATTATGAAAGCAGGGCAAGACAGACAGTGCTAACATTGTTGTAATGGACAACCTCATCCAGGCTGTGTGTGAGAGAGATATAAGGAAAAATACTGCCAAGTGGGGTGAGGCCAAGGCCAGGCCATTTTTGAATCGGAGTGAAGATGAAGGAAGAAATAGAACCAAGTCATGGGAACAGTTATCTTTCTCATTTTACAGACTTTCATCTCATGTCGAAGCACAACACACTGCTGCTAACTACACACAGGCATCTGTCTCATTCCTGCCCTTCAAGGCTTATCCTGATAAAGGAGCCAAATTTCTTTTAAATCATGTTAATACACTGCATTGCATTTCACTGACTGTAAAGCACTGTGTATATGTATTTCCACGTTTGCCAAATATCCAACACTTGAATTTACATGAAAGCTCTCAAAATTAATCATAAACTACAAGCAAGCGCCATACACCATTAAAAATAATTTTTC
Organism: Echeneis naucrates; assembly: GCF_900963305.1. Lineage (NCBI taxonomy): Eukaryota > Metazoa > Chordata > Actinopteri > Carangiformes > Echeneidae > Echeneis > Echeneis naucrates. The sequence continues at coordinate 14,042,180 of NC_042523.1, read as the reverse complement.
CTTTTTAACTTTTCTGCATACTTAACATATCACACTTAACACCCACACAGAACACCATCAACACACACAATGGAAATGAGAGCAACCTGCATTGCTCCAAATTAAAATAAGCATTTGAATAAACATGATAAAAGCAAATCTTCCTTGAGCAAATCCACCACAGTAATTGCATTGAATGAGATAATAGCGCACCGCCTTTTCCGTTCCTGTTAGATATGTAAAAATAGTTAGAAAAATGTCTCAACCTCAGATGTGGAAGCGTTCTGCTAACTGCCCCACAAATGAAATTCATTGGAAGCTCCTCCTCTCCAAGTCTTTCATAGGCACTCCATCATGTTTTACCTGATAAATGGTCCTGCACTCCAGAACAAATAATTCTTTTGCCTGAAATGTCCTATGTTTCATTTTCCTGCATTTGCATAAGCTCAACTAGATCGATGCCATCATTGAAATAGGTCCATCACAGCTCCCCACTGTCAAAGTAGGGGATGAGATTGCACAGTAACTTTTATCTTTCTCCAGCATACTTTCACAGAGCTGGCCGCACCCATATCCTGGAGAGGGTTATGCGCCGAAATGTAGATGTATTGGTGCTGCTTAACCCACCCAGTTGCCACTTTTCTTCAAGATGGGTAGCATAATGTTGTTTTACAGATACATGTCTGCAGTGAACCACAGTTTATTTCACAGAAACAAGCCCTTGTGTGCACCATCAGTCTTTAGCATAAGGAGCTGCTTTATTTACATTTTGAGCACCAACATCATGGAACATGTTTTGCATCATTAGTTTCTGATTAATCAAGAGAAGGATCAGAAATACAGTGTATTTCAATGTGGGCATATTTAAGTCTGTATACATGTCACTTTAAGCTTTTCTAACTGTGTAGGTAGATGTACCTGTGGCAGAACCTGAAGCTTATAGATAAATCTTTGGCTCGTCCTTGGACTTGGTCAGCAGAAAACTGTATTAGTTAACTAATTACTATTGTTCCTGTCTGAGTGCCTTATCAATTAGAGAAACTTGAAATATGAAACACAAAGAAGGAAGACAAGAAGTACTTCCATAATGAAATGTAACGGATGGCCATTTGTTACCTTCCTCTCCTGAGTTCTTTTATTGTTCGCGGACTGGTAAGATGTTGCATTCAAAGCTGCCGTCACACCCTTCTGTCTGTCACACATATTTTGAGCTTTCCTATACTCGCCTCACCTTCAGCCTATCATTCTTACTCTCTCTGTGCCCTTTAATATCTGTGATGCTGGACACGGTCCAATCTGCTGCCACTGGAACAGGATTGAACTGTAGAAGGCAGCAGCACTGCACTCATAGTCAAAGAGTAAGTAGCAATATTTTCCATTAAGGGAGAGGAGCTGGCTGCCATCTTGAGATTAAAAGTTATGGCATCATAAACAAGGCATGTGCAATAATTTGGCTATGATCTCAGTCTTATTCAATCCAACTAATGAGTTCTTGATGATAATCTTATACCAAGCTATATAGCTGACAGACTGCAAATGCAAAAGTGAGAAACTGTGTCATTTTTGCAATGTCTTTTTTAATTAGTGACAATTAAAAATGCATTACATTTCTGTAGCAGAGGTCTTGTTATGTTAGGCTGCTGAAAAGACAAAATAAAGGAAGGTCTTAGTTTATCTTGTCATGGATACAGCCCAATTACAAAAAGACATTTATCATTCAGCAGTCTTAATGAGGGAGATGACCATTGCTGATGACAAGATCCGTAGCTGGTTCTCAAGATCAACGACAGAGTGACAAGCTCCAGACACAGTCGGACAGCGGACAATGTCATAACACAGGAATGAAGTGAAAGCCTACAAAACCACCGATTCACACAGTTAATACACTTGATCAGCCCATCAACAGAAGGTGTCGGGCAGAGTGCAGCCAAAGCAATAGGTTTCATCTTATATTTCAGATCCTGTTTTGTTTACTCGTGAGTTCGTCTTTGCACTTTGCAGAGCCATTACATCACGTCACGGCAGAACACAATAGCCAACCTGCCTGTCAGGAAATTAGACAGGTTATGACGCAGTTGAAAGTCTGTGACACACTCAAATGTTAATGCTGCTTCTGACGCAAACAAATTTACAATAAAACACTACTTATTGAGAGCAGAGCAAATTGTAATGGAATGGAATCCATTATCTCTCATACTTTTTCATACCTTGAAACCTCTGTAGTTCGCACCATTCAAGCTCCTGATGTCCTTGGCAGTCCTGTAATATTTTCGATGATTATTTGAATGTTTTATTTGAAACTATTGGTCAATGACTGTGCCAAGGCTGGGCTGGGGATCTGTGGCCTGGTGGGGGTGAGATCCTGCAACCAATGCTCTCGTTGTTTCTGCTGATATTGTTGTTGTGGTTGTTTTTGTACCCCACCCTCTGTCTTCCCTATCCTGTCTCTGTTCTCTCTTTCTATCCACTCCTGAGCCTCAGTCCGGTAGCTTTATCAATAAACCAATACCACTGCCAATAAAGTTAAACACAGATGGCGCCTGAAGGAGTATGTCAGACTCCGCCTTTGCAGAGTAAAACTGTTTCAGCACAACAAGACACCAGCAACCAGCTGCTGAACCGGACAGGTAAAAAAAAGAAAAAGAAAGACGAACCATTGTACCTCCTCCAACAGAGAAGGTGATGATGTCTGAGGTACAGTGCATCTAACAAAAGTCACCATCAAGAAGTGTAAAGGCTGACTTCGGAGCCAAAATGAGGAATGTTCTAATGGAGATTCTTTGCACTGACAATGAACAGAAATGGACTACCCACAGTTTCTATTAGAGCGTGACCATCACACCACCAGCTCTTCAGCCACAGCAGCAAAAATATTACTTTGCAAAGGCCCACATATTGAGGCATATGTTATTTTCCGTGCACAATTCTTTTCAGCGTGGACAATACCGGCACTCCACGGCTAACTGTGTGTTAGAAGCACAGCATAAGTCAAGTCATGGCTTTTTTGTGTTTTCACTAAACAACAAAAGTGATGAGGATTATTTAACAGACCTCTCATTCTTTCAGTGAGTCTCTTTAAACGAGTCACTTCACTTTAAGGCACTTCACTGCGTCTGTATTCAAAAGTGATCCAGGATAAGAGATTCAAAATGAAACAGCCACGTTATAGCTTCATCAAAGCTTTTACAGAAAATGGGGAATGTGGATATCTACAAATGTGATCTACAGCTCAGCTACAACAGCACAACCAAACATGACAAATACATTTTAGATCCAAACTCTCCTTAAAGTTCATGTGTCTCTCAATTTACACCTGTCCAGATTGACATTGCCAAATAACCCTTCAAGACAGAGTGAGCACACTGAAAGTAATGTTTCGGTCCAAGTGTGTATTTTAACACACTGAAATTGACAGCTAGAGCCCAGTGGTAGTGTATCACAGTGGCCCTTTCACACAACCCTCAAAGACAAGTCTAATATTTCAGTATGAACAGCTACCTCCTGCTGCCAGAGACAGTGACAGCGTGCAGAAAGCTTCATATTTTACTTCTGAGTAGACGGTTTTGGGTATAGATACTGTACGCTGAAAATCTTGTCAGGACTCTCTACCGCTGGAATATGACTATTACCTGCTTGTCTCAGTGACTGTGGCACAATTTAGGATTTGATTTCGCAGTTAAGCAGGTAGCTTAATCCCAGTAGCTTAATCTGTGACTTTATCCAACTGGATTTAGTGTGAGCCCAAGAACTACCATGTAGTGTATGGACATTCACAATATCTGTAGTGTGGAAAACGCTCTTGCTCCTGAGAGAAAGGAAGTATTTAAATGGATGGGTTTATGCTCCCACTGCGAGAACTGGTCAAAATCAATAAACACTTTCATCTACTTAACTCAGCATTTCACCTTAAAGCAGCACACAACACAGCAACACAGAAAGACAAAGACAGACAGAGAAAGCTGTGGGATGGCAGGAATGAAAACAAAAGTGCGATCTTGTCAGAAACACCTTTGTATCTGTGTTTACCATGTTCTTATTTTTCATTTACCAATCACAAAGAGCTGAATGGAGACATTTCCCACTGTTCCAATCCCTCACATCAAAAAATAAAAAAAAATAAAAATCTTTAATATGTTAACACAACTTGATAGAAGTTTATACAATTTTAACACAACAGAGAAACTTAATCAAAGTAGTAAAATTAATAATCTCCGGGGCTGGACAGTAACAAAGTAAATTTACTTCAGTACTGTCCTTAAGTACAGTTTTTGAGTATCTGTACTTGAGTATTATTTTTGGGGGATACTTTTACTTTCACTTCACCACATTTGAAGGACAAATATTGTACTTTTTACTCCACTACATTTCTATTGCTGCTCTCGTTACTCGCTACTTTTGTGCCAGTCTAAAATTACTGTTCATTATTTTTAATTGTAATTGTTTTTGTAACACACACACACCTCTGTGTGTGTATAATCCTCATCCTACCTGGATTATTTCTCCATAATGATCGGCTCCTTCTTCATTATAAATCGTGGCCGTATTACCTGAACACGCATTAGCTTGTATCCAGAGTTTGGATGTCTTCTGACATCACTGACAACAACACGGTCCAACTCCTCATCAGCGGTGGAGTACTTCTTCTAAATTTGTGGTCAATATCTTTGTGTGGAAATAACAAGCTAACTGCGCTGTTTCTTACCTTGCTCTAAGCTTCTCGTCACAGCTTCACTGTCACTTTTTTTTTTTTTATATTTGTTTAGAACATTTTTTAACCCTTTATTTTCTTACGCTCTTTTTTTTTTCCTTTCTGATCACCGGACTGATGCTGACTGGACATTTTCCTACCAAACTTCAGACAACAGAAAACAGCCTGGCATAGCAACAGTAACGAAAAGGGGCAGGGCCTAACCTTTTTTTTTTTTTTGGGGGGGGGGGAGGGGGGGTGATTTGGAAGAAAGCAAATAAGCTTATGTAACTCAAATATTACATAATATTTTCCACAAATAGGCTTATTTAGAGAAATTTTGTTAAATTATTCCATTATTTATTCATCATTATTCTACCCTGGGCCCAGGACAGCAAACCTGTTTGTCCCCCGTTATCGGCGGGCCTGGCCCCGCCTACTGACTTTGATGGGTGAGTTTGACAGATAAAATAAATTAATGAAGCACTGCAACAGGACCATGAAATAATTATATATATTTTTACATTTAACAAACTGGTATATTAAATTCTGTCCCTTTTTCATCTCAGTGGGTGATTTGTTCTGTTTTTTCCTGGTCTATATTCTCTGGTCTGGTGCGGTCTAGGAGCCGGGGGGGTCGCCGTTCCTTGCAGTAGCCCAGTCCATTACTCGTAACCAACTAACTTAGACATGTTCAGGTGCCCACACCTGGAATCAATTCTGTTATTTTACCTGTTCCTCACATGTGCACATATTCTCTGGTCTGATCTGCTTTGTCTTTGGAGTGGTCCCGTCTCCAGTCTCTGGAGGTCTAGTCTGGTCCGGTCTTAACTTCAACATAATCAGGCACCCTCACCGGGAATCGAACCCTGTCCTCCTTATTGTGGGGTGGCAGCAAAAGAAATGTAGTGTAGATGTAGTTAGCCCAGTTCAGATTTTAGGGTTGTTGCAGCGGATAAATGACCAGGGTAGCGCTCCTTCTTGCACCACGGGTGCAACAGTTGCTGAAGGAGCTGCTTAGTTCTCCCACAGGGTCATGAAAGGGGTGGGAGGGGTTGTCCATGATGTATGGCACTTTGGCCAACATCCTCCTCAATGGTGTCTGACCAACTTGTTGAGCCTCTTCCTGTCCCTCTCTGAACTTCCACTGCTCAGTCATAGAAAGCCCTTAGCAGAGGCCTGCACGCTCCAAAGGACTTCAGTATTCTCAGTAGGTGGAGACGACTCTGAGCAGTGCAGTTTATTGGTGAGGTGAACACCCATGTATTTGTCCTCCTCATCACCACGGATCATTAGCAGGGCCTTTCTGGAGCTGTGAAACAACAGTGTGCAGGCGGGAACAGGCTGCAGCAGCATCAGCCGAGGGGACACGTACACAGTCATAGCTATAACGTGAAAACTAGTATGCGGCCATACTAACCGCTAGTAGCTCAATGTGTTTAGTGCAGAGCTGCACCTTCACCCTCATGTGTCCTGGGTTACACCACCTGTTCTTCACGAACACAATCACAACACCTCCTCCTTTCTTCTTGGTGCTGTCCTTAGCTATCCTGTCCCATCTCACATGCTGAAATCCGTCCATAGAACTGTGTGAATCCGGGGTGAGTTTGTTCAGCCATGATTCAGTATAGCACAAGTAAAAACACGCACGTTCCATAATGCCAGTTGTAAATCCATATCAGTAAGTTTCCGACCGAGGTTGATCACAAGAAAGATGTGACAAAGTGCAAGAACACACAAAAACAAAGACAAGCACTCAGAGCTGCTTCAACAGTCAGTCGACCTGTTCGGCGCCAAAAATGTAACTATAACTAACAGTTTTGAACTCAGAAAACATTTTACAACAACCACAGCCCAAGAAGTGTTCACAGATAAATCTGTGTTTTAATGTATTTAAGTGCATCTCTGTATTTTTCTAGCACTCAGAAGAGCGGCTGCCCAGGGAAGTGATAATGGCTGCTAATGACTAAAGCAAAGTGGTGCACTTATGAGCAGGAGTGGAAGACAATTTAATATATAGCATCCCTAAGTATAAATCCGCCACACCACTGGCTAATGTTAAGGTTACTCTGCATAACACATAAAATATATAGAGATTTCTTGAGCAGGTTCACTTTAAAATTACTTTTTATGTTTGGCTGCTGCAACTCAATTTTTCCCTTCTCACAACTTCTCCAGAAGACCAATGACCCTTTTTACAGTACTTACAAAGTGTTCTGTTATGTGCTTGCATGCCACCACTGTCACAACCAAATGAACAGAACACTCGAAGTTCACGTAAGAATATTTAATGTCTCCACTGTTTGCTGTTTGACATCGATGAACTGAACTGATGACTTTCTGCTCTGCTCACCCAATGGTTGCATGAAAAACAGAACTTACAGCCTTAATTGTCAAGACAACATGAATTTACTGTGATCCAACAGCTGAGTCTCAACGTTGTTCTCTCTCTCTGATGCTCTCTTGCACCATTCATTCAGATCCAGCGTGCATCTTTCATCCTTTCTTCATCCAGTCAATCACATGCACTCAGATCTTCTATCGCTTTACATTCATAAACTGTTCATTCACTATGTTATGACAGGCCTCACCGCCAACCGCAGTCAACCTTCCACCTGAGTGCGCAGGAGTTGTTGCTGGGGGAAGGTTAGGACACGATTGTGTTGAGAAGCCTGTCCTGCAACCTCAGTTACACTGGCCATCCTCCGCAGTAACCACAATACCATAATATATCAAGGCCATGTCCTATTCAAAAGCGTTCAAGTCCAATTTTCAGCCACACGTGATGGTTGTGTGAAGATGCCCAGGAATGAGACAAGTGCTCAAACAATCATGCCGTTCCAAGATGAGGTCTCACAATCTGCTGGCTGCTGCTCTGTGCTGCATTGTGCATATTTGGCCCTTACAGAAAAACACATTCACTGAAAGGCTGGATATTTACTGTTTGAAAACATGTTGGCAGTTTCTTTAAATCCTTTCCTTTCTCCTAAAAACTTTTTCATTCACTACAACTGAAGAAACAAAAGCAGTCCAAGGAAAACCATAAATCGGAGTACAAAAGCTGACACGACACGACAAACAACTTCACCAACTAATATGGTTGAATCTCTATTTTTCCGATGTTGACGGTGAAAAATGCTGGCCTGCGTTCATGAACTGGAAGTTCACAAATGAAAGTAATGAATTGTCACAGGACATTATGAACAGCTCATGAGGGGAAGAGTGATGTGCATTTATGTTTTACCTCCTTTGTCGTGGTAGGGATTGGGTGAAAGGGCTGACCAGCAGATGGCCATGTTTAAGGAGAAAAAGATTACAGAAACATTGAGGTCAAGGCTTCTGCAAGTTTATCACTGATGGTGTCATTACTGCCTGTAAGCATTTCTGTAACATTACCCTCTGGGATCTAGCTACTATGCCTGCAAAAGTCAGATGTTGTGATTCCACTGCAGAACATTATTTATTTTTCAACATTATTCATTTTAAATATACTTTTTATAGCGCTTATCTCAGCAACAACTCATCACTGCATGGACAACATCCATTAAAAGTATCACGTAACACAAAAGTAGACAATTTTAAGAGCGTAAATATTGTGTTCTGTGGACTGAAGGATCTTTTCTGGATATACCTGTTTTTAATTCTAGCATATTATTATAGTTTATATTTCACAGTTAAGCATTTTGAAGTTCTGCTTCACAGTGGTCTCCCTTTTACCACTATTTGCTCCAACAAGTGATCTCCATCAAGTGAATGAATGAAGGTCCATAGGACACTAACAGGAGCATGGATTTCAGTGTTGCTGTGGTAAATTGCTCAGAAAAGACAAAGTGACATGTGTCAAATTGGCCTGTTAGAGACATTAACTGGGCTGGAAAAAAGACTTTGCGCGATGGAAACATTAGAAATGAGCTGATCTTTGTGGGTCACTGCAATTAAATAGGGCAAATAGAAAAAGACATCCAGGCTACCCTGTTACCTTCCTCGAGAGGACATTGGTAGTTTATAGTCACCAGGATCCTGTTGCTGCAGGGTCACCCCGAAAAACTTCTTCCAAGTAATTAATAAGAAAAAAAAGCAAATGAAGAGAAGTAAAGGAGTGAATAAAAAGTAATGAGCTAAAACTATACTCCATATTTTCTTATGAGTACTCCAGCATGACAGATACTGTTCTCTAACATGCTGAGCAGAGAAAATTGTAAAGGCGCTCAAAAAGAATGGCCGCCTGTCTGCTCAGATGTATATTGGACACCATTTGTAAGGGTTAGTGATGGTATTGCTCACGGTGCCCTAATAAAGTGTCTATCACATGGCTTTTACGTGCAAATACTACGTGTGCGTCTGCCGTGGAGTCAGTGTTCTATACCTGCATGTTTCTGTTCCTCCCTTGGGTCCCATTGCAATGATCCAGCAACAAGCCATCTGTCATTGTCATTGTAATTAATCTGGTGCTATTTAGTGGATAATGAGATGCTGTCGTGGGTTTTGTGCAGCTTCACTTCCCAGAGACTCGTTTCTTGTCTCCGTCAGAGCAAGGAGGAGGAGGAGGAGGGGAAAAGGAGAGTGTAAAAGAAAGGATGCAACAGAGCCATACTGCAGCATGCTGGATGCTGCTGATGTCGGCGGGCAGATGGTTTGGATATTTACTTGCCAATATCACCTGCTCTGAAAATGTCCCTCATCACTTGGAAATCAAGAATTCATACCATGAGTGCTGAGAACAATCAACAACAGCATGAGTTTACATTTTATGAGGCCTGTATGCATTTGTCTTCTATACATATACCATGTGATAGGTGTTGAGATAGAAAATGATACGCAGGGGCATGAAATATAACATTGGTGTGATTGTGGTTCCTGTTCTACATTTACCAGATTATTTATAGCAAAGGTGTTGGTTCATCTGGAGCTAATCTGAGTTTGAGCAATATCCAGCTCTCTGAAAAATCTTTTACAATCACATGTGGATATTAAAAGCTGAACGAGAAGGGCTGCACTTGCTTGTGATGGAAATTGCCGTGCCACATGTAATATCTCATTCCAAGACACCCACTGAAAAAAATTCATAGTGGAATTGTATTGCTTGGGGGATTAATACATTTTCACTCCCTGACAGGGACAGACTGTGTCTGGGCCTGTGAAATTTCACAGGTAAACACACGAATACTGGTGTTCCTCTTCAATCTTCCACTAGGAGTTTTGTATATTACATACCAGCGACTTTATTATTACTATATTATACCTCACACCTTTTACACGACTTCACCACAGATCGATGAGTTAATCAAACACGTGCACGCACACACACAAATATATATGTCAGAGCGGAAAAGAGAGAATGGCAGAGAGGTAATTTGATGAACATAAAAATAGGTTTGCTGCCTCACAGAGACCCCCCCCGTCTTTTTTTTTAATATAGCATAAAATCGATCAGTGGTGTCAGAGAAATAGAGCCGTAGTTCCAACAGACCCGTGAAAGGAGAATGAACAAGGGAATGATGAAGTGAACGCATGCAGTTTGACAGTCAAAGGAATGAAGATATTAATCGCAATTTACTTTATTTAGTATGAATGGCAGCAACACTTCTAAATCAAGTTAGCTGCTGATAGCCACCCACAACCATTGACCGATCAATCCCTGGGAAATGAGGTGAGGACATGACTAGGCAAAATTTAGAGGAGATGAATAAATGATCTTTTTCAGACCTGTTGGTCTCTTCATTGTTCACTGATTTACTACCAAGGGCTTCCATTATCAGCATCTGTTACCAAACTCATTTCAGTGATAGATCTCACTTACTCTCTCTCTCTCTGTTTACAAACAGCATGGTGAGTCAGCGAACCCTCTGTCCAATTAACAACCATTTTGTACATGCAAAGCCAGTAGCCCAAACCCTACAAGCACATCCAACAGAATATAATATTATAAAAGAGTTTGCTGATGATGAGTGGAGGTCTCAGTAGTACATGTGTGAGGGCTGAAGCTGCGCTCTCATTGGGCAGATTGATGGTTGACACTGGAAAGTAGTCAGTGGGTACTTGAGTCAAGCATCATTACTGTGGCCAAGCACCCCAGGTATGTGGTTAATGGCAGTAAAGAGAGCAGTGTGTATGTGTGCCAGTTGCTCAATGAGGCTGTGCAATGAGATTGGGAGGGGGGCACAGAAAGAAAACAAGGGGCGCTCCCACTGCTGCTCTGAAATGTAAAGTGATCATCCAAAGTCATTCAAAGCAGCCAAATACACCATTCAAACCTCTGGGATGAATTCAATTATATCATTACGGACTCAAGATTCTCATGGTTTTTACATTATGGCATTCAGAGTTTTGACAAAGGGGCCAGATTTCATTGGCCATTGCAAACTCAATTTCAAATGTGGCTTTAGAGTTGTGGTTGACGATTAGCAGTCACAGAAGACTTAGAGATCAAGGCAGGCTGAAAACAGCTCTACAGATCCAATGTGTGTTCTCATTAAACTTGTATGGGAATAAAAGCCTGGAGGGGCTTCGGAGTGTGAGAAAGCACTCTTGATACAGCAGAATACAAACTATTCCTAATGGTTGCAGACAGGGTTGTTTACTTAAAAAAAAATAAATAAATTAACGCTGCTGGGCAACATGGAGCCTGTGGTCTGGGTGGGGTGGGGTGGGGAGGGCTGATACTGTTTGAGTGACAACAGTGACAAAGTGATATCACAGTACCGCTTTCTGAGCATTTTGCCTGCTTTACATTGGCAGCGTACTGATTGTCCTGGCATATTAACCAGGGTGTCAGGAGTTATGAATGAGCTACAGACCACTGGGACATTTACAGACCCGCTGCTACCATTGTGTAAGTAACTCGGGAAATGTGCTGAATGTGCTGGGTAACCTATCTGCTGGGATACACTGAAAAACCGCACTGGGTGTCAAATAAATCATTAACAGAAAAGACAGGCAATTATTAAAATACGAGTATTTTGTTTCTGCGCACACCTAATAAATTACAGTGATGGAAAGTGAGGACAAATTCACATTTATCCACGAGTTTGTCCAATATATCACACTTCCTTCTTAGTACTGCATTTTGAGCATGAAAATTCAAACAATACTGAACCATTCACACAAAGACCCACTATGTATTGGTTGCATCTAATAAGACTCCGCTTCACACCAAAATGCCACCACAATAGATAATTGCAGCTCTACACAGATAATATTTTTGATATATTATGTGAGCTAAAACACACACTTGCACATAACCGAGTGAAATAGCTTTCTGCGATGACACTCACTGGTACTTTTGAAAAGTTAATGCACTTATGCACACATATTTACAAATACACACACACGCACACACACACACGCACGCACGCAAATAATGAAGACAGATGATGTGCCTGAGAGACAATTCATAGGTTCATTCATTTTGAAGTGCCGGCTGGAGGTGAATGCTTAACCAAACGGCTGCACGAGAAACTACCACAGCTACATCAAAGTCAAACGGCAGTGAGAGCAGTGTGTTTCAAGGTGAAGCCAAATATCATCTGAAAGGTGATTGGATCAAATCAGCGATATAAATGAACCACTCAAATAGTGAGCTCAGCAAGCATGGGTCTCATGAGAGGCACAGCAATAGACAGCTAAAGACATCACTGACATCCACACCCTGGATTTTTCTGAACTGATGTCTGATCGCACACATAAAATATCATAGTGCGCAGTTAGCTCCTCGGCTACCGTGACCCACAGACACAGTTCTTATAAATACCATCTATTAACATATTACTATGCTTATTTAAAAGGTCAAACATCTCCATTAACATGTTCTGAAAACGTGTAAAATCCTCAGCTTCTGTTGATCCATCTCAAATCTGCTTGACCTTTCAGCTTGAACACGAGAACAAAGTTTCTGAAGTCTACAAAACCAGTTTATAAAGGGGGCAGCTGAGCCAATATGTGAAAATAGATTTTAGCCTGGAGATGTGAGCCTTTAATCTAATCCGACTCTTAACAAAGAGGATAAGGTTACAAGGTGAGAGCAGCCAATACCACAACCTGCAATCCATTCTTTCCCCGTCTGTTGCCGTTATCTCTGTTTTCATGGGATGAAATGGATGAAGTGAAAAGTTGTTCCAGCCATTAATATGGATAAGGGACCTGAATTACATTTAATCTGTTGTCACATTATGCTGCTGCTGTTTGGACATACCTAACATTGCAATTACATGGTAGTGGCAATTAGCTCATTAATGCAGGCCAACACAAGGCAAGAGATAATGAACCGATGCCTATTTAACACATGGTAACACACACATAAACACACAATCATACGCACGAATTGACACTGCTCTGACTTTACATATCAGCATCTCATATCCTCAAATGCCACAGCCTTGCTGCAGTAGCCAGGTTGAATAGTGACATCTGTGTGACTGTGCTAATGTCAACAAGCTCAACAGCAACAATTACCATCAAACTCTAATTGTGTGAATGTGTGTTCATCTGTGTGTCTCCACGTCCATCGTGAAAACAAAAGGACTCTATGTGTTCGGCATGAAAGTGCGTGCTCAAGTAAACCAAACAGTGCATATAAAAGATGTTTCTGAAATCTGTCAGCCACAAACTAAATGCATTAATGCATTCTTCTTTAGTTATAAAAAGGTCAGAGGGTCCTTATCAACATGCAAAAAAAAAAAAAACATCAGTTGATTTTTATCCAGGGAAAATCTGCTTGACCTTTCAACCTGAATACAAAAAGATTCAACTGATTACTGAGAAGCACACAGACGCAGGTTTTCTGACAATGACAATTATGTTTAGTCCTAAAATAAGCTTCCTCTTGAAAACCACTAAAAGAGTCAGTAAATATAAACAGATGGCAAAGTGCCATTGTGGAAGATGAGCCCATTATCATGTATGACTGTGTGCGTGTATGTGTCTCTGTGAGTGTGTGTTTGTGTGCAATGCCTGGACTAGTTTTAAGTCAAAGTTCACATCTCCAGATCAAGTCTATTTTAATGAACCCACATAGGGATTATATGCGATTACACTGCAATGAGCTTTTGTGTATTTCAGTTTCATCAGACAAGAAAGTAAAAAGTCAAGATGTTGGAGGAGTGTGGGATTTAGAGAATTAGTTCAAATTATATTTGCTCAGATCAATTCCAGTACTGACCAATAAAATGAATACTGGCCAAAAATTCATTTAAATCCTCTAAAATAAAACATCACTCACTTGACAAGGTCAATTTTCACAGCACAGCCCATTTAAATTTTGTGTTTAAATCAATACTGAAATAACCGTGTAAATGATTAAAAGTTAAGTACAACAAAGAAATGGGTAACTGTAATATTTCTGCTTTAGCTTCCTTTTTACCCACCATTAGTCAGCAAAAGGCCATACAAAAACTTAATGGTTTGACTTAACAATGCTTTGTAACTTGGAGAAAAACTAACTGAAATCTGTTTCAAGGCTAAATGTGAAATGGGTTGCCCTCATCTCTCGGCAGTGAGTCATATATTTCACCTGTTCATTACGTGGTTCCTGCTTTATGGAAGACTTCTCAATGGGTTCACAGTTTCTCACCGCATAGTAGATGGTCCATTTCAGGTGAAATGGAAAATAATGTTTTGTCAAGGATTCTTCCAAATCATTATCACATTTACCATTAAATTATTTGGTATGACATCATTGCAGTACAGTATATGTAACACCACATGCTGTTCAAAGTTCAAAGGATTACAGTCTCCATTGAAAGAGTTAATTGCTGCCCTGTCTAAAATTGGTAATTGTGAATGATGTTAGAATCCAAGAGGATTTATCCATTCAACTATACAAGAATTCCTATGTTGCTTAGTAGACTGAAACATCCTACAGTGAGCTGCCTGTCCTCGGCTAAGATCCAGAGTACACTATGAAAGTGAGTTAGTCATGCAAAATTAATTGTAACAAGAAGAAAAATTTGCTTTCTGCAAATGACATTTTATTACCACTGCCTTCTATTTGTATTTGTACAATCCACTATAGCCAAAACAAATTAAAAATAATGATGATAAAAGGACTGTTGTTCCAAGACAAAAGAGCACAATTTAATTTTGTTGACATTTGCCAACAATATTTTGAGAAGAAATGTGTGGTATCCTGGATAAACAGGTTAAGAACCAGCAACGTAAAGGCATTCTTCCAAAAAACTGAGTTCGGCAAGCATGTTTGATGCTACTGGGCATGAAATAATTGTCACTGCCATAAAAATGGACTGAATGGAGTGACTCAGAACTAAAATGAACAAGACGCATAAAGGATAGTGTTTATTGCATTTCCACATGCAAGTTCAATGAGTTTCAATCAGATCAATCTGCTTTTGACACATCTCTCTAGGTAACATGCAAGAATTATTATTATTGGCTTGAATCCCCGTATGAAGATAAGAAAAGCTTCTGTTAAATTGGATTCAGGAAAAAATGTCAGCTGGACTCATTATTATGATCGAAACAAGGTGGAGTGGCCATTAAACGCAAAACAGCTATCTTCATATAGAAGCTGATAGATGAGCCAGTCATCTTTAATTCACAGCCCTTCTTGTCAAAATGAAAGAAAACTTATTTTCTTTCTATCTTTCTCTCACCATGTTTTCCTCTTTCTGACAAACACATGTGCATCATTGTCCATTGTGGGACAAAATGAGCATCTCCAGGCTTTGTAATTAACAACAGTGTAATCATATGAAGGATTGTCTGTTTACTGCTAGTAAAATAATTATTCTGCTCCATAACCTGCATCTCTAAACCCCCTGGAACACACAAGGAACTTTTTATAAGGATGTTAGAAAAATAGGATGGACAGGGCGATCAGACAGCTTGAGGATGTAAGCAGCAACATGGGTGCAAAGGGATGACGCTCAGATGTACTAAAGTGAGACAGGTCAGGAGAGGTAGAGAGATTGAAGGGAAGGAAAGAGCGAGTAATAAGGGACCAGAGTAATTAAGATGAGAACACAGCAAGAGGTAGAGTTGTAGAGTCATGTCAGACACTGAGACAGCAGGGAGCATCACCCAAAATGAGTCAGATGGGTGGGATACGTAGGGTCTAGAGGTATAAATCAGAACAAAAAGCACACAAAACCAAAGGATTACAGGCTTTGACAGCTAAAGGGGGACGCGCTCTTGGCTAAATTTAGCGCTCATATCATGGTGCGAGTCATAGTAGTGAAGACAGTCGGCAGAAAACAGCCCAATCATGTCACCTGCCTACTGGTGTGCACTTCACATCTAAATATCACCATTCACATCACTGCATGCTTAGACCAAATGTCTTGTCCCCAATGACCCCTAAATCTGCCAGTTCTTCTTGCAGGCAGGTTTGAAAAGCAAGAAGACAGAGTCAATAGGCACGTCTGATTCAGGACATTGTGTTTGGTCGTGACTGTGCAGCGATGGGCCGGACAGGTGATGGATTTGATCGTCTGACAGGTTTAAAAACTTTTGCCCTGCCATGTGATGCTCACCCTTGAAAGCATTCAGCTTGAGAGGGTTTGAGTCATTCAATGCCAGAAACTAGTCTGCATCTTGTAGTAGTCCAAAACGGTCAGCACTGTCTGACATGCTGATGTGTTGTGGGCCGGCAAATCCGAAGCAGAGATGTTGGCAGACCTGACAGACTGTCGAAAAAAAAGGATGTCTCAATTTTTTGGAACAAGATGGTGGCAGACACAAAGATATGATCCAAACTGACCTTCATCTCGGACATCTTCCTGTGTTCGGTCACATGGTGCAGCAACTAGGGCTGGGTATCGAAGTTCAATATGTTTTTGACAAAATGCCTTGATGCCATCAAGTATCAAGAAATGTCTTGTTGTTCGGTACTAAATTTGGATACCTAAAAGGTTATCTCATCAACGGCAGTGGGCCAATAAGCATGCAGCAGATTTGATGTGCCAAGATGTAAAAGCTGGCGACTGGCTTAAACACGTCAGCTTACTCTGCGTCCAGCCGCAACATTAAAAGATGGCGAAAAGATCTAAGGTGTGGTCACATTTCATCAATCTGCATGCGAATTCAGTATTTATGACAAGGTAATTTGTGGCAAGAGTGGCAACATGACAAAGCTAATGATGCACATGACATGGCGAGAGATTTCTCCGTTCCGATCTGTGCACAAGCATCTTCCACACCTTCAGAGTGTACATTTTCTACAAGCAAAAATAGTTTTTCCTTTAAAAAAAAAGAACCGCTAAGTGATGTCAACGCTTTAAATATGCAGCAGTGAGCGCTGCATACTGACTTGTACATGTTCATTTTGCACTACTGTTTGCACTGATTTATGTTGTTTACTAGGGGTGGAAATCTTTTTCGATTCAGATTTTTGGGGCTACGATTCGATTCAAAACTATTTGATTCATAATGATTTCTGCTTGAATCTGTAGGTGTGCAAAGGAACCCTAATGATCTACTCCAGTCTGCTTTGCAAATCAGAATGACAAATGGAGACATTTAACATTTCACATTTATGAAGTTTGAAACATTTATCCATGCTTAGATGGAATTGTTGCATAAAAGCAATATCACATATTGCTTAAGTAACAAAAATAAAAGTGTCTCTTTATAAAAAAAAAAAAAATAGTGCTTACAGCCTCCATTTTGTATGCAGTCAATGTATACGGATTTGCTTTATTATTTATTTATTTATTTTTTAGCAATTTAGGGACATTAAGCAAATTCTGAATCGTAGTAAATAAAAATCGTGATTCTTATATGAATTGATATTTTGGCACACCCCTATTGTTAACATTTTGTTCCTTTGTGCTCCTATATTAAATTGGAGCTGTAGTGGCTCAGAAGGCAATCTGAAGGCAGCTAGTTTGTTTTCAGTTTATTTTAAAGATTTATTTGTTGATATTGTGCAAAAATATTGAGGAGATCAAAAAAGAAGAGTTAAGGTTTTATCTTTTTTGTATCATAATGTGTCATGTCATCCTGTTAAAACAGATTTCATAAAAGTGGCAACAAATAAAATATTGTTCCTGAATCTGTATCAAAGTCAAGGTATCAGTATTAATAAAAAATCTAAATCAAAAATGTTTGAACGATTCCCAGCTCCGGCAGCAGCTGTTTATATTTAGACCAGGCAGCATTTTTTGATTCGTTAATATGATTCCTTCACTTCCTCTGCCTATTACTGTGTACATCACACTATTTAACAGTATCAAGCTGTATTAAAATCAGTGGACCACTAATATGTACTAATACTACATTACAGTACCTGGTTTGTCCGAAAGTGTCTTTCAGTGATTAAAAATGTCTCTTCAAACCAAACGTTTACAGTTTCTCTTGGTAAGTTCACATATGAACTTTTTTAAGGAGTCTGACTTGGACCGCTTTTGTTCACAACCAATTATCATTACAATGCCATCACTTCACAAATGTTCTCATATCACTGGCAAGTTATTTTCACTATTTTACTGCTTTAATGACATTTGTTTTTGGCTCAGGCAAAGCAGCTCTTTCCCACTTCAAGCATCTCATCACTTTAGAATCATTATTACTAAATATGTTGTGGTATTATTAGTATTCTGCTCATCCTTCAAAAAGAAATCAAAGATATTCTGCATTTCTTTTCCTCTATTAAAATGAAATTACGGGTATTTGATTGCAAAGTTTTGTTTATATTTTTCTGGGCAAAATTAATTCAAGCATTATTACATGTATTATTGTACCTGATGTCAAGACACAGAATAATGGATGATGCACCCGCAGTCTGAAGGTTCTCTTACAGCCTCTCTATTGTTCAGAACCAGCAGATGTGTGAGTGCTGTAAGCCGGTGTTCACCAAGAGAGAGAGTGAGTGTGTGTGTGTGTGTGTGTGTGTGTGTGTGTGTGTGTGTGTGTGTGTGTGTGTGTGTGTGTGTGTGTGCGCGCGCGCATGTGCGTGTGTATTTATTTTCCCAGTGTTTCATTCCCTGCGGTACTCAATTCAAAGTGACACTGACAGAGATTTGAACGCAATCCATGTCACTTCCTGTACTTTCTTTAAAATGAGTGTGTGTAGTGACACACAGCCCACATAATGAACACCGGAGTAATTATTCTGGCCAAGAATCTATCTGAGAGAAGATAATGAAAAGATCAGTTGTAACTAATGATCTCGTTTTCCTTTCATCATTGACCCAACTCTAATCTCTTAGCATTTCATATCTGCAACATCCATTACTTCAAAAGTTCCTGTGTGCAATAATGAACAATAAAACGTTTTTATTTATCTATCCATGTGTTCGTTTATTTAAATCCCGTTGTTGAGGTTTCATTTTAGTCCTCACTGCTAATAGGTTCTGAATGCACCTGGAAGTGATTCACTCATAATTCACTTCACATTTAATAAAATGGTTGATTGAAGAATCACAAGAACTATAAGTATAATTTTGTGTGCGAGGTAGAGGAAGACAATTTATGAGTGAATTATTCCTTCTGCTGACATATTAAACTGCAACACTGGCCAATTTACTTGCAATCACAACAGCATTTCAGAAAGGAATCTGCTGAGGAACATGTGGGGCTGAGGAGGTTAAGGTGACCTGACTGAGGGTGGTTTTGCAACTGCCGGCTGCTATAGGAAGTGACAAAAGGAAGAGCGAGCAAGGCACAAATTCAAATTAGCCCTCAGGACAAAAGGCACTGACTAACCAAAAACCTATGTCACCCTTAAACTCAGCATACTGCTTCCAATTAAAGAAGCTGTCACATCCCATCGCGACTTGCAATCCTTCAGTCAGACTCCCCAAGACCCAGGAGCCTAGAAATGAGAAGGTTTACCTTAACCCTGAGACACATACAATTATCTCTCACGCAGCGTGAGAAAAGTGAGAGCGAGATGGTGCAGCAGAGAGATAGATAGTGGAAGAGAAGAAACAGAAAGAGAGACGAGTGGGAACATAAGATAGAAAGTAAGGTGGGGAAACAACTGCAGATTCCAAGATAGAGTAAAGAAGGAAGCAGAGCAAGAAGTGGGAATGGAATGATGAAGGAAGATGACAGAGTAAAAAGTGGGAGAGATTCTTCTCTCTGTGTTTTTGAGGATGTGCAAAGCCCCTGGATTAATCAGACTGAGTCATGGTGCCATCAGGGGCATCTGCTCTGTTTAGCCCTGCTCAGATTGTTGTACTTGCCAGTGGACTGAAAGATCCTCTCGCACTCACCCCAAAGCCTAATTGCAATATGGAGAACACCATCATCAGAATGTGCTTGTTATGAGAGAACATGTAAGACATAATTAAGACTTTACTGTTCAAACATTCACCCACATGAAATGTTTGCATATTTCAGAGGTAAATAAGGATGTGTAGTTCCAGCAAAAAATTCTATTTGATCGTTCCCCAAAAATTGTAATCAGTGATCGTCGTCTCCTCCACACACACACACACACACACACACACACACACACTAACTACACTTGACAAACAGAGAAAGAAAGTTGTTCGAATGTTTCTTTTAATTGAAGGGAATCGGCCTACTAAGCATCTATATCCAAAAAGCAACAGCGTGCAAGAATGCAAGTTATTAGATTCACAAACATTTCATATTAATGGTGCTTTGCCCTGACTTGAGGTGTAAAACGTTTCAAAATATATATGTGCCAATGGCACACGTAAGGCCTTATTTTTCAGTAATAATATATTTCTGGGTGCTGCTGCGAAAAAGGAAAATGGCAATGTTCCCTTTTGTAAAGCTAAAATGATCGTCTCTTGAACTATTTTTTTTTTTTTTATGAATTGATTCATTATTGTTATTTCAGTATTTGAGACCAATAACGTGCAGCTCTATTTTGTCGAACTAGTACATTAACTTGCAATTTAAAATCTGACTTTTGTTTGACTTCCATCAGTAGAGCAAATTTACCATTAATGTATAAGTAACTTGATTACAGAAATAAACCTTGTGAGCTCTGACTTAACAAGTATGAAAGCAATATGGCTCACAGGTGTGCACATGAGTGGGTGGTGACAGCTGTTTGAAAAGAATGTGACTTTCCATGGATTTTACAATGGTCTACATCAATCACAGGAGAAAATTCATTTGATGATTTTTAATGATTGGTTGAAAAAAATAAAATAAAAAAAATAAATAAATCGATTCATATAAGAATCGCAATTTGCTATGATTCAGAAATGATTTAAAATGTCCCAAATTGCTAAAAAAATAAAATAAATAAATAATAAAACAAATCCACAAGCTGCCTGCCTCCATTTTGTATGTGGGACATCCTGACGTCACCACAGAGCTGGTTCTGGAACATACACATCCACAGTAAGCACCAAAACAAGGAGGAAACTACAATAACGGAGGAAAGAGAGATTCAACCAGCCCCGTCCTCGTTGAAGGCAAAGATTTGGACTTATTTGGTTTTTCCCATATTCTTTTTTTTTCCAGTTTTTAATTCTGAAAATTCAGTTTTTCACATTTGATGCAATTTTAACCCAGAGACAGTATTTGAGACAATTTCTTCAGTTATAACTGAAAACTTTAATACTTCCACACAGTTAAGAAAAGGCATAACAATAAAACAATGAAATGTATGTCCCATAACTTTAGTGGAAATATTAAATCCACTGTAATTTCATTTGGTTTTCTACTGTTTACTGACCTCTCCACTGAAGTACATGATAGTCAGCCTCTTTGTGTTGAGTTCAGTGAGCGTCTTAGCACTTAGCACTCAGAGGGGGGGGGGGCGTGCATTATTAGTGACCCCCTCTGAGAATCTTCCCGACAGATACATTCCTTTTTAGGAACCTTTATGGGTTCCAATTTGGGGGGGGGGGGGGCATCTCTGGAGGGAGGGGTGCTGGTGTCTCGTCTAGTCTCTACTCTCTGCAGGAGTCTGTACTCTGGGGAGGTCCCGTCTCTGGTCTAGCCTGTTCTGGTCCAGTCTCTGAAGAGGTGCCGTGACCCCCTCTGAAAATTTTCCCAACAGATACGTTCCTTTTTATTCTGAAAAAAAAAAAAAAGGCCGGTGTCCAGTCTCTCGTCTCGTCTAGTCTCTAGTCTCTGGAGGGGGGCATCCAGTGTCTCATCTAGTTTGGTCTGATCTGGAATTTTTTCCTACTAAACCTTGAACTGAGTTCTTATGACAAGATGCCCACCTGGCTGATGAAAAATATAGCACATTATACAACAATATGCTGTACAACACTAGCTTCTCATGAACTACACAGTCACTAAGGTACTGCAGTACCATATTCATGGATCTACATGTTTGGATTCTATTAGTTTTGGTCATTTGTTGTGCCAAATACCCCCCCCCCACACACACACACACACACACACAAGTGAAAGTGTCAGAAGTTAAACTCTCAGAAAAATGCCAAATCAGGCTATGCCTTGCAGAAACTTGATCAGTTGTAACCAAAACACTGTCAGACGGACCAAAAGTGACCATACCATGAGAAGAAACAACGCATCAAGCTTAGCTTCTTTGGCCACAGAAAAGCTACTTCATCACAGACGCAGAATTTACTGAATAAAGCCTCTATTCAGCAAAGGTACTTTCACAAGAAGGTTGTTTTATGGCCTCAGATGATGAGTAGCAGTTTTTTCACCACATTTCTAGGGGGAAAACAATTTGGGTTAGCTAATAAGCTAAGAGTGTCTGGAAAACTGGAACTGAGACTTATTTACTTGTGAATTGAAGTTTGAGATTCAGGGGAGTAAGAGAATATTATAATATTCTCTCATATGTGAGATGAACTGGAGAGAAAATGATACTGCAGTGTGTCAAAACAATCAGTGATGGAAATATAATGTTAGGGGCTTCAGTTTACTCTGGAGTGGACAGCTGCACTGAATTGACAGTCTGACCAAGGAGAAGTGCCATTCCACTTTTCAGGGACATGCCCCACACTCTGGTTTGCATCTTTATGAAGACGGATTCATGCTGAAACTGAATAATGAATCCAAACGCGTCTCAAAGCTTTGTAAGAAGTACTTGAAGACTAAAGAAGGCCAGGGGATCTTTAATGTCACAGTCACCTTATCAACACTGCTGAACATTTATGAAGGCACTTGAAGAGTGAGAAAAGCATCACCAGGAAGCCCAAAGTGACACTGTCAAATCATGCTAGGATAACATGGGTAACATTAAGGTTTGCAAGTGCATGCTGTTTTTAAAGTGGGGCGTGCCAAGTAATGAGAAAATGTTAGATTCATGTTCACGTTATTCTAAATGTGGAGTCCGTATCGACCTCCAGGTACTCCGGTTTCCTCCCACCATCCAAAGACATGCATGCATAGGTTAGCTGGGGACTCTAAACTGACCGGTTGTTTGTCCTTGTGTGTTGGCCCTGTGAGGGACTGTGACTGGACCTGTCCAGGGTGTACCTCGCCCAATGTGAGCTGAGATTGCCTCCAGCAGCCCTGCGACCCGGAAATGGATAATGAAACACACAATTGTCTCTACTTCTTTGAAAGCATTTTGGAAAATCAAAGTAAATAAAGTTATAAATAAAAAGATGGATAAAAACACAAACTGTACCATTTATGAATGCTGTGAACCCAGGCTTGGTCCCCTGCTGAGAGGCACCATATCTTTAGCAATGAACTGTCTTCGGTTTAGCGTGTGTGGCGTTCTGGTGTTTGGCTGTTGTAAATGGCTTTGTGGTGTTTTTTTAAGTGCTGGAAGAGGTTTGTTGTGTTGCCCTGTGAAGTAGCAACAGCAGCACAGCATGTCCACCTTTTTAAAGATGAAATAATTCCACACCGCTGATGAGCGCGCTCTCTCTCTCTCTCTCTCTCTCTCTCTCTATCGAGCACATCACATGACCATTTCTTTTTTTTTTTTTTTTTTTAACGTGGCCACATTGTAATCACAATTAATCATTCAGCCCTATTTCAAAGTGAGTTGCACTTAACTCATGAATTCTGAATGAACCAATAATGTGCTTTGAATCAATTCTTGGGATTATAAGCATGTGATAGTGACGCAGGCCAATCCAAGCTATTATTTTTTAACTACCTTGCCAATGCATTCCAGATCAGATAATTATTTCAACCCAGTCAAAGCATCAAGGTTTGAGAACAAAAATATCACTGTGGGTGAACAAACAAAAGAGCTGACTGACTTTTTGAAAACTATTTGGAAAATCTATATCTGGACACAATGTTCCTTGGACTGTTAAAATAACCATTTACAAAATAAATAAATAAATAAATAAGCAAAAAATAAAAAGAACTGAATAAACTGGATGCAATGCTCAATATACTCTGGAAGTAAGATCCATGAATACTTTAAGACAGTCATTAAATCTGTGCATCAGGGCACATTGGCACAAAAGGCCAGTAAAATCACAATGACCAACAAACTAAGTGCCCACTTAAAAGCAGGATGAGAGGCCAAAAGACCAACAAATGGTTTAACGACAGAATCGTTCTGGTTTTTTTACACTTTTATCGAAAAAGTTAGAAAATTGTTGCTACACCTACATTTTTTTTTTACACATTCCAAATAAAACCACTGTGACACTGACACCTTTATGCCCTCCCACAGCCCTCATGATCCCCACAGTGGCCACAGAGGAAGAGGAGAGCCGGTAACGAGTCATGTTAACGAACTAAAATGAACTGTGTTAGCTGTTAGCGCTCATCAACAACCAACCTCCTGTTCATGCTGACACATATTACGCTATAATAGCTTACCATGGAACAAATGTCACCACAGAGAGCATCACACCACGGTCTGCTGATCATGACTAATTTCATTTGGTGCGAATTTCTGCTTTATGTTGTGTCTGCGCGTCCACGGATGTAAAGGGTCTTTGTATTAATAAGTCTCAACAGAATCCACCACCCCAGGCTGCGAAGCCACATTCTGCTTCAAAGACAGCTGGCAGATGTTTAAATACACTGTTGCCTAACTTCAACACGACGACGCCAATTTTAAGCTCGAGCCAACCAAAGAAATAAATAAAAAGCGAAAGAAAGAGAAAAGGATTAATTGCCTTTCCTTCTTTGGTCTTTTTCAAAAACAAAATCTACCCCCATGTTTAGTGCCAGACACCCTGTGATCAAACATCAATATCTGCACAGCAAGAGTCTTGTGTTGCTGCTAAGCTTCTGCCTGTTACAGAAAACACCCATGCAACATTTCAAAACTGAAAAATATGCTAGTGGAAAATTTTTGCCAATGTCAATATGACAATTAGCCTTTTGATGCACCCCAGGGTACAGATCCTCATGCACACATACATTCACATAATTACACACATGCACACACAAACAGACACTGAGGTGGGAGGAAGTACTACATCTCCTTTCTCCACACCCTCGCTCCTGGGTTTTGTTATCAATCGTGCCCAGCTCTCCCAGGGCTCTGTAATTTCCAAATAAATAAATCATTAGTGGTGGCAGCATGAGGATTAATCAGGGGCTGCCGCTGCTTCTTCTGCCTCTCCGTGGGAGTGTACAGTCACTCCCACCACATTCATATCAAGCCCCATCAGCACCAACTAGCTGGGCTACGTCGATTGGCAGCGCTGACTGCAGGGGATTAGAAGTGGCAGCCTGGAACCTCCACATAATGCTCATTGCAGCTCCCTCGTTTTCTCTCTATCACTCATTCTTTCTATCGCTTTTTGATCATTCTGCCCCTCTAAGATTAATTCAAGCTTTATTAAGCAGCAAGTGTAGGAGAACTTTACCATATTTGCACTATGTTATATTTGGGGGTTATCTATAATGAAAATCTGGGATTTGTGGCTGATTTAACTTTGAGGGAAATGTATTGATAGCCGTTTTTAGGGCTCTTTATAATTAAATCACTGAATAAAGGGGCCTGCTGGGGCAGAAAAAGACTGGTGCAGTGACATGGTAAGATGAGACAGGAGGCCGGGTGGGGGGAGGGGTGAGAGACAGGTTAGAGAAGACTGGGAAGGAGGAAGTGCTCCACTGGATAAAAGCTAAGAGGAGCAAAGCCAACTAATTGCTTGCAGAACACTCAGGCCACGAGAACAGCTAATGGACTGTTTGATTTCTGAAAATCAAATGGTTCTTTGATGCACCGTGGATTTATTACATCTGCACAGTGAATAACAATATTATAGCAACACTTACCAAAAAGCAGCTCTATGGATTGAATTACAAAAGGTAGTACAAAATGTGCAGGAATAAGTGTAATCCTGATAAAATATGTACCATAATATTAATTGCATTCGTTTTTGAATAAATTAGACTTCAGGCGATTTTTAAAAGCTACAAATTTTGAATGGAACATGAGGAATAGTGGTAACTCCAGTCCTAATTGTTTTTTAAGATAAACAACAAGATTAACTACTCACCATAGAAAATTAATCACCATTTTGGCTGATAGAATCAGCTGAATTGTTTTGTTTAAGGGGTATTGTGCCAATATTACTGCACAATGTGATAATGATTTCATTCTTTTCTAATTATCTAAAGTGTTTCAAGAAGATGTTTTCGATCGTCGCTTTTGTGTTTCTTGGATGGTTCAGTTGCTCGTAAATAGAGAGCACACATTTCCAACAGATTCCAACAACATTGAGAAGAACCACAGAAAAAGCAAAAAACACAATGATGCACTCAACAGCAGAGCTTTGGCAGTGGCTCACACATAAAGATGCATACAGTCTTTAGCACATCCCTCAATGTAGTTAGCATGGAAGTCTTAGTTGGAATTTACTAACATATTATATTGCACTTTCCCACTAATGTTAGGAGCTATTTTTGCTATTTGAAAACAATAATGGTACAATTTCAGGACACAAACATAAAACAACTTTTTGTTAGTATAAAGGCAAAACCCCAGATTCTCTTTATAAACTTAAATGTCAGATTTTTAAAGAGCTTTAAAATTGTCAGTGTCTGTCCTGCCCTGCTGATCCACCTTCAACCATTTCAGCTGTTTTTACTGCCACTTTGTGGACAGCTTCCCTTTGCATATGATGTCTAAATAATACGCTGCTCTCGTCATCCCCATAAGTATCACATCCCCAGGCTGCCTCTGGGATAACAATGAACAATGAACAAAGACCACTTACCACTATGTTTTCAGAAAATTGACATTGACTTGGTACCAAGTATTGGTTCATGTGACATTTTTGGCATGGCCTGTAGTTAGAAATACGCAATTCACAAACAACTGAGTATGATACAACCCAGCAACACAATGAGGTGTTCAGACCATCTAACAACATAAATTAGTGTACTTCAGAAAGCTGAAACTCAGAAAATTGTGTTTTGTTTTGTTTTTTTTAGATAATAAACTCCACAAATTGAGTCCAAATCTCCTTTTGTGTCAATGTGTGCCGGGGTGCTACATTACACCCATCTCTAACTTACATCCATATTGGACTTGGCTGAGCCAATGTGACATGAGCTAGCAGATTTCTCTCTGGGTTATAGGACTTAAGGTCAGTGCTATTCATCCAACCAACAATTTTATCATCCATCTGTTTATAGCCTCTGGAAGAAAGCCTTGCGAGAAATTGCGATGTCAACTTCACTATTATTATCTTCTCTCACATGAGTAATTCTTAGTGAGAGAACAATTTTGCATGTAAAACATGTACTTAATGCATTCTTTTCAAGAACTTGATGATAATGCGATGCCATCTGAGTCACTTTGAAAAATGCAGAATTTGGTAAAAGACACAGAAAGTCAGTAATATTGGAACTATACAAATTATGAAAAGAGTGTGATTAACCTCGAAGTAACGGTGATTTGTTTCTTTGTTTGGATTTTCCACTATTGCTCTGTTAATGACTGTTTTACAAGTTTATTTTTAATTGATAATTCTCTGCTGAAGTTTGGTTGGCTGCAAGCCGTAAAATTAAGTGTGATGTGACAGATGCCAGGATTGTGTGTACAAAGGTTATTTCTCTTTTGTCAAAACTGACCAACTACAACGCTCTGTGGCAGCAAGAAAAATGCTGTCTATGAATTGCCGCATTGGACTAATGGCATAGGGTGAAGATATTCCAACAAGGCAACACATTTCAAAGCAAATGCGACAAAATCTAATCAAAATTTCATTTATAGAGCACCAAATCAAAACAAGGTGACGTGAAAAGACTTTACCTATAGAGCAAGTCTAGACCAAACTACAAGTTAAAGTAAACTAGAAGTATTTACAGAGACTTGACAAATGCCACTGCTATCAGTGCTTTGTAAACAGCAGCACAAAGATGGACACCTGAACGCTCACCAAAATATCTCATGTCCTATTTTTCAGGACTGATTCCTGAAACAGGTTCAGAAAAACAGAACTGTTTTCATATGTCATCCCTAGCTTGGCATCTCCTGTACATTGATTTTTGCTCTCTTGTAAAGAGACAGATGACCCTCTTCTGTGGTCGTTTATCTGTGGCTATTATAATAGAACAATTGGAATTTTTGGGGGTGTAAAAATATCCAGGTCCCAATGATCTGGATAAGAGTACTACCGTTCCGAAGGTAATAATGAAAAAGGCAGTCTTGGTAAGATAAAAAAGTGACAGCCCCACATCCTCTGGATCCAGGGAAGTGCTCCAAATGTAAATGTGCTTTAAATGCTGTACAGTCCTGCTCCCTTGACTACTGCAAGTGTCAAGGGAGCTACATAAAGCAGAAAAAAGGTCTTATATTTTACTCATTTTGTGTGTTACAAGGTTTTGCTTGGCAACAGGTCCAGTATATTCTACTGTGGTATAGGTGTGAGTAGATCTGTCAGACAGCCGGCCTTTTGTCTCTGCACACTTGAGCTATAACTAAAAATCATTCACAACAATCAAAGGATTGGATTCAGTGAGAAAGTCTTGTCTGCGGTTCACTATAGTATTGAGCCAGCAGCACAAAATATATCCACAGTCTGGCAGCCCCAGAGTAGTACATCACTAACCAGGAATAAATGACTGACATCTCTTCCCAAATCCCCTCTGAGGACTCACACTCGAAAACAAAATGCAACAACTTGTGGTTCTAAAATGAGCAGAATGTATGTATTTTACTTTAAAATGTTCAAAGAGACTCCAGTTCCCCTAGTCTCTCCTCTGGATACCCTGACATTATCTGTCTGAAATGTAAACCACTGTGGAAAATATTACTCCCCAATCCATGCAGGTCTGGCAGCAGGTCAAGGGCTATACTCTATAACAGATAGAAGATAAGATTCAAGATAAGCTGTGAGGCAGAAAGGCGGCATAAAGGTTAGTGCTATAGCCTCACTGCCAGAAGATTGTGGGTTTGATTCCTGGGCCTGGGGCACTCTGTGTGGAACCCACATGCTCCCCCAATGCCTGGGGGGCATGAGTGCGAGTGGTTGTCTCCTGTCTCCATGTGTTGGCCCTGTCATGGACTGGCGACCTGCCCAGGGTGTACCCCACCCTCGCCTAATGTGAGCTGGGGTTGGCTCCAGCTCCCTCCATGACCCGGAAATAGATAAGCGGTAGAAGATGAGTTGGAGAAAGTGAGAGTGAAATATAAGATGGTTAGCTCAGTTTATGTAGGCAACAAGTCCACCTTCTGCCCTGGGTGACTGTGTCTGTTTACTTTTACCAAAATGGCTGATAAACTTTGCAAGGTCGTTCTGGGTAAAATGAACTCCACACTGATTTTGACAGTTGTCGTCCTGAACACGCAGTAAACACATGAAGCAGAAACACTGATATCTTTGAAGTTACAGACTCGTAAAATTAGATCCTAATCTCCTTTTCCTCTGCTCTCTTGCTTCAGGTATGACAGTAGTACGGTATGTTGACTACAGCAGGTTGATTCAAAATGATTTCAAGAGTACAATGTTGCCTGTGATATTAATCAATCAATAAACTATCTAACCAAGGGAGCAAGTGAGTATGCAGCAATTGGTTAAGTGCATAAAAACATAAAAAGACTGTTACTAACAGAATGACAAACAGTTTTTAATCTTAGGATAATGTTATTAGAGACTCAACATCTCCTGTTGTTACTTTATAGCTAAAGTATCAAAGGAAAAGCAATTAATTATGGCTGTAGGTGTGACTTTGCCACAGGAAGTGCTGAGTGATAGTCACCGGGGGCCACTAAGGTTCGAGGTTTGAGTGCATTGAAGAAATTTCTGCACCGAAAAAGAACTGGTTGGAAAGTGAGACTACTGGGAAAATATAATTTCTTCTGAAGGAGAATACGTTCAACTATCTTTGTTTTCTTAGTGTAGAGTATTCTATATGAATGTAGCTGTAGGTAACCGACTCCTGTAAAACATACTGATTGGATCCCTTATGCTTTCTTGATAAAATGCAGTTCCATCAAAACTTGAATTATCAAAGCAGAAAAAGGACAGATTTCAGATTTACTTAGTCACTTGAGCGTCGCTTCTCTGTTTGCCAAATGTGATCCAGCAATACTTAAGGATTTGAATTCTTATGGTGCAGGGGAGCTTGAGGTTGGTGTTAAGTCTTGTTGATGAGACGAGATACTGACAATGACATGACAGACACATCAGATTATATTTGATCGTTGAATAAAAGATTGCATGTGTGTGGGATTCATGAAAAAGGTAACGATGTCCATCAAAAAGAGAAACATGTGCTCTGCTCTTATAAATCCATTTCTTCACACGGCCTTGTCTTTACCAGCGAGCCTGTGTATTGTCAGAGTAAATCATTCCATGTACAGTATATCAGAAGCCATCGGGTTTCAGTTTTCTTTTCCTCTGGCTAAATTCTGTGTTCAGTGTGTCTCCCTCTTTCAACCTCTTTCTATGTTTTTTTTTTTCTGGATCTTAAATCCTCATTCTCGGTCTCTCTCTCTCCTTTGGGTTCTCTTTGTGCCTGTGCAGACGTCAGAATGTCAAATGATAGGGGTGGAGAGGGGACAATAGCGATAGCTTCCATTTTAAAAGAAGGCAACGGTGAGTGAACATCTAATTGCTCTTATGAGCTTATGCCAAAGACACTGTGTGGAAGCTAAATACAGTTTCCAACCATTGACATTCTGCTCACAGACAGCAGCTAAAAAACAGGCAACAGATAGGAGTAAAGGGGGAACTGAATGAACAGCAACTCAGTCAGGGAGATAGGGCAGGGCTGGCGAGGAGAATGGAAGAAAGACGTTGGAAGTTGGGAGGAGCAAGGGGTGAAGAGTGCATGGGAGGTACAAGATTAAGGGAAAAATGGACGACAGATAGGCAGCTTAGTGTAAAGAGAAGAGAAATTTCAACTGTCATCAGCTAACACATCACACCAAGTGTGAACCAAAGTCACTGTGCTTGACTTGAATGGCAGAGATGCTGAAGCTCCCTTTGATCGTCATTTATATAAATCATGTAGGGCAGTGGCACTGTTCTATGTCACTCCACACTGCTTCCAACTATGTTGTCATCTATGTGCTTTTAAGTCACTAATTGTGTGAAAATTGAATGTTTACACACCACCACATTTTCATCAGGAGCGCGTCCAATGTTTCTCAGTGGAGCTACATATCCGATCAGCCAACAGCCAGTCGTATTACATCCTCTTTTCAAATTTTAGATTGAGCTAAATACAAAAAACAACTATGCCACCTGCTACTGGACAGTGTAAAAAGGATGAATCCCTATATCATTTTGGAAAAAAAAAAAAAAAAGATCTGTGTCCACGGGGGTTCACTGTGGGTACACCGGCTTCCTCTAACAGTGCAGAGACATACATGGTTAACTGGTGACTCTGAATTGCCCGTAGGTATTGTTTGCCTCTGTATCTTTCTATTTGCTTGAACATCAACAGACTGGTGCACTGTCAAGTACCATGCCCTCCCCCAATGTCAACTGGGATAGACTCAAGAGCACCAACAACCCTTACAGATAGGCAGTATAGATGACTGGATGGTTGGATGGACAGTAATTGAGTGTGGCAAAAGGGTCATCATTCATTGTTACTTTTTAGAGTTGATGATACAAGGACTTAGTAAAAGAGGCCACTAGGCCAGATGTACTTGTGTTGTTGCTCTTGAAAAGGCAGGTTTTATGCCCTTGACATAAAGCTGCCCCTAATTGGATGCAAATGGCTGTTATATGAGTCAGCTCATCCTTAGTCTACATCAGAGCGCAGCAGATTAGATCAATACTGCTCTCATGATTTAATGGTGCTAAAACAGAAAGCAAAGAAAATTAAATGGGGGATTTGAGTCAGCATAGGTTGTGTTCCATGATGATACGCCATTAAGGTGTTTTACTCTTTTCAATTAGTGATTCTTTAGACAATTGTGAGATTGCTCTTTACTGGCATGTTTGAGCCCTGCAGCGCTTGAACTTGGACAACCTAATGTTGTTCACCCACACATTAACTTGTATGATTCACTCCTCACTCAAGTCATTAACTGTGTGCGTGTGCTTATATTTCTAGCTGGCTGGACACATTAATGTGGGCTGCTGCTGCTGCTGCTGAAGAGATTGCATCATGCTAATTTTGGAAAAGTGAAACCAGTCAGAATACCAATCATAGTGTAACACAGAATGAGGCAACATGGATATTTATGGTTAAAGTTACAGATAGGCTAACTATGTATTAATTCTGAAAGGTCATAAAAAGCAAACTTACACTTACCATCTTAAGCTTTGCAGAGGTGCCATTTTTCATAAAAAAAAAAAATAATAAAGCAAAAAGGCAAATTGAACAGCAAGTATTTTTGAGAGAGACTGTGTTGTGGTGGTGCCTTCATACACTCCACCTTTGAACACTGCAGTGAATGTCATGCTTGATAGCACCAACTGGCTGGCTTGGCAGCAACTGCAGTTTGGGCTGACAAATGAATATTTTGTCGCATATAATGAGTCTACTTAAGTTTCAAATTTGATTGCAGTAATTAGTAGCAACTCCTCCATGTTAGAAATATGAACTTGGGTGGTGCAAGAATTTATATTCATTGTCCATTAGTGGTTTTTTGCATACTATTATTGTGACTACTGTTGGGCAGCCTAAAAAAAAAAAAATGACAGTGGTATGAAATCACCCTGTCAACACCAACACACACCTCACCTATAAACTAATACCATTCCTGCAGTAAACAATGAAGTGTCTCCATTATCCCTTTTGTGTGTGTGCCGGTCTTTAGAAAAAGAGGTTTAGATATCAATACAGAAAAACAAAACAAAAGGTTGTCTGACAAATAAATACCACAAACAAATCTCTCACTGATGGCAGCCTCTTTGTCACAATAAAAAGAAGTGTATTCTATTTATTTTTTCTACATTATGCTTTACACTACTGAATCACAATCACCACAAGCAACATGGACAGCACTACTGCACCATATTCCACTACAAATATTTCTAATATACACACACAAATTTCCAGTATGTTTCTAAACACCTGGCCATAAAACTATTCCTGATTCTGATTATGGATGCTAGACTTTTCCCAGCTTTAAAAAAAAAAACAACAACAACAATAAATCCTTCAAAAAATAAATAAATAAATAAAAAAAATCACTGCATGAGATTTAGTGTCCTTTTAAGCGAAAAGAGGATTGGTGTAAATCTGTTGACTCCTGTTGTTAATGACAGAGCAATGTGAGCGAAGACAAAGCTCAATCACAGTGGAACCATGAGCATTCATGTGGACGACCACCCTATTACAGGTGTTAGGTGGGACTAAATGGAGAAAAATGATGTCCAGTCAGGCGGGCAGCACCCTGTCCCCAAGCAGTTGTTCAGCAGTTTGATCTACGGCACGGTTCACCTTGTCGAACCGCTTACAACAGAGCTACAGCACATCCAAACCCTGCTCACCAAATATCAAGCAAAAGGGAGGATGAATCACTGGGTCAATACGATCACGCTGCCCCCACTTACCTCTGTGCAGCATCCTTAAAACATTTAACCTTTGATATGGAAAAAATTGGCCTGAAATGTCCCATGGAGAAATCGAGCCATGAGCCAAATGTTGCGCTCACTCACCCTTGGGTATTCGGGAGGATATAACTGCATTATACACAATTATCTTTGGATGCAGAGACTCTAGCTAATTAAAAGTATTCTACTGTGTTTGGCTGGGAGCCCGCAGAAGTGTAAAAGAGTAAAGAGCAGCTTTAAGGATCACCACTGGGAAGAAAGCTACGAAACATAAACAATAAGACTCAAAGACCTGAGCTTTTTGAAACAGCACATTCATCAGCAGATAAATGCAGCAAGGCAAGCAACATCAGAAGTGCTGCCTCGGGAGCGTCAGTACAACAGTGCTAATGTGGTTGCATCATAACATCCTTGTTGAATCCTAACCACGTACAGTGTACAGTAATAGGACAATATATAACAGAGTTTCAGCCATTCATCAACCTGGTCTGGATCATGGCCAATATGATCTTATTGCAGGTATTACATTTTTCTATAATATACACAGTTTAACCTTACAGACTGACAAGTTTACAAGTTTCTTTATCTGTTAAAAAAATACATTAAAGACAACACTGCAAAAACACAATAAATACAGTTTTAGAGAATTAATTTATCATCAGAGGTTTTGCAGCAACAAACAGAAAACAGAAGTGATGTTTATCAGGTAATGGTCTGCTGAACAATAAAAAGACTAAATTTAATGGTTTTAGGTGGTGGCTATTGACTGAAGGGGATTTATAGATCAAAGTTTCCTTTCCACCAGTCAATGTCGTTTACTGTCAAAGAGATTCAAAGGAAATGTTTTCTTGCTGCTGGGTATTTCGAGGATTTCTGGAATAGACTGTCTGGCTGTGAGAAAGGTGCTGTTTTCACTGGTATGTTACTGGCTGGGCTACTAGTCGTCTTTGAAAGTAGTCCCGATCCCACAGAGGTGGCAGCTGTTAGATGAGGTGTCCAACTCCCCATAATGAAAAGGAAAATATGGAATCCTTGCACATGGTGCATGGATTTCTCAGAGGGATCAACCGATTATCACCCTGGATGAATGTTGGATCCAGGATTCCACAATGATTAGAATGATCTTCAACACTAATGACAGCTACTGTGCACAGACTGGAGCATATCAGGTGAGAGAGCAGAGATGTGTGCCAAAGTTAATACTCAACAATTCTATGAACCGAAGTTGTAAAACCCACACACGTAAAAAAACAAAATGGAATGAATAAAATTGTTGTGGGTCCTTTGGCAAAACTAAGGAAAATATAAATGTACAACAGGCAACTAGCTGCTGATGCTGAAATCCCAACATTAACTCGGCCATGATAGAGTAGCAATAAGTAACAGACTTGTGAGTAACTGCAAACAAAAGAGTGTTTACTGCAGCAGGTCAGCACAGGAACAGCCAATCAAAATGAAAAGAAGAGAAATTAAAAAAAAAAAAACTGTTCATGTTGATAGTCATAAAATAACAGTTAAATTAAAGAGCATGTTTTAGCTGCATTTCCCCGGCGAGGACGGCACTGAAAGTAACAAATACATTGCAGTCAGGCACTTTGCAAACTGGCCATTCTACTGATAATTACAAACATATTCTCAGTTGGTAACTTTTTAGGAACAACAGCCTAAAATGAGAAAGTCTAATACAACAGGCTGGCAACAAATCCTCCTCCATGAAGGTTA
The DNA here is from genome assembly GCF_900963305.1 of Echeneis naucrates. Taxonomy (NCBI): domain Eukaryota; kingdom Metazoa; phylum Chordata; class Actinopteri; order Carangiformes; family Echeneidae; genus Echeneis; species Echeneis naucrates. Next base: position 14,007,029 of record NC_042523.1, on the reverse strand, counting down.
TAATGTTCAATTTCTATTTAAATTGTTTTAGAGAGGTTGCTGATTCAACATTCATTCAGGATATAGAGTGTGGCTCTGTTGAGCTGTATTTCAATTATATAGAAAGGTCTGTTATTTAGTGTTGCTTCCTTTGTGCAGATAGGGTGGACAGAATAATAGACTGGATGGTGGACACAGCGGCAAATTTCCATAGATTTTCAATAGCAGCGCTTTTGTGTTGATTTATTTTTTTCCAAAAAGCCATTATTTTGGAACAAGCCCAATTTTCAATACACAGTAGGATTTTAAACGCACAAGTAGTCATCTCTCCTTGTACAAAAATGGCCCTTTTGTTAAAGCTTTTAAAAGGTTTAACTGATAGAGAGCTCAATTCGATAACTTCCATTTTACAAGATATAGAAGGTTTTGATCCTACTTGCACTGGTACCACAATTAACCCCATAGCCGTATCATTGTTCATGATGAGAGCGAAGCAGAAGGCAGCTCAGAGCGTCTCTCCTTTTCCCCCTCCTTCATAGTAAACCAGTAACCTATCACCACAGTATAATCATTGTTACATTGTGTGGAGAGACTTGACATGCCTCTAATGAGATGTCAGTGAAAGGAGGCAAAGAAAGACGCTGGCTGTACACTTGCCTCAGTACCTGTACCAAATGAAGTGCTACACTGATAAAGAGCCATATTTCATACAGACAACCTCATCACCGGCCATTTTCATTATTTTGTCAAAATGTTCAATGCATTCATCATACGTACTGAACCTTTCATGTTAGCAATGAGGGCAAGTGGACATGTGCATGAATGTGTTTGTGCATGAATCCTAAATGTCGATGGGTGAAAGGTGCATGTCTCTGGGTAGCAATTGTCCAGTACATCTGACCCATAATGCACACTTCCTTCATTAAGTGTGCTTTTTATTTTAGTACAACTTGGCCAGATGCCCTCTTAACAACACACTACCATTCCCAGAAGGCCCACAGGCAATCACACTCAAAAGTGATTCATTATGGCGTTGCTAATAAACCTCAGTACTGTGATGAAAAGCCAGAATTGAAAAAATAAATAAAATACGGGCTTAATCCCTTTATAAGAAGAATCTTCAGGAACCTCAGGCAACAGATAAAACAATATTGTGATCAAGTGATAGAAAAAAAACCCCAAGAAGAATCATATTCAAATGCAAATTTCATTAGCTCACAAATTCACATCAGTTGGATATTAAAAGTGTTTTAAATGTTTTCGTGGGACCTACCTCACAGGGCATAGAAACAACTACCAGCACTCAAAATAACAATAAATAGGTCACACACTTCCTGTTAATTAACTCAAGTCAATCAATTTTACGAATACAGCCAACTCTACCTGCATTCAAATGCGTAGTTTTGCTAGAGCACTGTTTCTAGGAAACATGAAAACACTGGGACATACAGTATTCAGTAGGCTGTTAATGAAAGTAGCAATAATACTCCATTTAATGTCGACTAATAATAATAAAAACACAATCACATTTTTACTAGCCGCTAACAATGTTTAATGTAAGTCACAATCAAGCGCTGGAAGTTTATATTTGCCTAAAAGATGAAATAGTTATAAATAAAATAATTAGAATGAATACAAAATACATCGCTTACTCTCAACTCTGGTTACCGCTGAGTGAAAACTTCATGTTAGATGCTGCAGCATAAATTTGCATTCGACATGAAAAGTAACTTTCTAACCAAAAGTACTATCTGTGATTATGATTCCACGATATGAATGGTGTAATCTGTCATTTTGTTGAATCATTTCAAGACCTAATTCTCATGCCACTCTGATTTTATTGCTTTGATGACTATGGAGCCAGATAACTAATCTGCCCTCTTGCTCCCTTTCCTCCCTGCACAGGGGCCAAGTCTCCTTGCCTCATTTGTGTCTTGGATCCTTGCTTATGCATAATCCAATTAACTGTAGCCTCATAAAACTGTAGTCTCTGAAAAAGTACTTCACTTTCATCCTCCTTGTTCTCCTGGCACCCTGGACAGTTTATTGGCTTGTCAATAAATTGACAAACATTGGCAAATAAAACCCATTCTCATTTATTTGATAAACATAGTTGTCAATGGTCATAAAAAGGGTATATTTTCATATCTGTAACATGTATGATTGCGTCAAACACATTTTTCCACAGAAGATGTTTTATAAAGCCAGAAAGCCTAGATGCAAGTGACATTAAAGTGACTGCAGAACGTTTAGGTGAGCCAGTTACAGGATTAACTAACCTAACTAACCCTAACCCTTGACATAGTGAATGCTGAATAATTTGTATAACTAACAGGAACACTTAATGGAAATGGACCACTGTTATCTAAATTTGGTTTACCTGTGCTTTTCCTCTAATGACAGATCAAAATGTAACAGTGAAGAGAAGGCTATTTTCTCTTCTGACACTTTAGCTAATAATTCACCTCAGTATACCTGTCTATAACCACGGACAAAACCAATACCAGCTGTCTAATTTTTTCCAGTTTAAATAAATTAATAAATTAATAAATAAATAAATGATACATGCCAATATAACTCACTAAAATCCTTTCATTAAGGGCAAACATTTGACCTGTGATATTAAATGTAACTGAGGAAACCCTTCATAATGACATTCATGAAGAGAATGTATTTTTTGTGGATCAGTCACATGGAATAGGAAAAAAAAAAAAAAAGGTAAAATAATAACACCTCATAAACCATTAATCACGTCACTACATCCTTGACAGTAATATTTTTTTAATAATGCATATTTCACACCAGGTTCATACGATGGACAAGGCACATGAATAATTAATAATTTCAATCTCAAGTCCAAAAAGATAATATTAACAGTCATGAGCAGCAAGAGACGTTGTTATTCATGTTGTCCTTTTCACGGCATCCATGTTGAATGATGTCCAGGTTTAATTTACTGACAGCGCGCTATAACATACTATGCACACTATGAATGGACGTAGCTGATTAGCAGTCTGCTTTCACTCAGATATTGGTGCTTCGCTTCAGCACAACACCAACACACAACTGAATAAATCTGCAGCTCACTGAGAAGATAAATAAGAGCAGTCTTATTGGAGTGCTTCAGAAAAGTCAAAATTCAAAGCTTTGCCAAGTTTCATTTTTGATTCATATTCTGATTTGAGCACAAGTCTGATACAAATATAATTTTTTTACAGCAAGACTAACCTTTCACCAGTGAGTGTGAAAACATTATCACTTTTCATCAGCCTCTTCAGCTATACTGTGGAAAATGTGGAGGCAGCTGGAGTGGAATGACATTTGTGTAGTTCATATCTCTCTTTCTTTAACTCTGTGGCCATCATGAGGTGCAGCTACTTGTATAGGAGATTTCCCAGAAAACAAACATCACCAAAACCTCTACTGTTTGTTTACTTTATCTTTCATCTCTGACATTGAAGCCAAGCTGTGAAAGCCATCTTCTATTTATAAACTGTCCACCAAGCCAATATGATGTGGGTGTGAACTGAAGAAACAGACTAAAAGGTACACATTTTCATGTGCCAGGTACTTGTATTAAATCAACTGCAAGACATCAGTTAAGATCAGAACGAGCTTAAGCTTTGACTTGAATGTACTGGCATTACAGTGGTACAGCTTTTACCTTAGACATAACCCTGCAAAGGCCCCATAGCGCAGGCATTTACAAAGAAAATACGTTTAGTGAGCGAGGCAAAACAAGAGGATGAATGGTTTGTTTTCATGTCAGACGGGTCTGACAGTGATATCGCTTTCAGTGTGTCCAATCTGCTGCATGTACAGAAACAATCAACTGGTAGAAACCACAATAGCAGTGACTGCGAGCAAAGAACATCAGGATTCACTAATCTTTGTCTGCAGCCTCCTTCTCCTCCTCCTCCTCCTCTTCTACTTCTGCTGCTCCTCTAATCGATACCAGATTCCACAACACACCAGGTTCAAAGAGGATGCTCGTCCACTGATCACAATCGCCACCCTTCAGGAGATAAGGCTGGCACAGGAAGAACAGTACAAGAATTGCCGACTAACTCCTCAGCTTTCAACATTTTTTCTACCAGATCAACTCATTAAGGTAATTAAGTAAGTGGAGAAGAGGAGACCTGAGGAAACAACACTAAGTGAAGGAAAACTGGACCAAACGCCATTATGTGAAGATTATCTTTCTGTGTCACATAAACTGATTCAAATCTGATGAATCTTTTTCTCTCAGCTGCCTCAGATTTTCCTTGGCCTCTTCAAGGCCCAGTTCAATCCCCACAGATGTTTTAGACAGTAAACTGAACACTAGTGACGGCGGAGGAGCTCAGCCTTCTCTCCCACAAGCATGAAATTAGAAAAACGCAGCAGTTTGCATTCCTGGAAGTGAAGGGCAGGGGATTGCTGTGGGAGATAAAGATGGCACGATGACAGATGTAGCCTTGTAGGTTTTACACAAGGCAGGTGTCAGACCTGAGTGTTGCACCAAGCTGAAGTGAACAAAGTAGGCCCATGCTGTGATAGGAGGGGTAATACTTGTCCATCAGCAACAGTACCAAAGCAGATCTCTGTTAACACCCATGTAATCAAGATAAAACAAGATGTAATTCTGTACTTGCCAACTCGCATTAGCCCACTTTTTACAAATGTTTCATTGAAAATAAAGAGAGAAGGAGGAAGGGAAAGACAGCAAAATACAACTGCATTCGCTTTCAAAGGACTCTCCCCAAAAAATGTATGTGATGATGAAATGAAATATTAATTGTCTCTGTAACACAGTTTTGTTGAAATTGAAAAGAAATCTGATGAGGATCGGACCAGAAAACACCTGTACTACTAGCTCATTCAGCTTTCTTGAGGTTTTCTTATGTTGCTGTATATTTATTTATTGTTTTACCTGAATTTGTTGCCATGTCCTTGTACTCTGATGAGGAAAGCATTATATAAAGATATCACAGATCAGACAAACTTTAATTTGGTATGAAAGAGAACTAGAAGCAAGCAATAATTCATTAATTTACCTTCAACTGCTTATCCTTTTCCAGGTGGCGGGGTGCGTGCTGGAGCCAATTCCAGCCCAGGATACACCCTGGACAGGTCACCAGTCCATCACAGGGCCAACACACAGAGACAGACAGAGACCGACAACCACTCACACTCAGACCTACAGACAATTTAGAGTCACCAGTTAACCCGAACATGATGTCTTTGGACGGAGGGAGGAAACCCACGCAGGCACGGGGAGAACATGCAAACACAGACCCAGGAACCAAGCCCACGACCTTCTTATTGTGGGGCAACAGCACTAACCACTATGCCGCCGCGCTGCCCTAGCACAATGAAATTGAGGATTGAAGAAAATTATTTAAAAGTCTGTGCTCATAACCAGTGGCCATGTGTGGGTGTAATGATCATTACCCACTGGAAAACAAAAACTGCTGCAAGAATGAAAACTCCGGGAGACAATTTCACAGTCTCTTCAGCATTACCACTTGAGATGACAGACAATCATCTCTATATAGTGCCACAGAGATTAAGCTGACTGCTATTTAAGTCTACTTTTGGATAAGGCTGGGAAACCTGCCTGCTGAGACGTGTTTAACGGAAAATAGAAATGGACAGCACAACCAGGTAAGCAGTGAATATAGCTGGGAAAGTATTTTTGTAACGTTATGGGTTTGGGAAACGATAACGCCTGCAACTGTCAACCCTTCCCATAAAAAAAAAAAAAATAAAAAAAATAAAAAAGTTCGCAATAAAACACTCACTGTTCCTACAAGTCCTGCCAACTCTGCTCTCAGATAAGGATGATGTGTTTGGTATGATTATTTGCCAGCATTTTTTGTATAAGAATTTCTGTTTCTCCTCTACACCTCTTTTCAAGTTCTGCAAGTGGCTTAGAGCAACGTAAAAAATCAGTCATGAGACTGTAGCTTTAAAACTGCCAATTGCATTTTACATAGGAAATAATGTAAAGTTTTTGTCAAGCTGTAATTTACATTTTTTTCTAAATGTACCATCTATTACATTTTCCTGTGTGTTCACAATACTATATATACACACTGTGAACACCAAAGCTTAGTTATTATGGGTGACAGATTTCACAGTGTTTGATCTGCTGCATCACTTTTTTAAAGCCACAAGATAATCTCAATTGTCAATCACGGCATTACACTTACAATGTTAAGCATCCATTTAAAAGCAAACTTGAACACTTCAACATCCATCAGCATTATAGGACCTGAAATAACCATGTAAAATGTAATTATATATATATATATATATATATATCTCACCCCTAATACTATTGCAAGAAGTTTATTAAAACCTAAAAGCACACAATAACCCAACACACAATATCAGAAAATGACCTCTCGCAACATATAACATTATATTGCCAGAAATAATTTCAAATCGAGTTAAAAAACACTGTAATTTTGGTTTCATGCTTTTTCCAAAATATCTTTGAAATGAATGAGGGACCAATTAGTGCCCGAGTCGACTAGTATACAGTGTAGAGTCCCTCGTTTCAAAACGACACTATTCTTAATTCTGCAGTGATAACTTAATGGAGGCTATAGACCAAAATTATCCATGCATTCATGAATATCATGCTAGAAAAGGTCAGAAAAGATGGTTCTATAATAGTGAAGCATCTAACACAGCAGAGGGAGAAAGCGACTGTGTGTGTGTGTGTGTGTGTGCGCGCATACTGGGCTAAATGAGAAGCTTCAGGCAGCAGGGCAGACAGGCTCCTCCCCTTGTAGCTTAACATGCTGTGATCAGCATGGCTTCCCCCCTCCTGGCCTGGGAGGGGGGAGCCATGTTTTACAGACTATTTTTGATCCTCACAGAAATATGGGATAAAGTTCGGCGCTTCTAAACTCAACTTGAAATTCACGTCTGCTTTTCAATGGATGGTGGCAACCTTAGCATGAGTATACAGGTAATTATACGCATTAAAAACAATCTGATCTGTAACCTTTTTATCAGTCTCAGCATCTCTGCATATGACAGACATGGTAGAAATAGAGTGTCAATCCAACCAGGAAAGGCACCCTATCCATAGGTGTAAGTAGTCAATGCTTTTGGTACTTCAACTACATAGTACTTCTTATGTATGTTATATGATGTTTAATTGACTTTTTGTTACATTTAGGTACTAGTTTGTATTAATTTTAAGAACTTTACTTCCTTCTTGTCAATTCTTTTACTATAATCCAGCTACAGAGCATAAGAGATAGTCACCACAGCACACAGTGTCTCTTCCAATCACTGTAAGAAGCAATTTAGGAGCATACAACCAGGTTTTATAGAACAAGTATCAGTCAGCCTTACAATTTCAGACCTTGCTAATACTACATAAAAGAGAAATAAATTTGCACTTCATGCAGAGATGTGTCACTATATGCTATAGAAAATATAGCTCATCCGCTAAATATATGCATAGTAATCGAATGTAGTGCAATATGTCGAAGAAATATCACCTCCCATGTAACATATTGACAAAAAAACAGATACAAATAAGATTACGCTCATAAATAAATGGGCTGGCCAGCCATTGGGTACCATTAAGCAAAACGTGGCTGACCATCCTTTGATTTACTGACTCTTCTGTGAAGTTAATCAGTAATTTTGACCCTTTAGTGTTCCTTCTCCTAAATATTCAGCCCTGTCTCTTCTGCCCTTTGTCTTCAAGCAAAATACACTACTGATTTTTCTTTTTTTCCTCCTTTGAGGAGGGGACTTTGACACTTTCTATTTCAAGCATACTACTAAACAGTTTAATGTGATTCATTGTGGCATGACAATGGCTCCCTTGTTTGTTTTTGTTCATCTCTTCGAGTTGATTACAAATACCGACTACTATCTGTTTGTTTGCTGTCACAAATGACGCAGGTCATTTGTGCAAGTATGTGGTTAGCAGGCCGACGGCAGTGGTCTTTTTTTTGTGTGTTCGTGCACAACTGACACCCTGAGGTGAACTGAGCCAATGCATCAGTCCAGCTTGGTGTGTCACAGCTCTACAACATGAACAATTTCATGGCAAGACAGCAGTATTAACATATTTCCACATGTAGTTTAAATTTTCTGAGGTGAAATCTTTCCAACCTGTGGATTGAGTTTTTCAAAATAAGATATTTTCATAAGCAATAGTTTGTGGACTTTTTAAAAGTGAAAGAACTTGACTTGATTCAAGATGACCAACCTCTGGTTCTGTATTGCAACTAAGTATATTTTTTTTATGACTTGACTGGGAAGAACGGCTCTGCCATTTTTGATTTCACTTATTTAAAACTGTTTCTATGGAAATCTGATAGAAATTATCAGAGAAAGGCACAAAGTGACTTCTCTTCAAACCTTTTACACAGGAACTTTGCCTTGATTCATATCTCTGCTATTCACATTCTGACATTGAAGTGAGAGTATAGTTTTGAGGTCAAGCAAGCTCATTATATCTGAAATGCTATTACCACTCGTACTGTCGTCTGAATTGAATGAGTTCACAGATTACACACAATATTTAAGCGTTCAATTCAAGTTCCCTGACGAAGTGAGTCTCTGTCCTCTGTTCCAAATGTCTTCACTAACTCCCTAACCCCTGAGGAGACTGCCATCTGAATACTGATGTATTCATCGCCCCAGTCAGAACACAGTGAAGAGCCTTAATCCCAAGGCCCCTGTGCAAGGACGTCCTCCTTGAACCATAATCACCCCTTACATCTCTTATCAGCCCCAGCCTAGCGAACATGATTAAAAAGTGGCCAGGACATACAGCCTCTGAACCTGGGATATGACTAGTCCCTTCTGCTGCATGCCAATCAAGCACCAAGGTGCAGATGTGCACTGACTCCTGACCCGCAGTAGCCAATTACAATGACCGGGAGGCCACATCATAGGTGCCATACATTAACAGGTTTCAGCAAAGGAAGTGGGATCCTATAGAGTACATATGCTGATGGGGACTAGGGAGAGAGCTAGCTCTGCTACTCTACAGAACTGAATGATGACAAGGAGAGAGAGTCACTGGCAACTGATTCAGGGAGACTGGGGCAAACCACTGAAAGTCAAATATCCTAGCAAGAGAGATGGATTAGGCAGAGGAGGAGAAGCAGAAGGAAGAAAAGCAATAAGCAAGAAAACCCTAGGTGCACTTGACTCTCCAATGCAAGCAGATAAATCTGTGTCTAGGAAAGCGTAGTGTGCATTTCTCTTGAGAGACAAGTAGCGCTATAAGTCCCAGAGAAAGAATGGATGAAAACTGGTTGGTTCCCATGGCTAATCAGCGTAAAAAGGTAAAAGCAGATAGAAAGGGGGGGGGGGCATTAAAATGAAAAAGCATCCAGTAGCAAACAGGAAATTGGAAAAAAAGAAAAGTGAACTTTTATAAAAATGACCAAAATGCTATGAGCAAGGACTGTATTGCAAAAGGTACCCCCCCCCCCAAAAAAAAGGCAGATTACCACCATGTTGTTGGTCATGATGATAGTCTGAAATCATCTTTTCCTCTGGATTAAACTCTGGAGGAAAGAAAATGTACTGAGCAACAAGCATAAGGCTTCCTAATATACTCTGAACTGCTACCAAATCCAAAGATGAGGGAAGGTCCTCAACCACAAACCTGCCTGTTGTGGACTAGTGACAGAGCTCTAATTTTCATCTAAAGGAACTGGAGGGGGACAAAAAAAAAAGAGAGCTCATTTCTAGCCTGCAGCACCAAAAAAAAAGACCATTTAGATATGATTCAAAAGAAAATATTGATGTTTGATAAAATTCACATTCACAAAAATCAAAGTGAGGTGCAAGGCTGCCAGTCGAGCTGGCAGCGATACAAGCAAGGGGGAGTCGGGGAGGCACGGAGGGCTGCTTCACAAGATGGGGAGCTTTAGAAACGATGTACCCGGATCAATTCCAACAACGTTCATTTTCTGCATGCAGCAATGGGATAACTAATTAAATGGAAGTAGATAAATATGATCAGAGCATGAGACCAGTAGGAGGATGTGTGAATTTAGACTGAGTAAAGAATCTAATCATTTACTTAGATACCACATATGGTATTTATATAGCATGTAGCCACTCAGTGTTGTTATGATCAGTCCAGGGAAGATTTGATACATGGGGGCCAAAGGAAAGAAAGTACTTAAAAATGTTAGGACAATGCCTGAGAGCACCTTCAGGACCACTTGATTCCTCTAGCTTTGGTTTCTTTAAAACTCTATTGACCTCGACTCAAGGGATTAACAGTTAGTCTAAAAAAAAAAAAATACTCCCTCATTTAGCCTTTTAATTGTAGTTGTTTGAGAGCACCATCTGACAAATTAGTCTCCAATCTGCCTGAGGTGTTCAATTGGTGCTGAGATCTTGTGGCTGCCAAGGGAACAGCAATAAATATTCACACCATCATCATCCTCACTGGAGTATTCACTGACACCTCGTGTCTTTGTCGGAAGCATCTGCATGTTTCACTCTTATAAAAATATTTTTCGTTAAATTTGTCAAGATCTTTCTTGAATGCTTTTTGGCAATAAGAACTGACATCAGTTTATTATTGGCTCTTTTTTTCCCTGGTCTATGCTGCAAAATATGTTTAAAACTGTTTATCTAGTAGTTTTGCATGACTTGCTATTTATTGGTTTTGTTGGTGGTAAATTGGGAATGGAAATTTCTATGCTGACATTTGCTGTCTTTAAAAAAAAATGTGTGTGATTTCACAGTGGTTGACCATACACAGCTTGTCCTGCTGCTGCTGCTCTTCAGTTGGTTTAGTTTATCTTGAAGTAACTGAAGTCTCTGAAAAGCTCTATTGTCTATCTCCAGCTGGATAAATGTGCGGCTCTGGCATGCTTTGGGACAATTCTTACATTTAATGATGCTGCTAGAAGGAAGATCATGTCAATGGGATTATTTAACCATGTAGTGGAAGTTGTAATTTGTTTTTAGAACATCATGTCCAAATATTTGCTCCATTTTATATAACATTCAAAATCTAATTAAATAATAGCCACACATGTGAGGCAACATGTGAGAATTGTTTTTCCTCTGTTGATGGCCTTCATTACCATACAATTTCAAGCTCATCCCCAGAAGGACAAAAAGTAGTAGGTAGGGACTGGCTGCTATGGCAACAAGTGGTGAGCAGACAGGACAGCACTAGATAAAAGCTATGGAAAGTCCCTCTCTCGCGTACATATGATAATGTGTGGTCAAACAAGAGCTTTGTGTGAGAGAGAGCTCCATCATGCGCCATATTTAGCTCAAAAACAAATCTTATGCACTTCAGGCCATCTGTGAAATTAGAGGATAATCACGGATGATTACCTCAAACAAAGTAAGCGAAATCTATCCTGTCTACTTGCATATTCTTTATTAGTTTACAACTTTAATGTGGTATTGATTTGCAGAGGAACATATCTAACCTCCCTTATGGCATAATAATCAGAAGTGAAACTACAGCAAGGAGACTATTTATCTGTGTCATCTCTGCCTGCGTTTTGCTTTAGACTGGGATGCAGGCCATTTCAGAGTCCATTATATGGGCCATCATTGAAATCTACACTGATACAGAATGACCCAAAAGGCCTTGTGAAACTTCTTGAATAAATGACTTGTGACTGTTGGTCTCAGGCAGTTTCATTTATAGTTTATATTAGAAGAAAACAATCAATACGCCCTTTCATTAGTGAATTACATGTCAGTAGATAGTACATGAGAACACAAAGTGGGAGCATAGAAAACTTTTCCTTCAAACTTAATACAATAACTGACTTCTTAATAGTAACTCACTAATTTATGGTATATAAATGTATAGACAGTCAATAACCATTGCAAAAACAACCCCCATACACATGCTGCACTGAGAAAATGAAGTAAAGTTAAATTGCCTTTTAGATTTTTTTTTCTTAAACAATGTTCTTAGTTCACTTATTCACAAATTAGTTCCTACGTCAGTTCTGGACCCTTATTGGTGGTCTACACGCTACCAATGCAGCATTAAAATGAAGACCAGTTCTGGCTTGGCCAACATTTTATAGAGAGCTACAACTGACTGAACTTGCTGCAGACACTTGTCGTTAATCCTCATGAAATCAGTGGTCACCGAATAATTCTTTTACCTCATTTGTCTTGTTAAGAAAGCGAGCTCCACAGCCTAATCAAAATCCAGAGTCTGTCAACTTAAAAATTGCACTCTTTTAAATCTAGATGAGTTAAAACAGCAATATTGTCCATACAACGAAATAAAATCAGTTTAACTATATTCGTACAAGTAGAACCTGCAACTGTGTGAATTACTTGGTTGTTAGTGCCGGGAAAGAACAAATATATGCATGGTGTGTCGATGCAGGTTTTCTCTTGACCACAGGTAGGTCAGAATCCCAGCAGGAACTTTATCTTTAGCAGCCTGCCTCATGCATATTCTACTTGTCCTATATCACTGTCGCCAGAGTTGATACGCAGTACAGTGGATATGTATCATCTTAGACAGTCAAATGAATCACTCCCAAATGGGTGGACACGGACACACACACTGTCATCAGAAAAACGAGGGAAAGCCCAGCAGGAATCGCATAGCTACACTGTAGGTCAGTGATTCTTAATGACCAGGCCGTGACCGGGACTGGTCTGTGCTGAGCTTGTAGCTTTCCTGACATCATGTGACAAAAGCAGAAAACCGCCATGCAAAAATACGACCGTGTGCAGATTGTTCCATTTTTAGATCCAAGGATCAACGTTTTAAGAACGTGGCCCCTGTAGCGGCTCTTTTTCCCTTGGTTAAATTTCAAAAACCACTTTAAGTGTTGGGAAGAGGATTTGTTGTGTGTGTACTCTCAGATTGTCAAATGTCCTGTTTAATTACTTGTCTGTCTTGCATCATCACAAGTTGCTGCGTGCATGCTTCATCGGCTAAAGATGGATGTGAAGAGGCTGATTAACCGTCACAACTTTGGGGACTGTGGTTCCCATGTCTGATCCATCAGCTGATAAAGAGCACAATGAGGCCATGAATCGGTCTCGCTTTTCTTGCAACTGGTCTTAGTAGAAATATGTCTGCTCAACCAGGCACTTATTCAAAATAAAAAGAACTCTTAAGTATTTAGTTACTGTAAGGTGTGAAACTCTTATTCCATTAGGAGACAGACATGATTACCATTTTTTTTTTTTTTATATACCTGAAACCTGCTTGGGGGAAAAAAAAAATCCTTGGTCACCTTATTAGTACAACTACACAATTCAATTAGTCTGCTATGTATTTTATGTTTACAAGGTTTCCAATAGCATTTTTCAAATTTGTTTTGTAGTTAATGAAGCTGGTGTGCTGTACTACATTTTAATTATATGAGTGTCTAATATAAAAGAAAAATATTAGAAAATTCTCTCATGTAATCTAGTGCTGCAACAACACAAAACCTACAACCTCACTCACTCATCTTCTACTGTTTATCTGTTTCCGGGTCACGAGGGGTGCTGGGGCCAATCCCAGCTCACACTGGCAAGGGTGGGGTACACCCTGGACAGGTTGCCCGTCCTTCACAGGGCCAACACACATAGCCAGACAGAGACCAACAACCATTCAGACCTACGGACAATTTGAAGTCACCAGTCACCATGATGTCTTTGGACGGAGGGAGGAAACCGCAGGACCCGGAGGAAACAAACTCCACTGTGATGCCCCACCAACATCCTCAATGATATATTTTTTTTTTTTTTGCTGGTGAGCAGCTAGCATTTAAGGCCATTTGCTTACAAGTTTGTAAAGTTCATTCCTTTACTTGTCAAGAGCTGTCTCCAGTGGTGGAAGGCAGGGCCAGGATGAATTCTTTTATCTGCCACCAAATACAATATACTGTGCTGTATTCAGTGCTACTATTTCATTTTCCCTTGTTGGATTCACAGGAGACTTAATGCTTCAGCTGCTATCACCAATCAGGTACAAAGTGGCATTACATCATGTGATAGGCCAGTCTCTAAAATGCAACATATGTAAATGTTTCGCTTAATGTTGAACATTTTAAATCAAAAGTCCCATCCAAGGGCAGAAAGGTAAGTCATTACCATCAAGATAAAAAAAAGTTAATTGGGATTATGGGAGATTTTACCTGACTGAATAGTTCTGTACATTCCCCTTTGGACATAACAGATGGTGTGTTTAGGTGTTGAATGAGAAACCAGATACTTAAGAGTTGAATTTATATAACTGTTTTATCATTTAATGTCATTTTAGTTGAGGTAAGAAATCTCCCTGTACAGCCTGCTGTGACACACATTGCTTAAAGCCTCTTTACTCTTTTTATTGTTGTTTGAATTCACTTGACAGCACAAACTTGCAGAATGAAACCCAGTGCAAATTCAAATTTATCCTACAGAAGACATTACATAAATTCAGGACTTGCCTGTTTTTTCAGTTATTGTTGCTGCAACAGTGAACGCAGTGCTGAATTTATTTGAATCAATTTGACTGAATATGAATCAATCTGAATAAACAATCATTTTTGAACTTCTGGATTAGGCCTTATTCTAACTAAATCCGTGTTGACCTGTGGGAACTTGGATGAGAAAGCATTCATCCGAGTCAAAACATTTGCGCGCACAAAATGCCAGAGGCAAAAAAAAAAAAAAAAACACAACATCTCTAACAATATGTTCCATGGATGGAAGTGAATTCCATGTTTGACACATTGCTGGAAAGCTGAACTGCAGACACAATGTCATGATATTCCATCACAGGTGGGCAAGATACATCAGACCACTACTAAAAAAGTCATGGTGGCATCTGAAGTTAAAGTTTAAAAGGTTCAGAAACAACTAGACTTCTTGGTGAACTGTGTAACTACAAATTAAGGTCACCTTTAGATGTGTGACCTGCTTGCAATTGTTACTTTGTTCAATAGGCTAACTGAGATAGGCCAATGGCATCAATCAGTAAACGCCATGATCCTTTCTTTTTAAGTTGGATCACTCATAGATAACACAAAGTCAATTCCTGCCCTTGTGCTCACTGATCTGTCTCGTCTGTTTGCCCGTTAGAAAAGTAAACAACAGTGTAGGTGATATTAAAGGAATCATCTTCCTGTGCGATGCTCCATTATTATTTGAATTTCGTTTCGTAAGAGAAGAGAAAAGGTAAAATCACCGACTTTCAAATCAGTTCCTCCATCAGTCCAAGTGAATTTGGAATTCATGATGGAATTTATTCTGGGCACATTCACAAGAACATGAGATCACTATCACCTTCAACTTTGTCCAGTAAATGTAAACCATTAAGCTTTGACTCAGTGTGAACATTTCTACCAAACTGAAGAAATGCTGTCAAAATTTTATTGGGAAATGGTGAGAGAATTGGAAGGATGCTGCAGCAGAGTACAAACATGCGTCATACAAGGAGCATCCAGTTTGCATTAGGGCTGAAACGATTACTAGAATAATTCCATGACAAACAAAGATTGAGGCAATTTTTCTTGAATCGAATCTTCATTTAATTGATTTCACTCGCGTTTCATGACATGCTCCACTTTTGTTTCACACAGGTCGTTATTACTGACACACAACATTACCAAATTCAGTAGTGCAATCATAGATAAGCTTGAGCACAGCCAAGAAAAGATGGAAAACGTCAAAGGTGTAGGACCATTTCAAGTTGCAGGAAAACTGTGCCGTGCATCAACTGTAAAATGAAACTTGCAAACCATAACAGCACGTCTTCGAAGATGCATCACTTAAAAAAAACGAAAGCACTGAAGTCCACAGAGCAGAACCGACAAGATAATTCAATGTAACATAATACAACACACACATTTTTATTTGACTTTGTCCTTTTTCTCTTTTCAATCATTGCTATATATGAAAGAAAAAGAATTAATCTGATTACTCAATGCTATTAGTCGATGAAATAACCAGTAGAAAATTGAAATACAAAAATAACCAATCGATGCAGCCTTAGTTCACATGCACAGTTGACTTGCTTGGTGAGATTCTCTCAGGTGAGAAAAATTTGAAAAAACATGGATGAGATCAATCGGGTTTTACCGGATGCTTAAAGCAAACTTAAAAACTTAAAATGAAGACTTCTCTCCAATTAGCTAAATATTTAACAGTGATGAAATGGTACTTCAGTGTGATTAACTTGCTGAGAGGGATAGCTGGGGAAGAATGGCAAAAAAAGAAGTCCTTTTAGATAAAAGTGACTTGTTTCATGCTTAGGTAAATAATTGTGGATGGGCTCGTCATCACTTCATTGGACCCCTTTTAGGATGAGCCATAAAAACTCAACCTTGTAGGCTGTCAGGTAAAGCATTGTACAATGGGAAATCATGAAGGTGTAGAGGTAACCGAGTGTGGTCAGAATGCTGCGTTTCAGACATCTAAAGGATCTAAAGGACATTCTTAATACAACCTTGAAGCAATGCCACTTCCAGCTATATTAGCACAATGAATATGCTAAACGTGACCTATGGAATCAAGGATAAAAACAAGGACGCCTACTCAGCACACTGACAAAATAACATGAGTCCAAATAATTCAAAATTTAATAAATGCTAAATATGTGTGTGTCACAAGTGTGAGCGTGCTGCAGTGGCTGCTCATTAGACAAAGACAGTCAGAAGACCGCACTTTTCCTCTCACAGGAATACTTCAGTGATTGTCGCTGTGTTCCCCACAGTGAGCAGGCAGAAAGCAGCTGATGATAATTAACCTTCAACACAATCAGCCAAGGCCTTAGCAAGGAATGTCAAAAACTCGCTGAGCATGGTCATGTGTTCACCAATGTAAGACACCTATATAAATGAAACACCAGAGGGTCATTCAGTATTCACGCCAAGCTAAATTCTATATCAATGACAAGAGAAAATAAAGCCAATGCTAAGAACTCAGCACATACTGAGTTTATACACACAGCGGCTCAACCAGAGGTGGTGGGGGGAGAAAAAAAAAAAATCTATATAGGGAGGCAATGACTTCCTACCTACATGGAACAAGAGAATCTGACCTTGTCTACTTATTTCAGGTTATGGAAAGGCAGGCGATGCATACTGCGTCTTCATTTTCTTTTATGTGCTTATGTTTAATAAAGCTCATAATTGTCATAGCTTGTTCAGCATGTGGCAAACTGACTTTTCCAAATTGCTATAATTAGTTCAGGGCACCTGACTGGAATTACTTAATTATTTTGTGCAATGGAGATATATGTGGCTTAGTCAAGCTTATTATAGATGTTTCACTGAAGGTAGAAAGAGGAATGGCTGCACTGCTTGCTAAAGCAGTGTTGAAGGTGCCAACTAGGGATGGATATCTAATGGATTAAAAACACTATATGTTAACTCAAACAGGGCTGAACGTGAACCAGAGAAATAAAATACATACCAATAAGAAAAGACACACTGTCAATCGATTTCTTCTTCTGAGAATTAGAAATCAATTCAAAATTACATGTATTTTTCAACTCTCCAACCTTTCTCTTAACCAAATCACTCTATAGCTTACAGGACGGTGGTTAAGATGGCTTTCTCTGCTACATGAACAATCAAAAAACATAAATAAAATCAGCAAATGTTTTAGTCTGCCTTAATTATCATCATTTGTTTTGCCAGTAATCAAAGAAGCTTTAATAAACAGTATTTATAAATGGCACTTGAATTAACACAGTCATAAATATTCATCATACAAAATGTGGGCTTCTTTAATTCAGTATATTCAGCGCCAGTCTGCCAAATCAGCAAGGGACTAGCTTTTCTGAATGGCTGGTGTCTATGTCAAGTATAATGAAATAATAAAATATAAAGAATATTAGGCTTCATTCATCGGTCTAGCGAGGTTGGCAAACAGCAACCTGTGGGCCAGATTTGGCCTGCGGTCGAGCTGTATGAGCTGTATCTACACCGGAGAGCTACAGATCCGTACTGCATAATGTGTTGGTTTACTGACAATGATATTTAAACAAACAAAACAACATTTTAGTTGGAGTCTAGTAAAGTAAAAATGGCACCAAGTGTGTTGAAATCTGGCCCTCAGTTGAACCTAATTGCCAACAAATGCTCCAGGTATGCCAGCTGTCAACAATGCCCTATTGTGCTTAGTTAAAACAGTAAGGCTGTTTGGTAAAGCACAGAATTGCAAATAAGTGAACTCTGGCACCCTAAAAACAAATAAATACCAGTCAGCCAGTAAAGTGAGCATCCTTGCGCCGCACGACTCAGAAATTGAAATGAAATTTGCAAACAGAAGCACAAAATTTTGTGCAAAAAATAATAAATAAATAAAAATTGGGTAATCTACCCGTATCTGTACCTCCACCATGTGCAGCACAAAAACAAACTCATGCAGCTTTACTGGCATTTACCTGTGGGGGGGCTCCTGTTAACTGAGCCTCCTTCTTGCTTGAGAATAGCTCTGCTAATGGTCTTGACCTTTAACCCTGCCTGTGGTGACCTGCTGCTGCAGTGGGTTGGGTCTATCTGGGCTTGTCTGAGGTCGTTTCCTCAATAAAGTCAACAAAACAGTGCCTAAAAATCCAACATTATCATGGTTCCCAATGACTGAGCTCTCAGACGCCTTTGAGGCATCAGCTGTAGCACTTGGCAGCAAACACAGTGTAACCCTCAAATGCCTATCCTGTAGATAAACTGAAAACGAGCAAATGTCTGACTTAAAAAACACAAACCCAGCAAAGTAGTTGTGTTTATGGATGCAGCATTTCTTCATTTTGGGATCAACAGATAGTACTTGAGTTTGCAGAAAAGCTACTACACTAACAGGTGGTTACAGCTGCCAATGAACTTCTCAGTGGGGGGCTGAGCAGAGAGGAAGCACTACTACCTTTAACCAGGGCTGTTTAAGGAGCCAAACACACACATCCATCGCAAATTATGTATCAGTTTTATTGGACGGAAGAATTTGGTGGAAAAAAATGCAGCTCTTTTTCATGACAGGTAGGACCTTTTCATTGTTCTGGGTGAAAATCACTCTCCGTTTAAATTTACCGGAGCAGAGTCGACTGGAGCCAAAACAGACAACACCACAAGGTGGTGCCAAAAATGAGCTGGTGTCTCCCCCCCAACCCCACCACCACCAACAATCCTGCCTTCCTCTCTCTCTCTCCAAATCTCATTAACGTTTATCATCTCTTTTCTGCCCTTACTGAAAAAGCATAACGAGTAAAAGACTCTAACCTCCGAGCGTATAATGAGTGGTAAAAAATAAAATAAAATAAAATCAGCAACTCAACTACGACAGCAATCGATCACTCCCTTAATGAATTTCCACTTGATCAGTATCACTCCTGTTGAGGTCAATACTTTTATCAGCCTTTTCTCTGTCACCCTTCACGACTCAGCCCTGCTCGGCCTCTGGCTCACTGAGCCTGGACCTCCGGTGTCTGCTGCACGGATACTTTCCCCACCAGCCCCGCATGCAACAATTAGGCTGGAGCAGGAGTTTACCAACAACCCGGCACATCTGCCCGGAGCTGCCCGGAGCAAATGCGCACAGAATCAGATGCTCTAAAGCACCGTTTGTTTAGAGACACTGATCAACTTCAAGCGCAGATTTCCAAAGCAGGCAGATCGGTGCCGCTCACACATCTCTCTTTAAAATTGGCATTAAATCTTCTCAGCATGCTCTGATTTTCTGCAAAGCATGTATCGACTTTAAAAACTCCATTTGCCTTACCTGGTTATCCGCGGTGCCTCCAGTTATCCGGTTATTGTTATTGTTACTATTATTATTAAATTCTCTTTTAGTTTGGCACAAGGTTTTCTATTTGTGCGCCTTTACCGTCTGCAGAAATGTGCCGTTTTGCAGGAAAAGCGTCAGGCTGCTGCCATCTACATGAATTCTCCCCGTTTGTGTGTGTTTAGTTCTCTGGATCCGGATCCAGCACCGAGACTCCCGGAGCAGATTAACTGCGAACAGCAGTCCGCCTTAAATCTGGTGTGTAGTCGGCCAAATCATTTCCTCATTTATTGGTCTATTAGCGAGTCAGCTGAATTAAAAAAGAAGAAGAAAAATAAATTCCACATCCAGAAATAGTTGTTCAATATCCCTCCTCACTTTATCCCTCCAGAAGAGCAGCAGTCCTCCTCCACTGGCGGAGTTTGGTTTCCCTGGTTGTTTAAATGTGACAGACGGCCTGAACCGGAGGGTCCGTCAGTCCGTCAGTTTTATTCTAACGAAGCCGGCGATGCTGCTGCGTATCTCGGATCCCGCTCGGCAGTAGGGTTGGGGGGGGGGAGGGGGGGGGGGGGGTGGCAAAGAAAAAACAAAAAGACAGGCAGTGAATCGGCTTTGTGCTTCTCCAAAAACAAAACAAGCGGACCTGCCTGCGGAACCCACATTCACATGTTGTGGTTGCTGGCTGGATGCAGAGTCCCGGATCCACTGCGGTCCGGCGCAAAGATGCAGAGCCACGATGAGGTGCAGGCGAAGTCTCGTCTCCTTCTCTCTCTTATTGCGCGGACACACTCATAGTCTCACAGTCAGAGAGGACCTTTTTCTTATTGGGGGGTGCCGCCTTCCTCTCACCGACTAATCGTGAAGGGGAGCCGCTCCGGAGCTTTGATGCCTCTGTAGAGAACTCGAGAGCTCCGTTTCTCCACCACGGGAAAAAGAAAACTGACATATATTCGGGGTTTAGCCCTTTTAAACAAATGCTGCTGCATGATAGAAATGGATGAAAGCTGATGGGCATCTAGAAAAAAAATTAAATAAAAATAACAACCTGCACAAAAAGGAATCGTGTCTTTGCATTAAGTGCATGAATTGGATGAAACCTTCCATTAACTAATGTTTCTAATGTTACTGCTCTTCAGAACACATCTTTAAACCAATGCACTAGGAAAACAGGGAATTCCTCATCAAAAGTGGTGACGAAGGAGCAACTGAGTCCAAGATATCTAACGCTGAGGATGTTCATTGAAGCTCGATGCATCATGGAGAAAGGAGGATTCATCAGCATGACGTTGGCCTATGTGGCCACTTGTTACTGACCAGAAAAAGTCTGCCTTTATCAGCAGAGGACCAGTGTCTGACAGAGCCCCCTGAATGTCCCAAGTCTTAGCACAGTAGCTGTGGCATCAACACCTAGGCCTCACAGTGACCTCTCACCCTGACTCTGTTACTTATTAAGTGGAGAAAGGAGAAAAGCTCCTCTGCACTAGGGGGCAGCAGCAACATGGAGGGCACATACAGCAGCAAAAAGGTGAAAAGTGCACTTCAGCCCGCACGTTTAAAAATCTGTCAAGATGCGCGGGGGGTTTACTTGGAGCAACAGTGTGACCTCACTGAGGTTTTGGTTACATATTTCCAACCATCATCCAGCCGCAGAGTGATCACCTGTTCAGTGCGACGTGGTAGAGCTGGTGTGCTGCTGTTAGAAAGGGCTGTTCAGTCTGCAACACAGATGAAGCAATGAAAACGGAGTAACTTTGGACTGTAGTCTGTGTTTAAACACCAAACACCAGTAAAAGGTGACGGCTGACGTAACCACTCATGAGTGATGTGTAGGGACTTCAGAAAATAATGCCTTGATACTTTCATCCAGGCCCACATCCACACATTGTACTCTACATGTCATTACAGCGGAGAGGCTGCAGAGAAACACTCAAGAGCAGCGTGTCTTCATGCAACCAGAGTGCTTAAAATATAATTAGTTGGAGGAACTGCAGAATTGTGTCATGCACAAACAGTAAGAAAATATTTCTAAAGAGCATTCGATTCCTACCACATCACCTGCAGAAGGAATCCAAGGGCGTGTTTATATATAGCCTCAGGGATAAAAGTGAATGAATTAATACACTGAATTATGCACATACACAATAGGAGATTTGCCATATCCTGAAGTGCATTATCACTGATACAATTTGCATACCATATATTCAGCCACATGTGGAGTAATTTATTATCTGTTATTGACAAAGAAAAAGAAAAAAAATGAAATCAGTGTGCTTCAAGTGAGACTAAATGAAGTGGTACCCATCATCTAAACTCCATTATATATGGCCAGAATGGGGATGTAATGGGATATTTGTGTCTAGTAATGCAGGCTGAGAACTGATATTAATTTTTCATAAGCCCCCTGGGACAAACACAAACCATTGCCGAATATGTATTTGGCTATTTTCTGTTCTCTAAACTTGTTGGATAAAGTCCTATTAATATCTTGCAGCAGTTTAGCCTTGCGGACATAAAATGCAATCATAACAGGTGGATTTATCAACATCATACTGCCACTCAGTAATTCTGAAAGTGAGATGAAAAGATGCAGAGGAACCAGAAATACCTCATTTCTTATTCCAGCCACTCATTCTTTGGAGAACCTGATGCATTACCCACAGTGCAACTCGGCTGCCAGGTGGAGATCCAGGCATGCTTTTTCCCCCATATATCACTTTGTTATATCCCTTTGTTGTGAAACATCAGCATATGGTGTCAAAGAATATGTGAAACAAGTGAGAATTACCTTCATTTTTAACTTACAAAAAAGTAAGGTCATCCTCTGCAATCAATGCTCTTTTCTAAGAACTGTCCTATCTTTATTATTGAAATGATTAATTATGGCAATTGTTAAAAATTTTAGAGGTTTTATCAGGCCCAACACCAAACACATTATGCCCTGTGGTCCATTGACAAGTCAATTTTCAATTCAAACTAAATTTTTATAGCACAGACAAACCTGAGATGTTAAACACTTAAAGATCCTGCTCGCTCAATAATATTTTTTAAATTACTCTTACTTGGCCAAAAGAAAAAAATCACAGTCATTCTCCTTTGTGATCCCAAATACTCCTAATTATTTTTGCACAATGCATACATTTTAGTAAATTGTAAAACCTTGATGCACCAAAAACATGCTTCAAAAGAAAGAAATTGACTAATACAACTAATGGAATGATTTGTTGCGTTATAGCAATGTAATAAATCAGATAATGTGGAATAACATGATAAATGTTAATGTTTTCAAACATGATTTTTACTGGCATGGTTGCATTTTTTTTTTTTTTTTTTTATTATCCATTGCTGACCACTGGTCATCTTTCCTACACTTGGCAGACAAAATTTTCCCAAGCTACACTTTAAACACAAGGAGAGCCAGAAATTCCTTAATAATGTATTGTTTCCTTTTATTGTTACATTGAATTTGAATTGTGCCTCTCCTTTCCCATTCAGCATTGATTGCTGAAACTTTGTATGAAAAAAATGCGGCATGATTGAAAATAATTAATATTATTTGATAATATTCAGTCTGGGTCAAATCCAGGGCCAATTAAGTGTCATTAATCTTTTTTTTTTTTTTTTTAAACTGAATATTAATCATCAATTCAATATCCCAATGGTTCATGTATGTTATGGTCGTGCCCAAAATATAAATATACCAGAAATTAATTCATCACTTATTCAGCTATTCATGTGTGTTTCTACTTTTCTCCTGAATACAGCATAGATACATTGTTAGACTAATAACCTCTCTCCACTGGTGGCTTATTCTTTTATGTGTAGACTTTTCTACTACGAATCAAATGTTTGGACACACTTTCTCATTCAAATGGCTATGAAAGTGTGTCAAAACTTTTGACTGGTAGTGTATGTCTTTGCAATTAAACTTCCTGCACACATATCGAGAGCTGTAACAAGATAAAAAAAAAAATATTTTAATATTCTTAACACTTGTTACTTCTTAACACTTGTGTGTGTGTGTAACACTTTACACACACACACACACACACACACACACACACACACACACACACACACACACACACACACAATATCAATCGATCAATGGAGAAACAATACCTATATTATTGACACAGTCAAACAATGAAGACAAAGACACTGTCAATGCCTCCAAAGCTCAGAGCAGCACAGTGGTAGATGTACTACCCCAATAGCTACTAAACAGTATTGCTCTGCTGTGCAGAATGTTTAGAATATGAACAAGCATATCTTATGTCCCATTTCAGACACATTGAGTCACAGAAGTGAGTATTCCCTGATGTGCAATAGGTTGTTAAATGGGCACCAAAAAAAATGCTCATCTATGGCTGAAAGCCTGACTTGTGGAACTGACACGTTGACAGCTGCAGAACATTTGCAGTACAGTGTACCACTAGCATCTAGTATCAAGTTGGATAAAACTGTGAAACAAGTCACTGAAGCAAGATAGAAAATCCACCATATAAAAATAGATGTGTCTATAAATATAATACATTCAAGCCATGTCTGCCTGTCTGTCAGCCATCTGCCATCAGTGAGAGTGAACACAGTACGCCTTGATTTATGCTTGGATGACCACATCTAACTTGAAACAAACCGTATTGGAGCAAAAGCCATTTTGTAATTAGGCTGCAATAGGCATTACTGGCAAAGTCTTGAGGCCACAATGAGCCACAGCAACGTGTGGGTGGGATGGATGTGATTAAGGCTCTTGATGCTGAAATGGTAGGACAAGGGTACAGTCTCCCCACTATGATGCAAGCAAGGGATGACATATATGCTGAAGTCACAGAGGGGATACATCACAACTGGTATATTGATTGAAGGCAGCTGCCAGGTGCACTAACAGGGAATAAAAGCCACTGACAAATCAGAACATGGATTGTCAGCAATTTCCTTCATTAGCATTGAAAACATTATTCTATTGACAGCTATTTTGGCATCAACTCTCATACTCGCAGGTTCCTTCTCTGAGAGCTCTGCTCTGGACTTAACTTGGCAAACTCAAATCAAACACTGCTCATTACAGTCAATCTCATCGCGAGAGTTCAGGTCTTGAACCCTAATTTCTTCAAACAGCTTTTTACTGTGACGAGGTAATCCATGAACAACACACAATTTACTGCTTTTGTTTTGCTACTGCATTCGACGGATCACAGTTTTCTATTTTCATCTTCTCACTTGTTGGAGGTCGATCAAGTTTGATGAAATCACACCTGCATGGTTACGTTAAAGCAGATGGGCTCCATTTTCGACAGGCAAACTATGAACAAATAGTAAAGAATAGTTGTTTTACTCCAAACATTTTGTCTCCAACTGTTGCACACTGCAATAAATAATGCATTTTCAAGGAATCTAATGCTGTGTGAAAGTTTTATGGTGCCACACTTTTTGCAGAAAGCTAGTGAAGTTGTTTCTTTTGAATTTTGTAAAATTGCCCCCCTTCTGGTGCAAATAATTTTGAAATAAAATTTCATTATTCAGATTTAACATCTTAATACACACTGAGCAGGAGAGATGAGAGTTATTCTGTGAGATGGTGCATTACTGAGGCCTCTTTCACATACGTGTTATATTATAATCTTGGTATATGATCAAATGCTGCAGTACGATGACGCGAGACAATATTATACAGCACAGATGGTCAGTGTGGATTTCCAAATCCTTGGGAATAAACAGCTTTCAATTCCCTGCACCTTGACAGTGTATTGCAGACATATAAATACATATACATCTATGTAAAGACTGGCAGACACTGATGCATGACCACACATAAGTACTTGGTGAGTAAACCCTTCACCTTGGCAGCTGCTTCTGTTGAAACATTGATTTACAAGTTTCAGCTGCTAGTGGTTCAACCCCCTTGGTTTCCCTGTGAGCCGGTGCATTTTCAAACAGAGCATGGCCACTTAGTTAATATTCACTAGCGATTAATCAGACGATTGCTGCACTGCTGTGTCCCCGTGTCTGCTTGTTACATGGTGGCCATGTGTGTGACCACAAACACAGCCTCTACTGAATCACTTTCAATCCTCAAAGGCCTTCCGGTATAATGCCAGTGTGATCAAGTAGAGGTGCTTGTTTTGCATTGGCTAAGAGGATAGATCCCCATCCACTCACAGACCAAGAGCGGGCTAATGGCTCTGGCTGTCTTCCAGTGGACAGAAAGCAATGGGAAGACATTAGGTATGAGATAAAAAGAGTGTGTGAGTAATAAGGAATTAAAACAGTGAAGAGTACAGTAACATGAATTTGAAGAGGGAAATCAAGGTCTACTTTTGTATGTTAGCACCAAAGCCAGGTCGTCCTCCACACTAACTGTATATGACAGTCTTGAAAGCAATCATACAAGCCAGATCCTCCTGAATCTGACTTGTATGTGCTGCAGTGGCTATGTACAGTAGCTGCGTAGGTAAGCTCAGTATGATGAGTGCCTGATGGGGACACCCAGTGTAATGTGCTTTGTTTGCTCCGTTACTCGTAGCAAACCTTTACCCAGGCACAAAGAAGAGCTATATTACATCAGTTAAGGAGAATGGACAGTTACGTGTTTTTCTTATTCATTCCAAGGCAGAAGAAATGAGAAACGAGGACAGTTGGGACCATTTAAGTGACAGTAACGGTTTGAGGATAGACCTAAATTACTCCTCACGAGGCATCTGGCAAACAACTAGGAGGCTGTACTTCAGTTAGTACACACGCACAAACGCTCTCAGACCTGCTCTTGTGTACAAGTAAGATCAAATATGGGTGTCTCGGAAAATTGTGCAGCAACTGAAGCGTGCACATTGCTGTTCGCCCTCTATCACAAAAACATTGCATGCATTGCCCACACTGCCCTTTCAGGAAAAAAAATAATTTGTCACAGCACAGCTTAAGTTGATGCATCAGCTTGACCCCAAATGGGAAAAAAAAAAAAAAAAACCATCTGAATTGAAGAAGATTCAGCTGTAGACTTGCATGCACACAACATCCTCTCTTATCTTCATTTCCCTCGGCTCAAGCGTAATCTGGCCAAGGTGTCAATCACCAGTCTGGACTTTATTAGGGTTTAAATAGCACAGATCTCAATTTCCTCCCCTTTATAACTGACTATACATGGACTTTGTAGTTTAGTCAACTGGTGACTGACTACATCATTGCTGCTGGCACACTGCACCTGTCAGCGCGTGACCTCTATGAACAGAAGGAAATGAAAATACCATTCCCGATCAGTTATTACTTAAATTGGCTTTCTCTCAAGAGCAGGAGCTTGGACTCGGACAGAGAACAATGAAGCTAGAGGTATTATTTCAATAGGTCAAAATATCACAGCACTTGACAAATGCACATATGCTGTGAAAGCTGTTTTGAGAGGCAGAAGTACCTTTTATCCCATTCTCAAGGTGAAGATGTTAATGCACGAAAGTTGAGGCATCTCTGCAAGCCACCACTTAATCGTGCTCTT
The DNA here is from genome assembly GCF_900963305.1 of Echeneis naucrates. Classification (NCBI taxonomy): domain Eukaryota; kingdom Metazoa; phylum Chordata; class Actinopteri; order Carangiformes; family Echeneidae; genus Echeneis; species Echeneis naucrates. The sequence goes on along the minus strand of NC_042523.1, from coordinate 13,979,881 downwards.
CCCTTACGTCCGCCATCTGCCAAATAGTGCCCTTGTAACCAGTTTAGTGGGATTAGCAGGGCTCTTGAGTCATTCTCTATAGAACCCCCTCGGTGAACTTTTGCTTCAGTAGGTCTGGAAAGACAGCTCACCTTCAGGCCTTACCAGGGATTATTAGCGTCCACTGATTTTGTGTCCTTTTCAAAAGCCAGCAGGATACTGTCAGATGAGTTAAAGTGGACAGCAGGAGACCCACTTGGATGTTCCAAATGACTAGTTTAGCCTGTGGAGAGAGTAGCAGCAGACGACCAAACAAAAGAGTCATATTCAATTCCAGTCAGGTTTAGTTGTTATTCTCTTTTTGTCTTTGCTAAGCTTTTTTCCCTTCAAGTGGATTCCTTCCCGACTGATGTTGACATTAGCATTGGACCATTATTGATCAGCACTCTGCAAGAGCACATCAGGTAGATTAAATCACCTGACCCCAGTTCGGTCTCTTAGCATCCAGTCAGGATTTTCAGACAGGCCTGCAATACTGCTCCTTATATAATGTTGAGTTGTAGCTGGAGCTGTGAAAGCAGAGTTTGGGGACACTGCCCCCCCCACCCTCCCAACACCTCACTGGACACGACACACTGCCAGATGCATTCAAGCTGTTGCAGCAGCAATCCAATTGTGATTGGAAATGCATTATATAGCATAGTTTCTATGAAGTTGTGCTATAATCTGAGTTTGAGAGGAAGAACAAAGTCATATTAGATTGTGGTCTTATAAGGCTCTCCAGATGCACATTTAAAAAAAATATATATGAATACAAAACATTTTTCTCTGGATTAATTTTGCTTGAGGGATTGGAGTAAAGTTACCACCATACATGGAAAGGATGCATTCAGGTCCCTTAAATCTCAAGAGAGTAGCCTCTTTTTTAAATTCAATGTTGACAAATATTGCCAATGTAACAGACCTGTTCAACTTCAAAGCTCATGTAAAATTCATGCTCATGCTTAAAACATAAACTGAGCCAGTGCTGGGACATTGTTGACACATACGACGATAGCATGTTGTAATTGTGGATGTGAGCTTTAATACTGCAAAAGTCTATACACATTTACCAAGAATGATCACACAAATAAGGCAACTATGTCCACTACATGCATGAGAGGAAGACCCATGATTCCTATATGACTCATACTTGATGACTCATGACTGTGGTTGTACTAAGACAAATTAAACTGGGAGGATGCCACGCACTGCTCTCTGTACAGTCAGCTTTATGCAACAATTATTCAGCCATAGACCTTCATCAGGTACAGTTAATCCAGCAGGATCTTATACACCAGCAGCTGTGGAAAACTGTACAGAAGTGTATGCTTCTTTTCTTGGTGGTTGCCCAATGGACTATTCCTAACTAAATGAGATCAAAATCCCCAGTATATACATCTTCATAGTACAGCACATATCATTTGCCTCTGCATTAGTTAGGATCAGACATTAATTTAATTATTTTAAGATTCTTGCTTACTTTGTTAAAGTGTTATTTGAAAAAATAATCAATATATAATATTCTTTCAATTCAGATGAGCATGATCATTTGTTAGCTTTAGAAGCACTGGATGTTACCGGAGGAGCAGCTGTTTTCCCCTATTTCTACAATATTATTATTACCATTAACATTTACTATACAATCACTATCCAGAGTGACATCATGCTTCTTGTGTGTGGTTCAGCGTGAAAGAAAAACTAGAGGGATGGCCCAGAGAGCCTGGTCTTTTCTAACCTTTATAAAAGGTGGTCTTCTGCTACCTTATACCATTCATTTCAGGAAGTGAAGACTGAAATCCTGCCTGAGCTACACTTGGTCTCCAAAAACATTGATGACCATTTCTGCTGCCTTTTGCCAAAACCCCACACTCCTTTGGAAGAAGCACAGGCATCCACGGTACATCATGTATCCAGCTCAGGTGCATTAGAGGCTCCTCAGGCTAGATCTATCTACTGTGAATGAGAGATGACAGCTGTTGAATCTGTAGCTCTCCAATAGGTCTCTCTTTGGCTTGGACCTCTACCACATGACTCACCAGCCTGAGATGGTGAGGAAGGTATCTGAGCAGCAGAGAGCCCCTCTTTGCCTCATAAGGTCTCAAGCCAGTAGCCACTGCACAACCAACCACTGGGCCCGATATCTGAGAAAATTGGCAAAGAAAACTATTTTTTCTCACTATGCATATGGGGGAACAAATCTGCAATGACACTCGAGGGAATTTACAGCATTATAGGCAGTGCTCATACTTCAATACTATCACTAATATCACTTTATATCAGTGACAGCACAATCACACTCAGCCTCACTCTCGAGTGTGTCTAACAAGGACAAGAACTGTCCGATGCAACTAATTAACCAAACAGGAGATTTGAAAATTTTTTCAGTTACAACGGAAGGCAAAGCAGCAGCAGCGGCTCAATATGGGGAGCCACTGAAAACAGGAGTGTGAAGGAGGATGAGGCCATCGCCTTACTGCTACCACTGGCGTCTTCACTGCGCCTTCTGCCAGAGCCCCCAATGCCAAGCTAGCCACGACAAGACTGTCAAGGCAGATTGGCTCATCTTCTCTCTGACTGTCAGTCTCCCGCGTGCTTCCACTGACAGATCACTAGCCAAAGTGTTTGTGAATGCTGAGGAAGGGTTATGCATTACAGTTCTTCCACCAGCCTCCACTTTCCTTGTACCACAGAAAGGGAAGTAGTGGTTGGGGAAATAGAAATACTCCTGACGTTGCCCCAGTTGGAGGCATAGCGCTGTTTTCTTTTGTTTTTTTTTCCTCCCAAGAAACCGGTGAGCTAATGCACATACTTTGACTCTGTGCACTCAACAGGGGTCTAGCCAAGGGCGGTTTTTTAGCATGCTGACAGGAATACCTGACGACTGTATGATATCAACAAAACACATGAAACATATTTTCATGTGCCCGTTCTCTATATCTGCATTTTGAATTCAAAGAGGGGATTTATCACTGCTGTCACCTCCTGTACAGTTACTCACTGGCACCACACACTTTCTACAAATGTGTGCAAGGACATTGAGCCCCTCAGAGAGAGGGGAGAAAGGATCGTAACCTACATAGATGACAGGCAGAGTCTTGCTTCCTCACAGTAGGAAGCACAGAGCTGGGCTTTTTTTTTTTTTTAAAGAACACTCTGCAACCAAATCAGTAGTTGGAGTACCTGGGACTACACGTGTTGTACTGCAGCTGACCAACCTAAGGCTGTGCCCTCATATGGTGATTGAGCGGGAGAAATGATCCATAGGGCTTCACCTTAAGGAGTTCTGGGACATAAGTATTTGCTAAAAATCATGGGAACCGAAGTGTCAATCCATGTTCTTGCATGCTCCAGGGAATCCCTTTCTGCAAAGAAGGTTCTGATGGTCATGATAGAGACTGTGCCACATGAACTTTTAGGGTTTTTAGCAACGATAATGGTTTGCCATTACGGTTGTAGCTTCCTTGCCAGGAGCCATCCATAGGTAAAGTGTTTCAGATGAGGAGTCTGCAGGGCAAGGCCTAGACTTTGTGTCGTCCAAAACTGTGCTCCTGCTTTAATTCATATTTGTTATAAAGTTGGGGGATCTCTGTGGAAAAAGGGACAGTAGTGCTCAAACCAAGCGCATCCTTACAACCCAAGCTAATAATGTCCTCATCCAGATTCTTAGCCAGTGCTGCTTGGTTCCATTTTTGTCTTTGACTTTAACCTTTAAACAGTTGTGCTGCAGAGATACGATGTCAACGACAACTGCTTTTGTGTCTTGATATTGACAGCCACATGCTAAGGGTGATAAATAACTAATCTATTTCTCCTTCCAACCAAATCCAGCATAAGAAAAGGAACGCCATGTCAATTCACTGCTGTCACATACCATAGTTGAGGATCCATAACATACCTGAGGGAAGACACCAAGCAGCTGACTGCAGATGTCTGTCACTCCATTTAAAGTCTAAACTCGATTTTGATTTCTGATTTTACTTCTCTCTCTCTGTGCATGCCAATGGACACAAAACCAAACACTGACTCTCTACCCAAGCAAACCTGGAAAATCAGCCACCACATACCTCGTCAGCCTTGGTAATCAAAATGATCAGAAACATGGTTGCCAACAGTGTCATCGATTTCTGCTTTGGCTCCAATGTGTGTTAAGCCTGGGTGCAGTCCCAGGTCACAGCTCAACAGCTCACTGCTTGTGCAATGCTCTTTTTCACAGCAGACAAAACTGTGGAGACCAGTGCCAGCTGGCATGCTGGAGGCTTTTTACCAAACACTCCATCAAAGTACGGTGTGGTAATTGGACAGGGTTAACGCCAAGCCACAGATGCCTCTTTATTATTGGATATGTTTATTATAAAGAGTCCCACGGCAACAGCCGCTGAACTGGTTCAGTTATCTTTTGTCCATTTGACATACACAACCCTGCTTGCATTGTTTTTTGCATATTCCTTCCATTTAAAAAGGAGTCAGTTCATTCATCTCTCAACATCAGTTTAACAGATTCTCTTCCCCATCTTGCCTGGATTATTGTTTTACTTGGAACAGTGATTACTCGAGAGAATCTATGGATTATTCAGACTGGGGAGAGCGCATTGATCCATCAGTCCAATTCATCTAATATTGGCTTCTGCTCGATGGAGAGGGAGAAGAGCAGCATAAAAATCAATGCCATAAGGTCAGGGGTTCCCATTTGGGAAACAGGATATAATTGAGGTGACTGTAACACAGAAACAGCAAATGTCTTTGACTATGACATGCATTTGACAGGACAACCTGATAAGAAACAGGCTTTGGAAAAGTTATTTTCCAAAGAAAAGTTTGTTTGCTTTTAAGGTGACACTTCTTAAATGTACATATTTATAATAAATATAAAATGATAATATAATCCAAGCACACAGAGCAGCAGGGAAAACAAGCATTTTTTTTCCTCATTTGACAAGCAATATTAAACACCTTCTCTTCCTCCTCTCTAGAAGAAACAGAAAAAAGTGGGATAGCCATAAATCACCATCTGAATAGCTGATTTATTCTAATACAATTTAAACTTTTTTTTTTTTTTTGGAGCAGACCACTTTATTTATTTCCACCACAGTTTTAAATAAAATAGTCTTTGATGAGCAACACACAACTCGACAGTGATTTATTACATTATAATACAATCCCGCTGTGACTCTGCTAGAACAACTATGCAGATGTAATGGTGGAATATAGCCAATTATTTTGTTGACCAATCTGAAGTCGGAACTCACAATTTTGCTGATCACACTGGTGACTGACCATATATTAGTAAGAGCAGTGGCTCTGGGTTCCTGCTGCAAAGACACAGATGAATACTGATGAAGAGTGCACTCCACTAAAACAGCAAAATGAAGAATGTGGAATAGAGAATGAGGCCTATTCTTTGGATGATTTGCTGAGCAACAATTTCAAGTTTTATCATGGCTACTGACACTGAATACTTGTCGATGTGGCAACACCAGCTGTAGCAACCAGTCATGCAGCAGCAAAAGAGTTTTATTTAAATCTGCAGTGGCTGTTCATCCTGCATCGCTATCTAGATGCATAAGAGGGTCTTGGCAGTAGCCACACTCCAATGACACACCCCACAGGTGCGTCAGGAGAAATAAAAACACACACATGTTGAAGTGCAGCGAGTCATCATTAACTCCTATAACCTGAATCTGCACCCAGTTGAAGGGCACCATGGCATCTGCTGATATAGAAGACAGGTTAACCAAGATCAAACTCCCTCCTGCCTTACTGAAATTACTGGTGCGGAAATATGTAGCTTTCTTCCTGAGTGATGTCAAAAATGTTCACATTGTCACCAATAAAACTACAGTTTGTAATCCCTATTTAGAGCAAAAGTCCCACAAAATTCATCACACATGAAGGTAATAACTTACTACATGGGGACTTCTAGTATCAGACTTATGACCTCAATCAATGGTGGAAGACTCCTTTAAGGATTTAAGCATATAATTAGTATACTGGAACCATGATACAAAATGCCAAGGAAGTCACATCTTATCACAAAGGTTGTTGCCCTGCATGTATCACAAGTTTCCAGTAAGTCTCCAGTGTACTGGTGAAATAAGTTATTGTTGGTAAATCATTTAAACTTGACAATAAGGCCGAGTGTGGTAAGTTGCCAACAACTCACAGAGATAACATCCCTCCTGACACAAGATTATTTTTTTTTTAATTCAATTAGTTATAATGGCATAAAATCGGTGATGCCAGACTAGATCAGACTTGACAACTCTAAAAATAGCAAAGCCATCTATTTTAAAACAACAACAAAAAAAAATAAATAAATGAGAATCTAATCAAATCAGGACCTTAAAATCATAAGTGAAATTAAATCAAGGATTTGGAGAAGTGTGACACCCCTTTGTGCAAATTTCTAAGATCTGAAATATACAAATGATAATGGATGCACATGGAGATGCATTACAATATTGATGAGAAGCTGTTTTAGGAAACAAACACACATTAAATTGAATGTGTGTGCAGATTTGGGAACTTGAGTTTGGGGAGATTTGGACAAGAAAACACAGATTGTGGAGAAAATTCTTCTTGTTTGTTTCCTGTCACAGGTGAGTTATTTAGTCAAACATTCTTATCTTGGAATTAAGCCCCATGGCAACAACCATAATCATACGCAACAGTTGTGTTTGGTTCATAACGTCAGGGAAACACATCACGTTCTCAACTTAATCTTAAACTCTGAATATGTATCTGAAACTTATGCAAATCAAAATCTGAAAACATGTGGGTGACTGGTGGGTTGTTTTTATGCTATATTCAAAGGATGATACAACTTGAAAGACTTCATTGTTGAAAACAAGGAAACTACGATGATTTGTACAAGAGGCCAAATTTGGATTTCTCTAAAAGGAAAAAGCTTCGTTTTCCTGCCTGACTCACAGCGCTGTTAGATGCCTGAGGGCACGGGGGGGGTAGGGGTCTCATCAGAGTTGACATGAACTGCCCTTCTGAAAGGCTCTGATGTGACTGACACCTCTCTCCTCTTTGTCTTCACCCCTCCAATTAGCTCAGTGACAGGCGCATGTGGAGAAACGAGACAATCAATTACCATCCCCTCTCTTCTCCCTCTGTCCTCTCTTCATCATCCCTGTGGCTTTATCACACTCTGTCCCCTCACCTCTTCCTTTCTATTACTCATAATTTATCGTCTTTTCTATGCTCTTTCTCTTTTTTAAAAACCCATTTTCCCATTCATACCTTGTCTACCGTCTCATTGTCTCCTTATAACATATCCTCTCTCTCTCCCTCTCTCTGCACATATCCCTCTCCTCCCTCTGTTTCACTGCAGCATGCTCACAGTCAGAGGGATGGGGGGAAAAAAGGGAACATGTCATTCTGACTGCGAGGCTTCCTCCTCCTTTCCACACAGACACACCAAGCAAAATCACTGGCAAACATGGCACTAATGTGACTCAACTACGTCAGGTGGCAGTAAACCTGAACAAGGTCAGAATAAATGCTGCACAATCGTCTGTAGGAAACCAACCATGGCTACGTCCCATTGAGGCACCAAATTTGATACATTTGTTGGCCAATTTTATTTTTTAGACAATAAAATCCAATATGTCTAGGAAACCGGTAGGTACCCTGGGTTATTTAAAACCCTGATGTCACTGCAGGTTTCAGGGTGGGTCTTCTCAGCATGATGTTTAATGGTGAAAGTTTGCCACCTGCTGGAAACAGTCATCACCTTCTCCAGCGTCCTTGATCAAACTAATGGCCCTTTTCAAAATACCATCACTGAGCAGTTACTGCAGTTCATTCACATACACAGTTTAACAATGAGGAAGTGGAGCAAAGTTTCCGATCGCTCAGGGAAAAGGTCACCTTTAACGCCTTCCCACTGCCACGTGCTCAATTTACAATTTTGGACAAGTCGACTTTTTATGAATCTATTTGAACTTCAGCATTCGGATTAAAAACTTTACATGGCAATATTTGCACATGCTAAAGGAAGAAATGTTAAGATCTTCTAACAAAGGGTTGAGTAAACAGTCATCATTGCAGCCGGACATTTACACCGATGATACTTACACGGAGCAGTGAAGCCGGCCCGGTGTCCGCGGAGCCCCGTAGCCGCCCGTCGGGCTCTGCGGTCGGACTGCAGCAGGACTGATGGAGCTGGTGAAGACTTCACGGAGAGCAGCATGGTGTCAGACGTGGCCTCCTTGGTTTCCGGCTTATCTCTTTGTCCGGGGCCTTCTGGCCAAAATGCTGCTCCTTCTTTCTTTTGTTCACAGCCAATGCGGGGTCCCGCCCTGACCCGCCGTCGGGTGATCCGGATCGGCCCGGGTCTGGACGCCATTCAAGCGTCTCGCTTCAGCGTCCAGTCCTCTGCTCCCCGGGGACGGAACAAAACAACTTCTCCCGGCTTTAAATGTCCGGAATTTAGCCAACATAGATAATGATTTAGTTTTGTTTTTTTTTTTTAAGATATGGCGTCTTTTGAGAAGATTATTGGACTAATCCCCAAACTTCTCACCTTCCGGTGAAGACAAAATGGAGAAGGTTGAAGGATTAAGCTAACAGTTGGAGTATATCTCTGTTTGCTCACAGCAGCCAAATGTGGAGTCACCACGACTGAATTTCATTAAATGTATCGTTTTCTATTTCCTGTTGAACGAAAACAGAGGCCCGGTAACAAATGTCCTCTTTATATTTATGTTCGATAGGCGCGGAACACAACTGAACGCGGGCGGGTAATAGATGACGTCACAGAGCCGCTCTTGGACGCGGATTACGTAATAATGGAGGGGCGGGGGTAGTCGGTGACTAAATTAACACCCGCCCACCCGCCAAATGCGGGTTAAAATTCATTTTGGCGGCTGTTGAGGAAAACTTACCAGCCAGTTTGGCCGGTGAGACATGAGGCAACGTGTCGGTCAGTTATGCTGACCAGAGAAACTCATTGGCTGGCTCCTCAAGCTTTAATTGGTGGCTCGTGATTTGGTAACACAGCCAATATTTTTTTAATACCCGACATAAATATTCAGTGAACGCTGCACTACAAACATCTGCATTATACTTTTCCTTTCACTGTCAAACCTGGCAACGCAGCGCGCTAACGGCATTGTTTACGACGCCGTTACACGTGCTAACTTTTTGATTTCTAATTGCTCATTTTAAAAAGGGCAAAAACCGGGCGGAGTCTGAAGAAGCAGAAAACAAAAATCAACATGAAGACGCGGGAGAGGGGATGAGCAGTCAAACGTAAGGTGTTCCGAGTAAAAACCGTGTGGCTCTCCTCTTCCCTTTGCTCTGCCAATGTGGCTCTTGTGGGAAGGATCACTGTTCTACGATGTGTTTTGCTCTCTTGTCATTTGCAGCCCTGGCAGCGATTCCTACATTTCCAACAAATACTGTGCCGTAATGCTGTGTAATGACGTTTATTACGCCCATCGGCTGCGCGAATACCGGAATTTTTCTCTACAGTCCAGAGCTCAACCAGCGCGGGAAACCACCACACACACACACACACACACACACGGTGTGAGGGAGGGTTAGGATACAAACAGCGGCGGTGGTTGAACTTGGGACAGACGATGGTTGGCGAGAAGAGAAAGAATGGAGGGAATACGGATATCGGCGACAGAGCGCGTGAAGCTAAAAAAAAAAAAAAGAGTTCAACGTTAAATGGCTAGTGGAAATTCTGATTGGCTGGTAACTTCAGAGAAAACACAACACAAAAGGTAGTTTAGAACCCTGGTAGTCACCTATAACCCTTGACATGTCTGATGAAATTTCATCTTCAGGGGGGTTTATTCTGTCTGATACATGTCAGGATAAGAAGTCAGCCCAGTACAACTGATGCTGCAACCTGATCACAAAACAGCTTTAAATAGAGATCAGTGACTCTCCACAACAGAAATTATAAAACAGGGAGAAAAATTGGATAAGGAGGCTACAATCAGAATTTAATGTCCAAAGATTGAGGATTAATAGCATAACTGGATGTTTTTATCACTGGTTATTGTAACAAGTAAGAAAAAGTGTAAGCTACTGCTTCAGTCACTGAGCTGATCCATCATAACTACTCCTCACATCCTTCATCAAATGGTTTTCAATCATCTGGCCCTTACAAAGACTATCATAAAAACTGACATAGCAGCCTGAAAATGTTGTCAGTTTTTAATCAATTTGAAATCCTTGAAGTAAAAAATAACAATAAAAACAGGGTGTTTCTTTTTAAGTGTGTGATGGCACCATTTATTAAACTTATGCATTACCTTCCAACTTGATCATTGTACAGTATATGTTCAAGACATTATCAAGAGATTATTAGAATATCAGGCAGTCAGATCAGCATCACCGACAGTAGTAGATAGAACCAGTAGTTCTGTCAGGAGCTAATACAGAAAGAGCGTGACCGCTCCTTGGAGACGCGGGGTAATGGGGCAAGATATCCAAAGGCAGATGATGAAGCTTGACATAAAGAGCATAGGGAGGGAAAATAAGCAGGACAAAGAGGATGAATCTTGTAAGTGTTCACAATGAAAAGAGGGGGAAGAATCACACGCAAAGAAGTAGAGGAGCAGACGAGAGGCAGAATACCCCACACAGTGAGGAGTAGGAAGGAGGCAGCATAGAAATGCAACAGGACCAGATCAGAGCCTTCAGACTCTTCATTCTAGTTAAAATCAAACCTTGAATTTGTCAGAAATTCTAGACTTCAACACAATTCAAGAGTTTTTAAACACAACAGGACCTATCCATCACCATTGCAATCTGGTTTCTATCAGTCTGAATATATTCCTGCCATTTCATTTAGGTTACGTTAAGCTGGCATGCTCGTATGCTAGTGTGCGTTCAATACTCACACTAACCCTCAAGTGACTGAAGCTGGAAAAGCAGCCAAAATGGTAACACCATGGCCAAAAGCAAGTAAGCAATGAGGGAAACATTTTTAAAAAATGAGAAGAAAGAAAATAAATACATCTTGGGATAAAAAAAAATCTTAATACATTATCTTAAAATTTTCCTTTTCTTGTTGTGTTTCATATATATATATTCTAAACACACATCTTTATACATTTTGGTATAAGTTCTCTTTCTTGCAGGGAGTTCAGGGGAAAATGGGTGTTAGATGGTAGAGGGATGAGGTTCTGGGGCAATCCCACTTTCCTGATTGCCTTGTGCTGATGGAAGGGAGCTCCACATCACAAAGATGACTGCATCTTCCAATTGTTTCTTCTCAAACGCAGTCTCTCACTCTCTGTGGCAACCATGAGCAACAGCGATGGAAAAAGAGGTTCAGCAGTGAGAGGACAAGCTTATAAGACGTCCAGAAAGTCCAGGACACAAGAAATAGGAATAGACCACAAGTCAGTACTTCCTCTTTGGGACCAGAGCCAAAAGCTGCAGCATGAACTTCCACTATCTCTTATCTGCAGAAACACATGATCGGTGGTGCAGGATCAGAATAACAGTTTACAGGCAGTGATTGCACAATTTAGATCTAAAGGTGCATATTCTAACATTAATAATTGGCATACCTTTGTTCCCATCTGTGTCTGCTGATGACCTCTCTGGCCTTTGGCGTATTAAATTATTGTACTTTGCTTCAACATCCTGCAGGACAAAAATGATTAAATGTCAGATCACACAATGAAAATCTTCACAAAATGAACATATGTATCATATTATTATATGAACAAGGTGAGGACCTGAGAGGGAATAAATGTTTGATACCTTCAGATAATTTAGGTTGGACTGAAGGTTTCTAAGGTGAGACAGAACCTGTCTACTGAAAGACGAAAGGCTCCCGGCCTGTGATGTTGAAGAAAACCTTAAGTTGATGCCAGAGTCAGCTGCACAGCCTTGCGAGGTGCTCAGTTGCTTCCCTGTTGTTGAGGCCAAGATTTCATCATCTGTGCTGCTCTCTCCTGGGCCCACATAACCCTCTAGGACTAAGTATCCTGCTGAGAGAATCAAAAGAAATCATACTAACGCTGTGGAAAAAAATTACTGGGGCCACATAAAGACAAAAAAGTACACATCAAACTCACTACTTTAAACACAATTAATCTCTACATATAATTATTTCACACATTAAGAGCAATGTCAACTCCCCAGGCTCACCATAATCTTCAGGAGAGTCAAAGAAGCCTGTGTCTCCAGAGCCCAGGTCCTGGGCTGGGTCTTCTGTCTTAGAGCTGTTTTTCTCAGAGTCGTTGTGGACCATCACCCGTGCACGGCTGTCAACAGGGGTTCGCAGAGAGGTCGTCCTGAGCAGACGAGCCCCAGTGGAGCGTTTGGTTTGCTCTGCAGACTCTTGGGACATGAGCTGGGTCACCAAGACCTGCTTTAATGCTGCCACTGAAAGACAGGCGAGGGTGTGCAGGTTCATTATTTTCTAGAAATATATACAATTCATGTGGACAGTTGGTTACATCGCTACATGTAGCAGATCTTTTTAGGTTTCTTGTATGCTTACATGTTTTCAGTGCTTCATCTGCTCTGGAGGGAAATATGTTAAATGAGTCTCCTTCCCTGCCATCTTCGGCAACTTGGTAAGGCAGCTCTGGGTCGACAAAATTTTCCTCCTCCTCTTCTTCTGCCTTCACTCCAAATGGATTATTACCAGGTACAGAGCTCTGTATCGCACTTCTCAAGGCCGGACTGTTCTCTTTATCTGAGAAGGTACAGTTGCCATTATCATAGCGTTTATTATTTGAGTGACTATATTTCTAAGAATTTCTATGAATATGATATTCAAGTAAGGAAAAGCTAAATATTTCTCCAAGAATAACTAAAGCAACAAGTGGCTCCAGTTACCTGTGGACTGAGTACTGCCGGTGGATGTGCGGTCTGGGTCTCTGCTCATCCTGGACACACCTGCTGTAATGATCCCCACGCCATCTCTCTCCCCACTGGCAGATAAGCAATATCTTATGTTTTTAACAAGCTCAAACCCTGAGAAATATCTTTTATCTGGTAAATTATAAAAATAATGAAGCAACATACTCGGTCTGAGGTAATGGTATGACGCTGTGAGGTTTGACTTTCATGGCATCAGCTCTCTGTGAGATTAGACGCTGCCACCTTAGTGAAGAAAAAGAAAATGTCATAACCCCACTTAACAGCTAGAACAAGAAAAATTAAATCAATCAATTAAAAGGTATTTAGTCTCACGTTCTCTGGTCTGAAACTGTAGGCGCCATCAACTCATAGATCTGGGCTCCGTTGTCTGACATGGAAAGGACGAAAAAGGACTTGTTGTCTGGTTGGAGAGAGAGAGATTAATCAGTATTATCCTTCCCTCCGTGTAAGAAGCTGCATATTGCATGATACCTTATTCCAATGGCATGTCCTTGTGTAATTTAAAAAACTAATAAGCAACAAAACAATTATGCTTTTCACTTATCTCTGGTTAGAGACCGGATGTTAACTGACCTGTGGCCACTGAGCGCACCAGAACAGTATTGAGTTTAATGATAGGGCTGAAGTTTTGTTTGGTATCTGTTGTGCCAGCAAGGTTTTTGCTGTGACACTTCAGAATTAGACGCTCATCTTGTTTCTGTAGAAGAACCAGGATATCCTCCAGGAGAAGTGTGTACAACTCTGAAAGGAGACAGAGTTTACACTTATTCACTGTTAAATATGGACTGGAACTGTATAAGATGCTAAGCTGATTACAAACCAATAGTCTTGTCTTTGTTCACTTTCCATGACAGTGGTCCCTCATGAACCATTGTTCTCTTGGTTAGATCAAGATTCTAGGGAAGAGGATCAGGAAAATAAGTTAAACAAGTCCTTGTATATATTTCATGTATTTCATCTGAGACATTCGCACACAGTACTACCATTTCTACCCAGCAGATATTTGAAGCTTCAAGTGTAGGTATAAGACAAGTCAGTGTGCCTTAACTGGAGCTAAAATGGTTGTGTGAATAACTCACTTTTAGCTCCAGGATCATGGGGTTGTCTGTCTGCTTTAAAGAGGAAAGGTCCAATCTTCTTTGATAGTCCTCCAATCTCTAGAGGAAAGATGGAGAGAAATACAGGCAGACGAACAGGGATAAGTAAGTGCTCTTTAAAAGGAAGCTACTGCTTTGGGAACACCCAAAGGTAGTGAAAAAATAAATTTTAGCAGAGCAAGACAGAAGAAAGGACTTAGCATATGACTGAGGTGGTACAGAAAACAGTCTTAGGACTGGAAGGAAGATTTTAAAAAGACCGTACCTGCTTGTCCTCAGATTCCTTCACAGCCTGGTTGACATGGTTTAGGATCTTCCTACAGCAGTCTGCTGCTTGCTTTACTTTGTCCTTCTCCACTGTGTTGTCTAAAAGGTATTATGACATCAAATAAAAAGTAAAACCTCCATAGTTCTACAGGGTGCTGTCCAGCAAATTGATATTTCCTTCGTCCATTAACACGCCACCATTCTCAAAAGTTATGACAAAGCAGGGGGCATTAAGATCCCATAATAGCTGGTTCTACTTTATCATTAGTGTTCTCTCTGTGTGAGACCTAAAACACAGACAGGACTAAAATGATGGACCAAATTATGGTTGAGACATTCCCCAAAATGTGAACTACAACTCCAGGACCATTAAAATGATGATATCCCTATTTGTCTCTGTAATTCTGTAATAGTTGGATTGCTGCCATATAACCTTTCTTAAGACTTTAGCCAGTTCATTAACCCCCCCCCCCCCCCCCGGTCAAGAGTTCATTTTCATTTTTGTTAATTGTATCACATTATATTCTGATTAAAAATGCTAACTAGGTTCCTGTGTTATGTGTTGCCATGGTTACTCACAACTTGAGTAAATTGACTTCCATAATCAATTAATTGCCTCACAGGATGAGGATCACAGGGAAGAAAGGCTGGATACAAAAGCTGAACTCCTCTAACTCTACTTAAGGAGATTTAGAGCTAATGCTGCAGTCCATTTGCAAAACTGAATTTCTATCTACCAGATATGTGAACTGGATAACAGGCAGACTAAGGTATCAATAGTTAGGTCATGAGAACCTGAAATGGTGAAGAAAGTAAACATATCAGTGGTTTGAAATTGTTCTTTTTAAACATTAAGTCAAAAGTTCCCCCCAAGTAACAGAATCAGCGATCGGTAAACTTAGGAGGGGCTTTAGATCTTCTTAGACTATCTTACTACAAAAGAGGGATCAGTTATAGTATCAGTATGTTACAATAATACATTGGCTGATTATTTATTTATTTATTTACACAAACTGGATAACTCACTTGAATTATGGTCACAATTCAATATTTTTCTGGACATATTACATAAAAAATTAACAAGATAGCACTCTCTGGTGAACGCACTGTAATCATGAAACAACTTTTTCTACTGCAAAGTCTTCAGCCAGCATATACTTACACATTTATTTGCACGCACGTTTTTTTATCTGCAGTAATATTTTCAACAACCCTAACTGAACATTAGATGTTTATAAAATGACCAAACCACTGTAGACTATGGTGACTGGAAAGGTAACACTGCAGCACCTGTGTACTTGGCAATGTTGTCTAGCAGCAGAGGGTACTTGGTGAGACGCAGCATCTCTACAGGGATGATGTCTTTAAGCTGCAGTCGGCGACACAGCCTGTTACTCTCTGCCTCCTGCAGAGCAATCAATATTTAGTTAAACATACGTGGTAAACTAAATGTGTAATTTCATTAGAAATATATCAAAGATATCAGAGCTCAACTAAATGTAGCACAGTTTTTAATGAGAAAAGTAGCATTTCAACTGAATAATCTGAATTATAGACAGATACACATATACCTGGCATAACCCTTCTGTATGATGACATTCTGGGCTTTTCACTCAATATAGTAGCTAACTGGAAAACTGAAAGATTAAACTAATTATCTCAATAACAATGTCTAGCACTGTGTAAGCAAAATGTCAGTACCTGGATGAATGATGTGAACCTTGAGTCCTTTTTCTGCTTTGTTTTAATGATCTCCAGAGCAAAGGGCTGATTACTGCAGAATGTCCCCACTGCCTGCTTGATCTTCTCTTCCTCTCCACCACTGAACTGTAACCATCCGACCCAAGACAGGACAGAGCAGAGCAGACGGAGAGACATCAAATCACTTAGTTCATCTGGGTCAGTCGTAGTTACCATGGAAATGCGTAGTATTTAGCCACTACAATGAGCAGTAACTCCCAGAAGGGTGCCAGGCTTAAGTCCTCAAAACAGAGACAGCTTAAGTTTACATGGAGGCCAGATCAATGCTCATACCCATGGGGGACCATTTACCCTACTTCTCCCCAAGAGACTACGCTTCCAGCTGATATGTTGCTACATCATATCTAATGTATGACATGATATTGCAATGCGGCGATGTCAACCAAATCTAGGACATTATGTGATATGACCATTTACTGAGGAACTAGCTTCCATTTCACTTGCTTGCTCTCACTGTGCCTTGATAATATTGTTGCTGAGGAGGGCAGAATTTTTTAGATTTTGTCATTCAGGCCGTTGGTTTAGAACTTGATTATCTCAAATTTGTTGTGGAAAAATTGCCAGTAACCCTTTATCTTTTGCATAAAAATTGTACATGACCATCCTCTTCTTCATATAGCATCAAAATCAACAGCTGTGAGGCTGAGGAAAGCAGTCACATGCCAACATCAACAATTTTTCCCCACAATATAGCAATTTCAGGCAACAGTAAAATTTTTTGTGCACAATAGAGTTCTTTCCTATCAGTCATCCTGAAATGCATTGAATATGAGAAAATGTTTGAACGAGGAAATACCATTTCAGCATGAGGATTGTACTTACCCAAGAGAGCAAGTCGTCCCCTATCTGATCAATTACTGAAGACTCATTTCTTTTCCGAATGGCTGCCATTTGCTCCAGTATTGAAACTGAAATTCAAACGAGAAGCACAGATGAGAAGTCAGTTAGTGTATGTGCACGTATGCGTGTGTAACAAATAGAGAGGGCAAACCAGAATACACCATGAAAATGTCATGCTGCAGTCTGTATGGACAGTTTCTTTGTGTTGTCATTCTATTTTTCCATAACCTTCTATCTTTCTCTCTGCCCATTTTATTTTTTTCTGCTTTATGAAGAGCAGTCATGCAAAGACGATCATTTCTAAAAGATTTCAGGATGCACATATGTGGGTGAAGGCACACCATGCAGCTGCAGAATCTCCTCCAGGTTAGTGAAGATGTTCTTGATGTCAGCAAGAGGCAAGATGGCCTCTTTAGAGAGCTTCTGGTAGAAAACATGATCCAAAACTTTCAGCATCCGCACATGTGCACGCTCTGTGTAAAACAGCTCTGCAGACAAAGTACAGGATATTAATTGAAGATGACAGCTTTGTACAACTCGGCATGATACATGTTTGACAGCAGTTTGGATCATTAGATCTCAGTAAATGCTCTGCTGCAAATCACTCTCTTCTCCCCCGAATTCAATACATCACAACAGTAGTTAAAAGCATGTGGAGGATGAAACTCAAATATTGTTTGAGAAAATTTTGCTTAAACAAATCAAACAAAGCAATGTACTGACCATTGATGACTTCCTGTCTCTTGATTTCATGAGGCCGGAGAACTGCCAGGACTTCGCGCCCGACCAACTGCTGCCAGTTTGGTGGGTCGTGTTCAGAGTCAGTTCCCTGGTCATCCTCACTCTGGACATCAGCAGCACCCATTCCCTCAAGCCTAGAGCCAGACAGAATATTAGCTTTGTGTTTGGGCAATCAGCCATCCAAAAAATATTTTGGATGGCTTTAAATCAGAAAATTATCATGTAACCTTACCTTCTTATGGCCTTTGGTGTTCCCTCATGGACTCTGCTTTATAGTAACAGAAACATATATGTTTATGGTATGTAATCTACATGAAATGAAGCAAATTTGTTCTTGCAAATGTAACCGTTAATGCACCTGTCACTTTCTCTGTCATCCTCTTGCAGTTGGTCCAGGCTGTAAAGGTCAAAGTGTGAAGAGGGGTAGGACAACCCATCCAGAGAGTCAGACTGAAGACCATCACTTAGCCTGGAAGACCCTGGGGTGAGATTTCCACCTGAAAGACACATGACCAGTTTGCAGCCATCACTTTGTGCGGCTTTATCTTTTACCTGATGTTTTTCAGTCATTCAGCAGCTTACCAATATCAGACTCTCTGCCAGTGTCTGAGCTATGGGTGGTGCTGTTTGGGGATGATGTGTTGAGAGACATGGAGTGTGTGAGTTCAGAGCCTTCGCTCGATTGGCTGCCTCTTAGACGGCCAGGTTCCACGTGATCACTTGCCCCAAGTGTAGGCTGAGACAATTGTTTCTGAGGACGGGGGCGACCATCCAAGGCTTTACCTACTAAATATAGAGCAAATGAGTGCCATAAAAAGAAAAGAGTAAGAAAAGGAATAAAAAGGCTTTCTAAGAAGTGTTTTGTTTTTTGTTTTTTTTGGGGGGGGTTGTTGGTCTGCATTTGGTGCTGTCAACTTTAAATGAGATTGATGTGGTTATAGTCTTGCATCTAAATATTTTATTATTTCAGTGCGTGTATGTGACCATCACCAGCCCTCCCTGGAAGTTAGTTTGTGGATCTTTGAGTTGAATGACCTTTGTGTGGCAGGGAAGGCAGTGCTACACCAGGGGGAACAAAGGATAGACAAGATGTGGAAAAATGGGCAGGGGAAGGTGAGCAAGTGGTGCTGGTAGGAACTGGTGGAGTGAAGGATCCTATGCTTTTCCTGTCACCTCACTTGGGATTTTGAGTGTCCAGAGGGCGTCCTTCAAAGTGGATTTTTCATTTCAGCCAATTACTTTATTTTAGATAGTTCTAACTTACCTGGTCCTGCTTCAACACGGCTGGGCCTCCGCTGAGGTCCAAGGATACTGGGAAATCTTGGTTTCTTCACCTTCTCTTCTCCTTCCTTTTCTGTCTTGATGCTTTTCTGTTTTTTATTGAAGCAAAGTGAGATATTGCATCAGGTAGATGATAAAGAAAAACAGAGACACACACTGCCCACACTGTAAAGATGGATATAAAGTACCTTGATCTTGGGGAGAAAGTTGATCCGGACCCGTTTGGATTCAAGACTGCGAGGTTCCTTGACCCTCACACCAAGGTGCTTCATGTATGTATAGATGACATACTGCATTGTAGTGCTAAACAAGAACACGTTTCTGAATTAAAGCCAACAACAAATTGTGTTTTGAGTGCTAAATTTGAAAAGAATACGTCCATATTGTCACTTGTACCATATGTTACACTAGTCGTCATCATACAATTTCTACACAAACCATCTGGGGTGTGATATGACCATATGGTATTTCAAACTAGACTGTTTCAATCAGTCACACTTTGAATTATTAAATATAAACATACTGCATAAATTACATGTTTCTTTTAAGAGGCTGTCTGTGTGCTTTATTTGTGAACTTTGGAGGAAGAAGAATAGGGCTTGGATGACACCAATGTGTTCTTAGTTGAAGCAGACCAAGATGATACTTAAAATTATGAAAGATATAATTTATTTGACATTAATTATGACTGAATAAATGTGCCGCAAAGTCTAAAAAAAATATGCTGTGTCAGGGTTATTCTTTTATACTGTGGAACATTGCGAACTGTAAATGGCATTAACACACAGATGGTTTGAAGGGTCATGAAAGCACTTGCAGCATTATTTATCCCCTCCATATGCTTTAAGATATACTCAGCCAGCCAAGTGTGCCACAAAACTTGTTCCCTTACCATTTCTCTTCCTCTGTGGTTTGAGTCGTTAACCTATAAACAATACAAAGGCAAGTGTTGATGTGACAGTATCAGTACAACTAAGCAGTATATATATGCTTTTTCCGTATGTGTGTCATGTGACTGTGCACACGTGTTACTTACAAGATATCCTCTATTTTGGTGATGATGTTTTCAGCATATGAGCGCTCTCGCTCCAAAGTGACACGGTCTCTCACTCGCTCCTGGTCCAGTCTTGTAAGTTCAACTTCAGCTACTGTTAGGCCCATACTGCGCTTTTGCCTACATATCCCAACATAAGGTTGATAACGTCTCAGCAAAAAATGGCTAAACACATGGTACTTTACTGAGATTTTGTTTCATTCTTTAATTTGATTTAAGTGAGAATTAACCAAATTCTCACAATTATCAAAATCTACAACACCGCACAAATTAAAAATTCATAGTTGATAAATTTACCTGAAATCTTCAAGGTTCTTCTGAATGTCAGGAAGCAAGGAGTCCTGCAGTGTTTGTACATGCTGTCTGTTTATTTCCTCTGGGATTAGTTCCGTCCTCCGCCGGTCTACAAACACATGTACACATACTCACATACACTGTACAAAAAATATTTTGGAATCGTGGCATGTGCGAATTAATGGTTGACATTTAGATGTTCCAAATCACTGAATTAGCCATGAATGTGCATGGCTGAGTAAGTGATCAACTACAAGAACTGTAAAATGAGGTCTAGGGACAGTCCAGACCTGTTCTCTACAAAAAGTTTCATGAGGTAATGTGATTTGGTGCTATGTAAATTAAAAAAAATATGCAAATAAAATATTGAGAGTTTAAATAAATTAATAAATAAAAATGCTTAAATTGACTGTGCAGACCTGGTGCAGTACTTACCCAGGTCAGCAGAGATGGATTCAGGAACAGCAACTTTCAAATTCTGTAAAAAAAAAAAATTTACAGGTTTTTACAACAAATAGGAACAAAACAAAGGTTTGAATCCATCAAAACTGTTTCAGATAATATCATTGTGGGTCCAAATAAAACAAGGCATTCATGAACATGCCAACATGCTATAATTTATGTACAGTATCAGTCACGTTTGGACACTTTCCCATTCAAATGTCCAAACTTTTGACTGGTACTGTATTTTAGGACCAATAAGTGACATCAAGCTGCTTATTCTCATCTGTAAATATATCAACAGATATTGATGGCAGCACTCTTCCCCGTATGTCATCGTAGGCAACAAAAACTGTACTCACTGCTGCCCGGTCAATGAAGAAGGTGTGGAGGTCCATGAACACCCTTCTGGTCTCTTTGGAGTTGGTCTGCTTGTAGAGGTCGGCATAGAGGTAGCACAGCTGAGGACACATAATTAGGAGTCAAGTTATATAAAGCCTGAAAAGAAATTCAAATGAAATTACTATACAAATAGGTTAAAACAAGACGTTACCACTGGAGCAGGGTCAAACTGTGAGATGACATGGTGTAAGAAGGCTGAGAGGTGGGCAGGGCGAGACTTCAGCTGCTCAATACTGTTAAAGCTGTTACACTGGCCATTTGCCTGAAACAGATGCACTATAACAATTTGTACACAGACAAAAAACATCCTAGTCAAACTTGGAGTAAACATTGTCTTATGGTAATGCTGTACCTGTTCCTGGTCTGAATCAAAATAGTCATCCTCTGCACCAATGATTTGCGAGATGAGGCGAACAGAAGAGGGACTGCTTATGATGGTAGGGGACAGCGAGTCCTAGAGACAAAACACTCATGTATTATGAAATTATCTTTTGTAATGAAAAAAAGCCCAGTATGGACATTTATAATCAATTGGTCTTCAGTGCTTGCATTCACAGCCATGACCTTTGAGTTCTTGTCAAATGAATCTGCTCACACCATTACAGGCAGTGATTAAGTAAATATTTTGAGGATAGTTTATACAAGGCCATAGAGTATTGCTACCAGATCAGTGGTGTCCTCTGCCTCAGGGGAGTGGCAGGAGTTGAGGCTGTTCCTGGGTGTGCTCTTTGGGCTGGGGCAGGATGTCTCTCTTGGACACATACTGTCAGGAGATCCAGGCCCAAATCTGTGAGATATCTGGTGGTAGGACGGAACAAAACATGGCATTCGCAGTCAGTCATTAATCAGCAAGAAATTTAATAACTGCTAAACTGCTAAATCATGTGTTTGCAATACACACACCAATGCACTGGTTTTATCTAAATGGAAAGGAGCCTAATCTACGATGATCTAATTAAATTTAGCACTACACCAGGAAGCTACTGTCTGACAACTTGCAGAGTCTGAATTAATATGTATATTTGTGTAGTAGTGTATAGGAATTAATATAAATATAGTTTAATATGAAGTTTTGAGTTCAGTGTTTGGATGAACACTTACAGGAGTGCTGCTCCAGGACAGGTCTGTACTGTTGTCTCCCTTAGAGGTGAGAGTGTGCTCTGTCTCAAACATGCTACCATCTTCTGCATCAGCATATGGCACAGCCTCCTAAGGATTCAAGAAAATATATTAGTTCTATTAAAAATAATTACTAGGCCCAAATTTTATATTTTTCAACATAGACAAAGGTTACAAGCAAACCAGCAGGCTACAATTGGAATAATTAATGTGTGTGTGAATTAATCTGCATTCCAAAGTTGTAATTTCTTAAATATATAAGACTAATATGTTGTAGCACTTGAGGTATAAAATAAGATGTCACACAGACACAAAAGAGTGGCTTCCGCAGAGAAACCCAAATCCTTTGATAAGATTAGGATTAATGTTTCTGGAATGATCCCTAAATGCTCTCCAGAAAAATCATACAATTACTGCTTGGATGGTGGTGGCAGATCAGTGTCCCTTGATACCTTACTAAATACAACTCATGTTGTTACTTACTTATTTTATAGTTAATTAAAAGAGGATTATTTGTTTTACCTGTGTTGCCCCAGGGGCTTTGAAGAGCTGACCCTGCAGCTGAGGAATGTGTTTTTTAACTTCCTGGATGTCTTTCAGTAGTTTGGGGGAGGGGTTCTTACTGTACTCTTCCTTCATGGCCTAGACAGCAAAAAGGGGGAAATCAAAACAAGAAATGAGAAGCAGTTGTTATCGGTTCTGCATATATAGTCAAGAGAGTGAAATACCACATATGTGTTCTGTTACTATGTGGAGTGAGGTCACTGTATTGTCAAATTGTCAATTTCTATAAATTGAAAATATCTTGTTTCCAGAGCAAACACTATAAAGGCAGACAAGAGATGATCCTTCTATTCTCAATACAGAAAATAACAAAACCTGCTCTAACAGCTCCGAGACCCTACTAAGGAGAGCAGTGTTTAAAAAAAGCATGATGACAGTAAATGACAGTGATTGTAATGCTAACTTGCAACCCCTACTACTCTTTTGAGAGCACCTTTTGCAAAATATCAGCCTTCTGGTTACAGACAGTGCTATTCTCATCCTGTGAGGAAAAAAATGAGGAAGTATAAAAGCAAATGAAGGACACATGAATTAGACAACAAATGAGAAGAGCACTACATTATGATTTGAGCAGACAAAAGATTTATAGGCTTGGATAAGATCTAGCCAGAAATAGCCACAATTATTTGGACAAATTTAGGAGAAAGGGGAAGACAAGGAAAAAGAAGAGATCTATGTGGAGAAGATATAGAAAGAGGGTCAGAAACAAAAACACACGCATTACCCATTGTTGTTGTGTAGAGGAGAGACAGTCTTGAGGACTATAGGGGCGTTCTGTTGCTGGAGAGTTTGGAGAGGAAATGCTAACGCCCAACATTTCAGACTCTGCTTCAGGCAAAGGGATCTGGGCAAGCCCTGGAGGGCGCCCCAAGACTGTGAGGGCCACATAGGAGCCCGCTAGAAAAGAAAAATTAAAGGAATTATGTGTCAGTTTTACTTTATTTAGACCCAGGGTTATTTTTTGGATTTGGATTTCGTTTTAAAAGAGACAGAGAAACTTACATTTGATTAGCTTTACCACTTCGATGTGATTAGAATGCGTAACAAGCGTCCCGTTAACCTGGAAGGAAGCAATGGTTGTATCACAATTTTAGTACAAGAATTAGATTGAAAAACAAAATGTACAAATTTGGGCACAGAGTTGAAGTTTGGCATTTCATTCTATTTTCAAATACAGTAGGAGGAGTAAAAATGGTTATTGACCATAAGGTGGCAGCCTACATCCTCCGCAACAGCCTTTGACTAGAAATTAGTGACGTTTGCACTTAAAAAACATGGAGGCAGAGGCTGAACACAATACCTTGATGATCCTGTCTCCTGTCTGAACACCTGCCCGCATAGCTGCCCCATCTGGCAAACATAGAAGAAAGGAAGCATTAAGGCAACAAAAGAGAAGAAATATATCAAATAAAAGAATGAATTCAATGGCCTGAAATTCTGAAACTGAAGGTAAAATAGAAAGCATGCCACTTTAAGGAGTATTTTTTCATATTCCTGCACAATGAATACACCATATAGCCTTGACAGACCAGATGTTGCAAAGTGACTATTTGAGTGCCAATTTGAAAGACCATAACAGTGGTTATATGACGAGAAAGACCTGTTTCACAGCTCCACCCCAAACAAAGGGATTTAAGCACGAGACGGGTTATTATGAGATCCAGGTCTGACTCTACAGTAAGCAGCATACAGCTGAAATATTTTGTAAAGCAAATACAACTTTACAAATACACTACTTATGATGTGTATTTAGGTTTTTCAGTTTTGTGCAAGTTTGGAAATTCGAAGTAGTTATGACATCATCTGATCACATAAATTATCAAGTTATTATACTGTCTCTATATGATTAGATATTTAAACACGGCATCCAAAACATTGAGTTTCAGACAAAAGCCATAATTCATCTTGATTATGTTAAATTTTCACAGTAGTAGCATGTATGATTGGAAAAGGGTTACACTATGAATGTGACAATATGACACAAGATACATTTTGTTTGATACCTGGTTAAAAATGAAGTGAAAAATAAGTTGTATAAATGATTCAGAAGAAACGGAATAGATCCCTCTTTGTGTTGACTCAGAAACAAAAGTACAAATGGAGGGCCATATAGGGATAGCTTCATACTGCCAAGCACATGACAGTGCAACTGTGCAAAAGTCCTCGATTAGTTCCTTCTTCCGTCTCTCCCCACTACTGTGAGGACACATGTTTTCTGTAGCCTGATAACAGCCCACATCATCCTCTATGGGAGTCTAAAACTGCCTGAGATCATGCAAGAATCCTGTCAAAGTCCCCTATTTAGAAGACAACATTATAAAGCAGAAGCTGCAGATGTGGTGATATGCCTGAGAATGTAATGTATGGTAATCAGCTTCAGTACACTAAGTAAGTACCAGGGTAGTAGTGGTTGCTGAGTCCCAATTTTTCCCCATATTTGTGGGTTCAAATTAAACAATGACAACAGTTTGATGTCACTGACCGACAATTTCAAAAAATTCAATGACTACCATTGGTCTCTTCACCTTTCAGTTTGAGGCCCCGCCTTACCTTCTTTGACAACCTGCACAAACACTGGGTTGTCACCACTGACAGTGAGCCCAAAGCCATTTTCATCTTTCTGGATGATTACACATCGCTGGACGAGACCTGACAGTGACAGACAGGATAAAAAAACAGTATCTTCAGTCTCTCAGTTAAGTTAGTGCTTCCACTACAGACCTGAAGATAATCACATGAAGTTAATGTTTGACATTAAATAAAAATTGACAAAAAGAATCATATTTGCAGTTGAGACAAACACAAAGTTAACATTTCTTTTTCTCTTTTTGAGTGAGTCAATGAACAGGCTGCACAAAAATGTGGGTTTTACAAAAGAATGAGAAAACAGACATCTTTTAAAAGTGGTATCATGAGGACATTTTTTTCTCACATTATTTGAATTGCTATTTTTCTTGTCAGTATGGACAGGAGAAATGGCTTCTAACACTTTGCTTGCCGAGTCAACGGAGTATTGTCTTGAGACACACTTGCAAAAAATCTATCGTTAAATCTAGGAAATAACCCATCTTGAGTCTAGACACTGTTGTCGGGATAACAAACAGCATTCAATGAAAGTTTGTTTTAAACTTGGCCAGAAAAAATGTAAGAGGCCCAAAGACTTCAGAGAAATGTTATATATTTTTGCTTGTTGTGTCATGGGTCAGAAGAAGGAACGTTGCTTTGCAGGTTCTTTGGGGAGTGTTACATTAGCATGGCAAGCAGAGATTAGCATTTATCTAATGTCTGGCTGACGCTGACTAGACTGATAGAGCACAAAAGGAGCACACAAAAGGACATACAATGCACAGAATGCTTAAAGAGAAAATTTTCCTGTGTCTCTTGTTATAAAAGAAATTAATGGATTTTCCAATATTAGAATAATATTAAGGATATTGACCTATCTTCAAATATCAGTATAAGACTGAATGAAGTGACCCTTGAACTGTTTTATGTTGTGTCTTGAGATTGCCTGATCAGTGCAGCATCAACTGGAGAGGCCCTTCGATTTGGACATTGGTGGGGTGGGGGTTAGAAAGTGGAAGAAGCAGGAGCTAATACACATAGAGCAGTTAGGAGGCCCAAACGGCCTCAGGCTATGGGAGTAGCAGGAAGGGAGGGGGAGTGGGCAGGGGTGTCAAGAAAACAGATGAAGCTGTATGGGTTAAAGGGCTGGTGTGAATTTGCCTCTAAGATGTTGGTCTTTTGCCTTTTGCTACAATTAACAGTATTTTAGAGATTTTGGCTGGTATTTATAAACCATAAGGAGTGAGAGCACTGATCACTGATGAGGTTAATCCATCCAAGGTAATGTATTATTCAGTGCTTCAACTGATCCGTAATCAGAAATCTTTGCTGACACAAGTAAATGTACTCAAGAGAATAAACTGACCTTTAATCCTGACAGAGTACCTTTAGCCCCACAGTCATTAGACTACAACACACAAAGGTCTGAGTACTGTGCTTAAATATAAGACTGAGTATTCAGAGCTTTATGTGCGATCATGGCATTATGTCTGTGAATTTCCTCAGTTCTTAATTGGTATGAAACCAGACATAGATAATTGGATCAAACAGAAAGGAGACAAATATACTTTGATGAAGATGACAGTACAGGCTTATCTTGATAAACTTTGGCCTTGATGAGATACCAAATTGTCATCAGCAGAAACTGGCACCCATGCTTTAAGAATTAGTTATGTCGATTCACTTCTTTGTTTACTGCTCACTTGGTATGAAATATCACGCCACCTGACAATTTCTGTCTCAAAACTTTCTCTGCCATTTTGGCCAACAACAGTGACAGGTGAAAATGTCTAAAATGATGTAATGAGAAGCAGAGAGTGTTGATAAGTGACATTTTCAGACCAGAGGGGCAAAGATGCTCCATAATGACTCTGATTGTATGGATTCTGAAAACAAGTTACTAAATGTTCAGTTAGGGTTATGTGACTTAATTACAGTTTAACTAAACAGTGTAGTAGTACTGAATTGAGGTCTTAACATCAATTCCAAGAGTGATAATTTTTCACAACATCCATGGATTTCGATAGAAGTGGTGTGTCTAACTCTTAAGCATTAATGCAGATTAGGATGTGACTTATATTATTAAGGAACCTGCCTGATGAAGACATGCTCAAACAAAAAGGATCTGCTAATTAGAAACAGAAAAGTCAAATACAAAAAAATCTTTATAATGTATGTTTTGCAATGACCTGAACCAACATTTGCTGAGATTAAACCTTGCAACGGATTTACACTAACACTATGGACTGATCAGATTTGACAATTTGCTACTGTGCAAAGTCAGTGATAAGTTGATAATTCTCATTTGACGATCGCTTGGCACTGGTTAGCATCCAATTCAGAGAGGTATGAAAATACAACCTCTGACCATGAAGCCTCATATAATTATTAAAAACAACTCTTTTGCTTTTGCTCAAATTTTTTTCCCAGTTTGGCATCAGTGAAGTAAATCTATCCAACTTAAAACAAATACTGATTGGCAATTTCACACCAGGGCCTGATGCATGCATTAAGGCTGCTGACACACCAGTCATTCCAGTTGGAGCATCTTACCACAGGACTCAGGCTTCCCCTCTGCTAGCACACTGCTGCTGCCACTCTTCTGCACCACCAAAGCTTCTGCTCACAGCCCCCACCAGTACAGCAGCACAGCAGCACACATACACACGCACACGCAAGCACCCACGCACGTACACACGCACAAAAAAGAAAAAAGAAAAAAGAAAACAAGAGCCAACACAAGGAGAGGAAACACAAAACAGGAAAGAGAAAATCATGAAGGAGAAAAAAATCATGAGAGAAGAAAAATTAAATGAACAAGTAGGTAGTATAATAAAATATAATGGTTGGGGCAGGCAGGAGTCTAGCCACTAAAAAATTAACCTGTTTTTGTGAAATTAAAATGACCTATATCCTGTAGACGTTTTTCCATTACTTTATAATGCAATGTATAATTTTTTTCCAAATGTTTCATCATGCATTAAAATCAAAATATGTTATGGAATAACAAAAGTTACCCCTTAAAAAAGGAGTTTATGTCTATGAAGGCTAAAAACATGGTGGCTTTCTACAAAATATTAGAGTTATAAAATATTGTGCCAATACTGCAATAGCCATACCTAAATGGACACTGAAACTGAGCCTTCATATTAAGGCTCTGCTTCATGTAAGCCTGAGTATCCAGCTGGTGCAACTGCAGTTATACTCAATGCAACTTAATGTGCATCTGTCCTCCCCCGGCTATATATACATGTTGGAATGATGAATATAACGCTAAAAATAAATGTGAAACAAAGTTACAGCTGATATCAGAGGAGACACTGCTATTGGCCTTTGAAGGTGAAAATGATTTAGTAATCCTTTCCAGTGGAACTTTTGAATCTCATGGGGTAATTTTATCACCTATTTTTGACTACTCCTGCCAACCCGCATACAAAACCCAAACCACTTTAAAATGATGACAGAAAAGGTTCAACCAGGAAAAAAATGCATGCAAAGTGCATATAAGTAAAAGAGACACACAGAAATATTGATTAATATCATGCAGGGATGCAAAAGGTCATAATGCATGTTCAATTATGAAGCATGTCTAGAAATAATAATGAAGACATCCTTGCAGACTAAATCACTAGACCATTGCCAACATGAGTAAAAGCCAATAAAAAATACATACAAAAGGGTTTTAGTGTGATACTACACACAGACAGTGCATGTCTTGTGTCACCACTGAGAGAACACATCTTCTCTATGCTATGTTGCATCATACAGACATAAGCCATCATGTGGTGCAGAGGACTTTGCTTTGTTATGAATATAGCAGTCATATCTCCAATCATACTGTCCTCATTGCTGACAAATACAACAGGGTGTGTCACCATATCAAACTAGTTTGTTTCTGAAGCTTAGCAGATGTACCCTGCAAAAACCTGTAAACTGGAGTGCATAACAGGTTGAGTGGCCTTTCGCCCCCTTCAAGTCTGCATTAAGACAATCTAATGACTTTGAGCAGACAAAACCCACAGTGCACTTATTTAGGTAAAAATTCTAAGAACCATGTCTGTAGTAAATACAGCTGCAGATTTTAGGGTCCTGTAATCAAAACCCAAAACTGCAGCAAACACATTAGAAAATGAATTGAAGCAATTCAAAAACATAAAAAGTTGTTGGCCTCCAATAGTTAAACCTAAACAATTACCTCAAATCAGACTACACAAGCACAAAAAACACAAAGCATAGAATGCCTACACTGCCTTGCACCATCCAGCATGCCTTGTCCAAACCATCATGTACAAACTTGCGTCATGAAGCTGTTTGTGTGTGAATGTTAGTGAGCAATAAGAGGATCAGAGAAGGATGGACAGAAACCTATGTAGCAATCAAATAATATGTGGCATACAGAGATAGATGGATAGAACAGAACAATGACAGAACATGTAAGAAGAGGGAAAAAAGAAAGAAAAGAAGAGAGAATAAAAAAGCAATAAGGAGTACAAGCTTGCCAAGCTGGAAGTTTACCTGTAGGGTCAAACTCATTGGAGGGAAGTGAGGTTTTTTCACTTTTGGGTTTCTTGTCCGGGGGATGGTCTTTACTGAGAATGCTGCTGGTTCTAGGAAGAGGAGCACTGATAAATTAGAGATTATCTAGCCACAAACAAGGAAAATGATGAAAATTTCCTATTACTGTCCCATACAATACTCTACTCTTTAACAGATAACATTCTTTGAATGTCAATGTAATGTATGCTGTACACTCACACAGTATACAAGCTGCATGCTAGTGAGCATTCAGCAGGAATTACAGCAACACACAGAACCAACAATTGTTCACTTCAGCATTGAGAATAGTATGGTTGGGGGACCTCCTAGTGTATGAATCATGCTGAGTGTGTCTACTGTATAATATGAGAGCCAAAGAGGATGTAGACCCACTCTACTGCGTGACCAGGGAGCAAGGCCAGAAAAAGGACACTCCTCAGAGGAGGTGCCACAAGGCCAGACTCTGGGTTGAACCTCAGGAGACTATGTATGGCTGCCTCTGCCTATACCAGTCCCAGCTGTGAAAGGCCACTGTTCTGTTCACAGTGAAAGGCAGTGATGGACCGCCCTTGGAAGAGGGACTCCTTTGTCCGTCACTATGTGTGCATATGTGTGTGTCTGTGTGTGTACATGAGTGAGGGGGGTGGTGGGGTCTGCTTGGTCCAAACTATGAAGACTTCTGTGTTGCAGCACACCAGACCTAGTAAAACCTGCTTCATTTCCTCTCATCTGGAGCTGTGTGTATGTAAACCACTGGTGCACATGTGTGTCACAGGATTACCTCCAGAAAAGCATATATGCCTCTTCATGAAATATGAGAACATTTAAAATTCTTACCTGTTTGCTTTCTTGGGAAACCTACAAGACAAAACAAAATGTCCATCAACATCACACAGGAATTACCTGACAGTCAACTAATGTAATACAGGAAACAAGAGCTAAGCTCCTTATGCAAGTGGGGAGGGTGAAAAACAAGATGCCATGGTGACAGTTTCTCTTGAGACCCACATGGTGGTAAACATGATAATCCTGATCAAATAGCAGAGTTCTTTAGCTGCAGATTAAAGCCTTTTTCAGGTCAAATCTCCTCAGATCTCAGCTGCATGTCAGCCATGACTTAGTTCCTCTCAGACATCACAACTTAGTAATAATCATATTGTAATCACATCCATGGCCTGTTTCCTTCGAGGCAGCTTGCCCTGAGGCTGATTACTACAATGGAATGATGCAGTGATGAGATAATTTAGGGGATACTGTCAGCACCATCTTGGAAATGCAATGTTTTCTTGGAAATTATAGAATTACATATCAAGTTGCTGTTTGGAAGATACACCATGAATGAAAACTTACACAACACCATTAATTCTCAAAGATAGCTTGTGGTGAAATTTTAAAAAAGACTCCTTCTCTTCACTTTGACAGTGAACTGAAGCGTACAAATGGGCTTCTGTAATGGAGTAACCTGTTCGCCAAACCTGAACTGGCTGAAATTAGTTATTCTACACAAGAACTGAATTTTTAACTTCACTGCTCTGTGAAGGATGAATGAATGAGCACATTAACTATGCTTTAAAATAGGCAAATTTTCCCATTTAAGCTCTGCGCTGCCTGTCAGTCATTCAGAGAAGATAATTTTTCCAAAGCAACGTAAAATGTCATATTAATCATATCTCATGTGTACTGTGTTTTCCAGTAAACAGAAAATCTGAACACTCATGAAGTTCTGCCAATCATCTGGGTGGCCTCTCAGCTTTGCATTATTCCTAGTGGGGTCTGCACAGTCAGCATAGCTCATTTTTTCTAGTCAGAGAGAGTCATATTTTGCCAGTATGAAAAACCACTTCTACTGAGTTGAATTTATACTCTGAAATACTATAAAATCTAAATTTAGATTATTTTATTTTCTACTTTTTTTTGTGATTCGGTGGAAACTAATGTGTGAGCCAGGCAATGACCCTATAAAAGTCAATCCATTTCAAGCTTCATTCTAATGCCCGCAACTGTTCATTCACAGCATCTTCGACATTGTCAAATTTATACAATGTTACAAGATCAGCACAAATGTTGAGGAGAACATATAACCTAAACAATAAGGAAATGATAACTGAAGCAAACAGTTGTATGAATAACTACATTTTTCAGAACACCAACCTCCCGTAATTGGGAGGTCTTGCAACTAACTAGCCCACATTAACTCCCTTTCTGCTGGCGACAGTATGTCCCATTCAGAACCATGGAGGGGCAGCTGAATGGCCCGTTTATGAAAAGGCCTCAGACTGTAATAAGTTCCAGAGCCTCCAGCAGAAAAAACTAGCTTTAAGTAGCCCACTCCCTAAGAAACCTCTGAATTGGAGAGATGGAAAAGTCAGCACATAAACACACACCGAAATGGAACATGTCAATGCACAAGCTCTGAGATGGCAAAACTGAGTAAGCAGATGTTGTTCTTGGTGGATCATAGAGGAACAAACGAAAACATGACAGCCAAACCAAGTTGTAAGGAGCTGGATGATGCATCAGGCTGAGCTTAATGTCTGTGCTGAACTAGACACTACACGTATGAGTCACGCTTTCAGAAATGATGCTCTACCTCTATATAAAACTTAAGAAATGTCCAGACACGTATCATCTAGCTTGAAAATACCTGCTTAAGACACAGAAGGGTCTAATGAGCAGGACAAGACAAATCACTACTATGAACAGAAACAAGAGGACAGCTCAAACAGTATTGGCAGATGAACTGAAGCGGCAGTGAGGCTGAAAAACAAGACAAAAAAATGCCAAAAGCACGTCAAGAAAAATGTTCTGTTGAGGGCCATACAAAAGTGAAAAGCCTGAATGTTTATGCCAGTTCAGCTAGAAAGAGGTAATCATGAAACAGTAGCAGACTGAGATGAAGCAACTATTTTGCATACAAATCCAATTGAGTCAAGCTTAAATTAAGGAAGCGAGTCTTCCTCTGCTGAAAATAAGGAATTGACAAGAAAGGAAATTCAAATTTATGGTCTGGACAAATACCACAAACTAAGAGCTAACTTGAATCTGCAGCACTTAGTCCACATGATAATGTAGCAATAAGTCATCATGGCCACTCTTAGGTAGTGGTAAGAATGATCTCTTTAGCATAAAACTACATTTTATGTAGTTTTTATTTTAAATTTTTTTGGTGGTGGTGGTCGGGAGGGTGGGACAGTGTAGTTGTGACTAAGCAGACAGTGAGACATACAGCAGTAGCCCTGTATCTTGACTGACTACCATCACTTTAAGGTTGGCTGATCATATTGGAGGGTCTTGAGTGCAGCACTCCCCTTGAACAGCTGGAGCTCAAAAAGGTACAGAGTAAATCTCTAGTGAACGTTGAAAGTGAAAGGGTTTCACATCAGCAGTGAATCTTTTGTCTAGTAGACAAAAGCAGTTGATTGCTCTACGGTATGACCTAATGATAGTTTTAATATTCTACTACTCATTCTTTTGTAAGTAAGAATATGCAACTTCTATGATGATCGAGCTGGATTAGAAACAATTAACTAACTGACTGAAAGTGTTGAATATCATTCACTTACATTTATGAAACAAAACAAGATTGTTAATTAATGGATTATGAATGTAATCTGTAGTTGCAGTCCTAGGAAGCACAAACATAAACTGAGAAAAATGTGGACTGTGAACTGTGATCGTCCAATTTCTGCAGGTATATGATTAAGTCTTTGACATGTCTCCAAATGTCAAGTAAGAACAACAAGCAGCCTGTATGGAGGCTTCGCCCTGCTCTAAAGTAGCAAACACACATTAACTTGGACCAAGTCATTCTGCACAGGTTCTCTTTAACTAAAGATGATACAAATCATCTAGGAAAAAAGTTCTAAACTTAACACATTATAGTCAGTTTTCCTCCATTTCATTCAATTGTTCAGGTGCTAGCTTTCAAGTCTGAGCTAGGACCGCTTCCTAGATGAAGCCATTAAATGGGCAGGGAGTGAAAAAGGGAGTGAGAAGGCCGAGTCTGAACAGGGTGGGATGAGAGGGAGGGGCAGCAGTGGAGCGGGCCTGGGCTTGAATGCTCCATTGAGGTTTGGTGTTTTGATGGAAAACTGTGGCAGAGCTGGGCCAACTGCAGCAGCAGTGGCAGCATGAGAGTCCTGGACCAGACCAGACCACGGAGAGAAAGAATAGTGAAAGAGGGAGGGACAACCAGCCCTGAGGGAGCAGGACTCTGACACTCAGCCATTTCTGTGAAAGGGTTTCCCAAACTGAAGAGGAAAGAAAACAGTGAACAATGAGGAACTAGACCAACTCATGCAAGATTCAGGGGGAAGCCCTTCAGATTATTCTCAGTTCCTCTTAGAATCCATCTGAACACATTTAGACAGATGACTCACGTTTAAGTCTGTTGAACTATGCCAACACAAAAGAGCCAAAGAGCCAACACAAAATATGGGCACGTCAAACTAGAAATGAGGATATCAGTACAGTTACACATACCAATTAAAATAAAAGATTATGAAAGTGATAAAGAACCCAACTCGACTACACAAAAACTTTGGGACAGTCTCAACTTTATGCAAATATCTTCTGACACAGGTGAAAAGCAGGCTTGGGCTATCATGCAAACTTTATCATCTTATTACCAGCAGTAATGAAAGTACTGAGTTATTTACTACTCCTCACCACGACACCAAAGAACTTAAACCAAAATAGAAGGAGAGGAGATGGTCATTGCCTCTGGCTTCCTAATTATCCATAACATGGGTTACTGGTAAATGAAAAAACAAAACAACATGTGGAAATAAAAAGACAACATTGTTGTTGTCTTTTTATGTGGTTGTGGAGCTGCTCAATATAACGTGGTGCCAAACTACATATTCATGATTAGCCAGAGACAGCCAAACAGTTTGTATCGCTTTCTATAAAAGCTCTGAAAGAGTTTATATGATGTACAATGCACCCAACCTAAGAAATTTACTTTCCCCTTTCAGACAACACTGCAGTTCAAACTTGTGCTTTACTGCAGTAATCCTGAGGCAGAGCTCCAAATCACAGCACAGGTGTTGTTGGGGCTGGTAGGGGTGGGGCCTAGTCTCTTCAGCAGTTTTGGGAAGTGCCTGCAGGCTGCAGAAATCAGACTGGGGTGTGTTCCATTCCACAAGGTGAAATACACCATAACCTTGTACCCTGCAACACATCTTGAGATGTTAGGTTACACTGGAAAACTCAGCAGGATTGGAGAGTAATTCTGTGGTGACAGCAGAAATGTTCTCAGCTGGTTTTTGCGCTGATTCATGCCACTGGCCTGCCAAATACCCTATGGGACTGGCAGTCACCTTTTTAGCTAACTGGTGATTCGTATCACCTTTTGAAAACTGCTATGTGAGTCCATCTCGACGGTGTAGTGATACAGTCACTTTGGCAACCTGTTTGATGCCTGCAGCCAGCCAATGAGAAATAACATAAAAACACACTGTATGTTATCTAATCTATATACCTTAGTCATACAATCTAGTGGGTGCACTTACAAATGCAAAGCCAGCATTACATCATTGATTTCCACTCTTTGCCACTAGGACAGAAATGGTCTATACCCAAGCAGGGAAACTGCATCAGACCACATTCTGTACTAGAAGGTACAACAAACATTCTGATGTCACCCTCAACATGTGACTTAAGCCGTGTAACCAAGTTGAGTATTAAGTGAGCATTTGAGGCAGACGGTGTGTGTGTGTGGTTGTGAGAGAGAGATAGAGAACAAGAGAGTGAGAGTGAGCAAGAGAGGTGGTGTATTGGAAAGCGAAGAGCAATAGTTCTGGAGCTCAAGCTACAGCCTCAGGGGGAAAACGGTGCCCTTTCTGCCCCAATAAACCTCATCAGGATTCCTGACATGAGGGCCGGGGGATAGACATTTTTTCACGCTATGCTGTCTGCTGTCCTCCAGCACTGGGAAGGCAAAGGAGCTGGTTCAACATGCTACAATGTCCACACTGCTGCTAGTCTGGGCACTGTCACAGAAACAGAGAACTTTAAAAAATGAATGAATAAATAAAAATCAATGAATAAAAATGAGGTTATACTTCACAGTCTAAGGTGCTGCTGAACTGTCTCCTTGGAACTAACTGATGTCTGAAACACTGAACTTTATGTGCATGATTCAGTATCCTGCAGGGATCTGAAAGATTTATTAACAGCTGTTAGATGCCAACCAAAGATGGCATTTAAGCTGATGTAACCTGAAGTAAAAGCACATTACTGACACCTCATTCTCCCCAAAGCTATAAAATTTTCCATCTATTACACCATACTTACTACAAAAAATAGCTTGGTTAAAGTAAGATGATACTTTATACAGAGTGAGTCATCACTAAAGGGAAACAGCCTGTCATTAAGATATTCCTGGGACAGCAAGAATACCTACAACAAAGGATGAATAATTTCATCGTCCTCCTTACTTTTACTAATGTTGTCTTTTGCCTATCAAAGGGATTTGCAGAACGAGCAGTATCTTCCACTCGGCATCAACTCAGGTTGGTGACAGAACTTGTGTTCTGATCCTAGCTATTGTAAAAAAAAAAAAAAATAAATAGATAAATAAAAAAGAGTTGAATCATGTTAAATTGCCAGTGAAGCAGAAAGTTACTAACCTCCTACACTCCCCTTGCACACAGCGGCAACTTTCAGTTCAAGCATCCTCACTTCCCATCCCAGGGGAGGGGACTCTCAACAGGTCACATTAATCAAATTCAATCAACTACAGCAGTCATGCTACTTTCTAATACGAAATGTCTATTTGCCACTTTAACAAAGATTAAGCATACATATACATTAGGTATTACAACTAGACCATATGTGTATAATTAACATATTTACAGAATCAATTTCAAGTAAAATAAAGAATTTAACAGCAAGAATCCTTTGTTAAATTACCTCCATCACATCTCTTGGACCACTGCAGAATATCACTGCTTTACAGGCGTCACAGTTAGCTTGAGGGCATGAGCCTCATTCATGGCTGCAAAACTCTTACATGGACATGACAGTCGGGCAAG
Organism: Echeneis naucrates; assembly: GCF_900963305.1. Lineage (NCBI taxonomy): Eukaryota > Metazoa > Chordata > Actinopteri > Carangiformes > Echeneidae > Echeneis > Echeneis naucrates. The sequence goes on along the minus strand of NC_042523.1, from coordinate 13,942,994 downwards.
ACAGCTCTCTTTCCTTGTCCCCTTTTCCACTATTATTTTGATCCTGTCATTTGTCAAGTGAAAGTAATGTTTGAGTCCTGAAGCTAACAGAGTAGAGTTGTAGAGGGAGTCTACAACCATCAGCATCACCGGGTAGGGTGATGGACCACAACTCTCCCAGCACTCTATGTCCAGACTCCACCCAATCTTCAACACCGCCACCCCTGGTGCATCGCCTGTTTCACTCCTCTCTGTCATTTCCCTGACCTTTTCTCAAAGCCTTTCATTTATCCAGGCTTGACTTGTGTAGAAAAACCAAAGGACAATTAATATCCTAAACTAAACTAAAAAACCCGCAGTAAACTACAGAATGGGTTAATAATTGCAAAATTTACCCTAACCCTATTGATGCCAGAGTAAATATTCCTTCCTGTGAGCAACAATAAAAACGCTCTGATGACGTGAGAACTCACTGACTGATTCTTAAGAATAATAGAAAAGATCGATGCAATTGAGAGTGTTTGAAAAAGGATGGAATGGGACTTGGCAAGAAATGTAGTAAGTATGGTGAGAGTTTGTGTTTGCCTGCCAAAGTAACATCCAAGCGTGAGTCTTCCTAAGGTCTTCATTTACATTAAATAAATAAAGAAAACTAAGACTCTGGACAGTCACTCACTGCAGACTTCCAGTTTGGGATTTTTAGGTTAAAATACAATGAACTCAGCTAATGCATTAAAAGAAGAGCTTTGATGCATAGCTCTTCTGACAATAACCCCAGCCTGTGGCTAAATGCAGCAATGTTAGCTGAAACTGCAGTAGAATAGTGATCCAAGGACAATGTGATTGGATAGCATGCTACTTAATTGGTTAATTGTTGCCTTAAAAACTCATTCTCACATTGTTTTATATAAAAGGAGTCAGACAACTAGTGTTATGGATCCCCTTACTTCCCTTTTCACTAGTGATTTATGTTTCAATGTGTTATTCACAGTGCTCAGCCAGGCAACCCAAAATCTTAGACATGAGACCAGTAATGCAGTTACCCAGTTGACATTGTAATAGATTCCACTTCAGCTCCGAGCTTGAAGGGAAAAAATATTTCAAATACTTTTCAGTGAGAGCAGAACTGAATAAGTGCCTCTATGGCAAAACCTGAACTAATGTTTAACATGACACTCTTCATAAAAAGCAGGATTTACTGACAGATTATGTGTTTTAGGATGGCACAAGTGCTCCATTCCTTTGGTATTTCCCCACTTCACTACAGCCATTCTCCAGTTTTACAGATGGGGTGCTCTGTTACGTAGTTTTTCCAGGGTTAAGGTATTGTTTCATTACCTAGTAAACAGAATCCCCTCATTATTTAAGTTGAAACATGTTTAAATCTATTCAATTATAGAGCTTTTAGGACTTTCTAATTCATGTCTAATGCTTTCTATGGCCTGTGTAAAAAGCTGTAGTCTTCAGCAAATGTTCACATCTTAAAGCATAGTTTAAAAAACATGCTTGACTAAACTTTGCCTGGTTTTTGCGAAGAAAAGTTCTGATCAAATGCTCCAAATACTTAGTGACTAGCTGGTGATATTTATGCTTTCCTGTCTCCTGAAGATGCTATGAAAAATGTTTTGATTGAAAAAGACACTCCGCCTTTTATAGCTAGGATTAATGTATGGTAAGAAATATAACATCGAAATTTGGCTCAAGAAAGAAAATAAATTCCTTTATAATCCTAAAGCATCATTGCCATAGGAGACTTCAAACTCAAAATAAATAGCCAACCATAGCAGTGGAATGTAGAACTGAAAGTCCAAAACAAAAAGATGTTGGGTTTACAATAATACCAGATCGTAAGGTGATAGATTCTTATATTACAACCTTAAAATTAGTTTTTTTCTTTCAAGTATGGTTAAAAATCAAAATTCTGACAACAGTGACTGATTCATTTTCTGGATGATTAACCCGTTAATTTTAAAGCAATTGCATCTCTACAAATAACATTTAACATCAAAATGAAAGGTTATATTGACTTGAACTTTTGTTCAACTTCTCCAAACCCTTTAAATTTTATTTTACCTTTTCAGTGGCAGGACACAAGTTAGTTTATGAATATCACCATGCATCACTGCGTGCTGAACTGGAGCCATTGCACTTGCGATCAGAGCTTTAAATGATTTGTGGATACTCATTTTAATGCACAGTTCAGAGCACCTGACACAGCTTCCCCACTGTCAGGGCTGACTAGGTGAAGTAAAACCATAGAGGGTTGGGCCAAATGCAGGAGATGCATACAAGCAGACCAAACTGTCAGAAACTCCCATGAAAACATTTATTATGAATAAACAAATTCCACTGCAGCAAAGCAAATATCAACCCCAGTGCTTTTCAATCATTTATTCAGTCCAAATATGAAATGTTTGTTGGTTGCAGAATCTCACATTTCATTTTATTTTTAAACTGAAAGCTGTTTTGGTTTTGGAACTGTTGGCTGAACAATGTTAACATTTTGAAGACACTACATTTGGCCCTATAAAATTGTGATGGGCATTTTGGTATTATCATTGACAGAACAAAAAATAAATGATTAATTATTGAGTAACATCCTCCAAATTGGTTAAAGAATAATGATAATCAATCAGTTGATGGGAATTTTTTAGTTCCAACCCCATCTTTAACTTTTAACTTAAGTTAACTTTAACTTAAGTACAGACAACACTTTTGCATCCAACAGGGTAAAATTAGAGACATACACTAACTAGCCCGTTAGCTTTACCTGAGCTCCACTGACGGACCAGGAAAGGAGTATACAGTGGACCACCAGTGTGCTCCCACCGAAAGCTATTGTTTACTATTAGTGATGTCACCAGCACCACCTCCCGGGAGGGCCTCGGGGGGGGGGGGGGGGGGGGGGTGATCAAAAACGTGGAGATCAGCAGAACGCCATGACAAAGAGCTAACAGCACACCAAACTGACCCATCGGCTCGCAGCCCAACCCCAATAGATGTTGGGTGCATACTCTCACCGTGGCCAACTGCGCAAAAACAAAATGCACAACACCACACACATTGAGGGTGAGAGAGCAAAGACAGTGTGATGCAGACAAACCACAGGGGAGATGGAGAGGCACAGAATACCATTAATCAATTAAGTCATTATCACCAGGCATGGTGGAAAACACCCTTAAAAAGTGCCGCGCTCTAAATAATGATTCACAAAACAGGGGAATTCTAATTTCTGTGTAACAGGTATAAGCCAATTTGATTGCACAGTGAATAGACTGTTACACAGTTTTGCATGTACATGATGCAATTAATTATATTATTACTGTATCGGTAGAGAAATGACTGTGACTTTTACAACAGCAAGCCTGTGAGACCAAAACAAACGCACAGACAAACTCGTTAGAAAATCATCAACCCAGATTTTCTTAATAAAAGGAGGGGATGGATAGATAATACATTTTTGTAGCTCCATTATAAACCTTCACACTTATAGCGGTAAATCTGAGATATACAGCACTTGCAGAAATAGCAACCAAAGATAAGATGTTGGTTATCATTAGGAGTATATCTGTGCTTACCAAGTGAAGCATAAGTTACACTAAAGGTATAATAAAGGTAATTAAGCAACTGAAGAGAACCAGAATTTATTTGTTCGAAACAGGTAGACCCATCATGTTATCCATACCAGTTTAAAAAACATAAACAAAAACAGCACCACAGTAGCAAATGGTGCCAGCCCCCATGGCCGTCATTGCAGAGGGGGATGGAGGTCACGTAAAATGGGGTTGGGCTTTAGCCTCAGGCTCCAGCCATGAGGATGCTTCATATCCCAACCTGTGCTATAAGCTTCCCCCATGTCTAAATTTACCAAACACATTCCACTGTTAACCTGTTCTCCTCACAGGTATGTGGGATTCAGATAAGAAGAACTGATGTAATGCAACTGGCTCATTTCTCTGTTTCACTTCCAGAATACATCAGACTGAGAATAAAAACGTCTATTCTCCAGGTACAAACAAAACAAAAAGAGGCAAAGAATACTGACGTATGTATGTAAAGGATTAGGATCGTCCAGACTGATTCCTCTCTGACATTTAGTCTGCTCTTCATGCCACAACATATTACTTAGCTTGCTGGTCTTAGCAATAGCGTCCAACCTTTGGATTTAAGTTGACAGATGCCTTAGATAAGGTGATTACTTGACGGAGCTATGGTTTTGTCTAAATCCAGAGATTGTTTTAATAGGTGTTGGAGAAGGTCAGCTTTAAAGGCTTAGAGGTAATAGTGATGTTGAGAGGTGTACAGGGATCACAGGTGACTGTTCCCTGGCACACAAACAGAGGCAGGCCTTCTCTCTCCTTGCACAAGTAGTACTTTGCTGTCTGCAGAGAACTCCATTACCCATGCTGAAATCAGCAGAGTTTCCATTAAGCTCCGATGTCCTTCGCTTAGTAATTACATTGTATAACACAGTTATTACTGAGCACATCACCTCAAAGAAAAGCCTGACTTGAACCATATATTTTCTTAATCAGGCTGTGGGTTGTGTTTCATCTTAACAGCATCATAACTCTATCAAAGAACTTTAATATTGAGGATTCAGTCTATGTAGAGTGCAAGGAGTGGATTCATATAATGTACATGTAAAAAAAATTGCACACCATACCTGTCAGTGAAGCTGGATTGTGTGTCACTCATTGGGCTTCCGGTTCTAGATTTGCAACAAATTATATCCGATTAACATTTTCCAGAGTGTGATGAGGCGATTTCCTGGAGCGTCAGTCTATGGCATTCGCATTAGGCACGGAGTTTGAAAATGCTGTTAAGGATAAACGATTGAGGGAAATGTTGCTGGGTTGTCGCACGGCACGTCAAAAACACTAAGACGAAATAAAAGTATTACCTATTGGTGATCTGTCAGTCCTTGTCAAACTGAAGAGATGAAAGGTATCTACAGGGCAAACCTTGAAAAATGAATCGGGGCCTCTGTCGTATTAGCTGTACAGTCAGATGATATCCTACCCCGTCAATAAACAATATTTTGGCAAACAAGAATAAATATACTGTCCCAGCTGGCACAAGTTCTCGTGGATGTATAAGCTCCTTGTATGAATCCTTCCCATTCACATCCCAGATTTTCGCCGATATGAAATGTGTAAACAATCTGTATTCCAATGGATCAGACACCTTGGCCCTGCGATGTAGCCCGTCTGCCACCACCCCAGCTCGGCTGAATGGCCTCCGTGCCTAAATGATCTTTGAAGATGCTGGAAATTCCTCCAGTCCCATTTGGTGTTCCCTGCTCCCAGAAAAGCCTGTCTGTGGCTGCGGGGACGAGTCTGCAGTGACCATGAGAGTCGACTTTAACCGACCTGGGATACAAATTAGCAAAACGACGACAGCTAATGTGAACCCGGCGTAAGGCGTCAGATTCAGAAACAACACTGCTTAGAAAAAAAAACACACGCACATTTGGGGTTTTGTTTTGTGTTTTGTTTAGCTTTTTTTTTCTTTTAGAAAACCCTTTCCTCTCGGGGAGCTGGCTGGCGTTGAATCTCACCAGCTACCAGCTAACAAAACAGATGAGCTCTTTCAGCAAAAAAAAAAAAAAAAAAAAACTTTGCTTCGTGTGCTCTAGTTTCGAGTGCAAACTAAGCAAACTCTCGTTCACAACAATGAGCCGGCCAACGACCGAAATGCATATATACAACCCAGCATGAACGCCGACTAGCTTGCGATATTTCTCCGCGTCGTGTCCTTCAAAAAGAAAAGTCTCCTTGAGTTGAGAAAATCCAGTGAAGTCACAGTTAGCACAGCGCAGCCTTCCTTGACTCCATGTTTCCACAATTCAGTCGTTTCTCGGCAGAATTCCCGTGGATGGGAAGCAGCTAGCTATGTGGCCAGCTAACGGGACATAAAACAGCCAGTCCTCCGCAAAGCACGGCGAGAAAAACACTCCGAGCCGCTCAAAAGTTCTAGCCAAAGCGAAACGCAGTTTTTCCAACGCAAGGCGTTAATCGTACAGGCATATAAGTTTCGGAAAGGCACCCAAAAAAGCCCACTTTCTGCCGCTAGCAACGCCCTAGCCAGTTAGCCGTTGGAGTCCAATAGCGCTTCCACTAACCACTTCCGCCGGGAGATGGGAAAACTCATTTTGTCTGAGCGCAACGTAACAACCAACTTTAATCATAATAACATGCTAACGACAGCATCACACGAGGTTCATATTCATTCTAATGAGAAACAAGTTATTCTGTCGGTAAGCAGCTGTAAATATAAACAGTGTGACATTTAAATATTAGCCCAGACCTGCAGCGTGTTGTCCATTTAGTCTGTTAGATGACTGACAGTTAACTGGAAGCTGCCTCATAATCATGAAATGTTTAATTATGAAACCCATATTAAGATGCGGAAAAATGTGCCGACCCTAACCCTTCTTTAATTAGGTTATTTATTTATTTTTCACCTGGGGGGCATTGAGTTCCACGTGTTGATGTTTAAACTGAGAAAGTAGTTGGTTGTTTAGTACACAGTCGATGGTTCAAGTGATCTTCATTTGTAGTTAACAGGATATTGGTCAGCCAATTATATGAAGGTTAAATGGTTTTCTTTTGCATGTCAATGTATTGAACATCTTTGGGTTTTACATTGTTTAAAAAACACGTTTTCACTGTTTATTGTCAAAATAATTTTCCACCAACTGTGCAACCATTAGAGCAATTATTAATTAAAATGCTTTATTGTTTGTTTTTCCACAGCATGCAGTAAGGAGACTCTTTCCTTCAGGTGGCTAATTATCTTTATGGTTATTTTTATTTCTTAGGATGATTTTTGGTTGTATGATTATTTTGTTGTTGTCATTGTTGTCTGTCTGTTGTGGGCAGACCAGTCCTTTGACCGCAATTTGATCACAATTCACAAGAAAACAACTCTAATGAAACCTACTTAGCTCATCTACAGTGAAAGTAGAAACACATGGAAGAACAGGGGGGAACTACCCAGTTGGTCATTTTTGGACCACCATAATGACTACCTGTATCTTATATACTTGTAAATAACCAACTCTTGTATAAATCAGTGAAACGTCTGCAATTATTCCTTATTATTTCGTACTTGGCTACCTCTGGAATGATCTTTTTGTTTCCTGTCATCTGTTTAAATAACAACAGGTAGTGTGAGCAATCATATTTTTATTATATTGTGAATTGTAGTCTGTGATAAATTAAATGTATATTATTGATACCATTGAACACAATAGTAAATTTTGTCTTACAATAGACAGTTAATGCTAATGAACTAATCTATCTTAGGAAGGACAACAGCTAAAATAAAACTGGCCAGGTGTATTTGTAGTTTGTTTGTTTTTTTTTTTTTTGAATTACAATGCTGACAAAGTGGGGTTTTCCTGTAATGTCTGCATTTTAGTCAAATGACTGACCTCATGTTTCCTCACTTATCATATGTAATTGATATGACACCATCATGTGGACAGCTGAGGTAACTTCAGTGTCGGTACATTTGACAAAAACAGTCCATACTTCAGTTGAATTTGGAAATTAGGGGTCAAAATATATTTTGAAGCATACAAACAATATACCATAGCTTTATTTCATTTCACACAGGGATTACAAAGGCAAAATCATGCAACTTTGAACTCAAACAATGACAAATAAAAAATTAAGAAAGTACATTCGGATAACTAAGGCACACACCAGTGACATTTTTACTTTTCTTGTATGTAATGGTAATGCTCACATGAGTTTGAAGAGTAGCAGCCAGAAACACATGTAATTTGACTCCATAAATAGGAAAACAGGGGGATGTTCTATGATTTAGAAATTCATGTGCACTAAAATAAACAAGATGGAGTCAATAATAAGTTGGAGCATGAAGATGGCAGATCATTTTCATGTTTCTTGACATGGAACAAATGCAATCTTGGATTGGGCTGATTTATCATATGGCAAGTTGCTTAATATGGTGACTTGTCACAAATATGCTTAATATGGCTGAACTCAATGTCACCAATGTCATTAAGTTAATCTTTTCCCAATAATTAATATCACAAAATGGCACAAATGCATACACAATCACACACAACATACAAAAACATATTTGCCCCAAAACTGTTCGCACATGTAAAAATTAATCAGTTTTAATAATGATTTTTCTATGCTGCTACGTTTGTAATTATTAAATTGGATACAATCATTCTGTAAAAAATAACCCCATATGATTATAGCAGTCATTATATGATAACTATTGAAAGCCCCACTAGGGCGTTGTGCAGTATTGCCTTGTGTAAAGACTAAATGTAAACATCTATTATTTTAGGTTGCTACAAACAAAACTATGCTCTTGGGTGCATGATTGCACAGGTATTTGAACCATGGACATCTCCAAAATGTTAACAGGTCCTGGCTCAATATAATGTCGTTGAAGCAGAAGTCAAGACAAAAAAAATGGACACACCCAACAAATGGCTCATAATAAACTGAGCTAACATGTCAAGTCTTGGCTCACAAGTTCTCTGTGAGACTGAAGCATTACTTAGTTGCGTTGAACTGATGGGGCAATAAAAACAGAGTGATCAAGTTTTGTCTAAAGTTTTACATGAAAGGCTGAAATAAAAAAGTAAGTACAAATTCTAATAATTATATATTTATCATTTACCATGCGTATATCCCAATTCAAAATAATTTGCTTTACAGGTGTAGAGCTGTGTATTTGAAGGGGTTCCCTCCATGTATCCATAGACATGAGCAAAAGTTAACTGAGTGAATTTTCTGGGCAGCCTCTGGGATAGGGATCTCAGGCAAATGCTGAGGAAAATTACTGTAACTACAAAGTAACCAAGCATATTTCTCTGGAATACACTCTCCAATATGACTTAATCTCCCTGAGTATACCTTCTACAACTGCTAAAACAAACAAAAACAAATAAATAAATAAAATAAAAAAAACCAAAAAAACAGACTTCCAAGAAAACAAGTCCTAATGGTATCCAAGGGCAGTTCCACATAAACTATTTCTTCTACAGAACTTCTGTTACCAGATAAAACTAGGCAACAGTTCATTTCTACTGAAAGCAACATCTGTGTATGTTTTTATAGAAATTGCTTTGGTTTTCAATTACAAGAAGTACATCAGTGTTATTTCTACATCAGTACGTTTTACATAATAATGACTTAAAAAAAAAAAAAAAAACACAACGCAATATTGGACCTCACAGATAGAGGTCTGAGGATATTTCCCACCATAAATAGTGAAATATACCTCTATTAATCTCAGTTTTACATACAAGGACTGAGATTTTCTCTTTTGCACTTCCAAAAACAGTATATAGTACATATTCATTTCCTTTAAGGAACCAAAAGCCAATCAGTCCTTCTTCCTTTCATGACCATTAGCTGCGACTGCTTCTAGTTGGTCTCTCTGCTGCTTGTGCCAACTTTTTCTCTTTCGCCTGGCAAATCGAACAATATCGACCATAAACACCCAAGATAGTGCGTACATGGCCACTCCCCCACACTTGATAAAGAATCTGGGTCTTGGGGAGATCAGCTCACAGTACAGCATTGTGCCTCCCACAAAGATTCGCATAACCACAAACAGAAGCACAAACAGGACGTCCACAACGTCCCCCAGCAGGGACCTGTAATGTCCTGTCTGTTTGAGGAACCAGCGTGCCTGCAGGAGTGGGTTGGTGATTTCACTGCCAAAGAGGACTGCACAGGACTCGATTCCAGACTCCCCCAACCACAGGGTCAAAAGGATTCCCAAGATGCTCATGGTGTGGTGGGCCAGCATAACGGGTCCTTCTGTGCGAAAGTACACACACCAGGCCATATCAAAAATAAAGTAGCCCAGGCTGACCACCATGGCACTTATCTGCAGAGGGGTGTTCTTAGTTCCTGGGATCCACAAAACAGAAATAGACACGTTTTAGCTAACATGTTTTTTTTTTAACCAGGGAATCCCTGTAATAAAGTTATTACAGTAGCCACAGCATATGATTGATGTAACATACAGAACAAGTATGCTGTGCAATATAAAATAAAGTTAGCAATGTTCACATTATTTTGCCACCATTGAACCATTCACTGACACTTTGTTTACCATCCCACTAGTTACAATGAATACATCCACAACACTGCATATTTTGACAGCATGCTAAGCAGTTATTACCTCTATCTATATGAATGTGACAGCACTGATACAAATGAACATATTCATACAAGAACAATAAAATAAAAAATTGTATCATCTAATGATGTGAATCCCCAGAAGGTAAAGCATCTTACCTGGATAAGTGAAAGGCCAGGGTCCATCCACATAGCCTATATATGCAGTGATGCAGACCGCCAGGATGCCGTGTACCAGGGTGACCAGGCGGCAGTTCCACTCGTAGCTCCTGGACCCGTTAAAATGACACAAGATAAAGTAGAAGGAGGCCCAACAGGACAGGCACAGGAGTGAAAAAACAACAAGCAGTGCCATCTTCTCTTCTGAGAAAAAACACAAGAAAAGCAGCTAAAACCAACTTGCAGTTTCATTAAAAACTAGCCAGTAAGCACTTTTGGTGAACTTTGAAATACATTACACATGAAAACGTAGATTGGAAATAAGAGGAAAATGCACGGAGGCATATCTTGCTCTGTAATATCGCTTACAGTAGAAAGAGACAGCATTACCGTCCGACAACTTGAACTGTGCAATCCTTTGTGTGTGACCAACAATTAGCCTTTGCTTGAACTATAATAGCACTACAGTTGGCTGGCTGAGGGTCTGGTGGGGTGAGGGGGATGTCTCTTCTTCTACTGTGACGTTTGTACTAGGAGGTGAGACCATTCAGACGGACAGGCCCACCCTGGCTGGACTGGAACAAGAAGTACATTTGACCCCCAATGACTTCAAGATGGTTTCAAAACTGTATTAGAGGTTACCGGGTGACACCGATCACCCCGTAAGGGTGGTGTCTGCATGTTATTCAGTTAACAGTTTTCAGCGTGGCATGAGGAGGTGAAGCTGTGAAGCTGTGACATTTTATGTGGTGGTTTGTGTGCATTATTCAATACCTACATTATTTAATACAAGTAATAAACTCATAAAGGAGAAAATAAAAAATAGACTATGTAATAAAAGAAGCTATAAATAACATTACATTAAGGAGGTATGATATGGATATAAAACCTTCTGGAGACCTGACTGCATCCTTTAGATGACAGTTCAAAGAAGACAAATGGAGCATGCAAATCCTTGTGAATATCCTGTATTGGTTTTGTATTATTTGTGTTCTGGGTGGGGCTGTTATATTTACATGTGCAGGTGAGAGACCGGTACAATCGAAGGAGTTATGAGGAAAGTAAAAGGAGTTTTCAAGTTTCACAAAACCGAATAACATGCGTTCCCATGGAAACGCACAGAACAAGCAGCACTAACATGGAGCATTAAAGTTGGTGTATCTGTTGGTCATCTGTTAAATAGCTGTAGGTAATATGTGCTTACATTTGGTGTGTCTGATGTCTGTGAACTGAGAGCGGCAGAAGCGCCACAGCGGATCCTTCTTTCAACAGGATGCGTTACTACCAAGCTAGCTGGAGCAGTTAGCATGCTAACTAACTGCTAACAAAGCGCCTTCCTATGGAAAACGCTGCCCCGTTCACAAACGCAGTAAAAACAAACAAACAAACAAAAAAAAACATCCTTACCACGAAGGCGCACATGTGGCAGCTTCTTGTCTCACATCTTTGGCTGGCCCGTGAAGGTGTTTTCGGATGAAAGTGTCCAAAGCTTGTTTGCAGCCACACCAGCTCTTTGCTGTCGTTTATCTGAGCATCCCCGTTCCCCTTTCTGCTTATCAGTCGCTGCAGATGCAAATGTGACAGCGGCGTTAGCATCAGCTGTGTCCTGCCTGCATAACCCGGCTCTGTGCCGTCGGTGTGGACTGACAAGGGCTCATTTCATATTTATGCGCAAAAGAAGATGTATGTTTCCATCCGCCGTGGTGACTTCACACAGTGATGGGAGGCTGTCGACAGTGGCAGCACCTTGTGGCCCACAGGAGATACTGCACACGTTACATAGTTTCAAGTTGGAGTAAAACTATCAACTCACGTTTCATTCAGCGCTGTACAACTTATTGTTGGTGTGATCTCTGTGGAAAACCTGTTAAAACGGGCCAGTAAATATGAGTACAATGAAATATAGGTTTAACATTGGAAGTGAACATTAGGGGGCACACTCCAACAAAGGTATGAAATATACCCAAAATCAAAAGTATAACAACTATAATATCAAACAAGACAACGTATAGTTGAATTTGCAGTGCAAAGAAAGACTTTATTGAAACAAATCATGAAAACAACTCTTTCATAGAAAAAGAAACTGTTTAAGAACCTAATCTACTATTACATAGAAAAGATATCAGTGGATATGTTAAGGCACTTGATCACCAGAAAAGGCCACAAATAGAAATGCTTCTCTCATTTGGTTGTTTAGTTAGAAGAACATATCATCACAAAGAGCACAAAATGAACTTTTTATATGGCAGTAAAGTCTGAAATGAAGATGGAGGTAAGGCAGACCAAAATCATACTTCAACCTATTGCTCTAAGGAGCAGACAGAAAGAAAAAGAAAAAAATAATAATTTGGTCCCATACGTTCAAGAAGTGCTTCTCAAAATTGGCCTGTACAAAATGATGAAGGATTTTAGATGTTTACATTTCTACCAATTAACTGTTCGCATAAACAGACAACAGACAAAAGTGAAAAACTACAATCCTGGAAATGGGGAAACAAAAAGTCAATCAACACAACACTGTATAACCAGAGGGTGGCAGTATAGATTACTAACAGACTAAACTGCAGTTGTAGTAAATGTAATACAACGGACTGAAGTGTTTGTTTCTTAAAATGAGAAACTTTACACCTTTTTTTTTTACTTTGGTTTGCTTGACACTTAAAAAACAGACTAAAATATGAGTGAAGGGGTGTAGCAGAACTACAAATGTCCAGTCAAATACGATAATGTATCTGTGCACAACCACGGAAACTTGGCAACAAAGAAGGATGAAATATGGATGAGACTAATAATACTATACCCCATCCAAGATGTTGAAAATGTTCTGAAATTTCTTTTACTGTTCATTACTGGGGACCTGTGGTTCAGACAAAGAGAGAAAATTGAGGTTGTTTTTCAACAAAATCATACAAAAATAATCCACCATAATTTCACTTTGCATCTAAAATAAATAAAGCCAGCAGTGGAGAATAATTTTCTTTGTCAGACAGCTTACACCATTATGCTGGCAACAAACTGTATTTCACAGACCTTAGAAGAAAGATAAATCCACCATCCAAATTTTCCTTCACCAGGATGGGAGATTGCATTTGTATTACTCTGATCAGAGCAGGACTCTGTGGTTCCTCTGCAGGTATTAAAATGAGCAGAAATGCACTGTCCAGCTCCATGTGTGCTGTAGCTTGTTCGAGAGGTTATTGTTGTTTGTTTCCATCATCTGCTCCCACACTTTGCTCAAAAAAGGCACAAAAGTGACAGTTCCAAGTCACATTATGAGTGACAATGATATGTCATTTTCCTGGAAAATGCTGGAGCTCTCCTTTCTTAAAGGTTTTGGTCTCATTTGTAACCTGTATTAGTTTTCGTTTTAGCTTTAACAGCTGGATCTCATCATTAGCCACTTGAAACAGCTTCATTTGTCATCATATAAACTGAGGTCCAGTGGTTACTGTGTTTACTTTGAAAAGCATGGGTCGAGAAGCATGGGCTTGGCTGGAGAAAAATGCTTTTCTGTTTTCCTAACAATCCAGAAAAAAATGCTAAGTCTCTTCATCCCATAGACAGAGCTGCTTTTGGGGAACGTAGTAGGTGAAATGGTAGCCCTTGCTGCAGCTCTTTATACCACATTTGTAGGTAGAGCCTTTGCCTGTGGTGTCCCTGCTGCGGCAGTACTTCAGCAGACATGGGTACCACTCCAAGCGCAGGCTGTATGTGCAGAGACAGGGCTGCCACAAGTCTTTTGTAGAATGGCAGGCCTGAAAACTAGGCACCTCTGCTGTTTGGGGCAGGACCTCGAAGATGGAGCCATCTACTCCTATAAAAAAAAAAACAGGAGAGGGACATTGTTATTCGAGCTTGTGGTATTAAAAACAAAAGCATGCTATCATGCAGTGGTGTGAATGATTTCTCTCAATTAAATGCCATAGTGAACTGGAGAGTGCAAACAAAGTGGGTAAAAAGAGGCGAGGTGGCGCATTAAAATGTGAGCTTTGTTATGCAAAAGAGATGCTTCTGCGATTGACAGAGCAGATAACGGCGCAGAGCTTGTTTAATGCAAAAGAGTCCTCAGTGAACCATGACGATCAACATTGTTTCCTGTATAACACTGCTGTCAGGGGACAATAGTGCTGTCATACAGATTCTCCTCAGTCTGGACAATTTGGACTTCATTGCTATTGAGCTCTTGGATCTCACTGCAAAAACCACTTAAAAACAAATAAATAAATAAGTGTTTAATATATTTTTATCTAGGAAATGTGAGGACAGTATCTGACAAAATGTTTACATGAAAAATGTACTACGAGATACTTAGATTTTTTTAAGGGTAGGTCGAAAATGTACATGGGAAGCAACAGGAGAAGAACTCAGTCAACATAGATAGCATGAACAGTGATGAGCCTTATCATCGAAAAGCATGAGATAATGCAGTGAATCATGTCTCTAAAATTGAGTGGAAAGAGGTGCTTGGATGATAGAAACAGAGAAGACCGAGAGCAGTGGGAAGATAAAGAGTGCTATGAAGAGAGATATTAAAACGTATGCAGTGTAAAGCAGTATGGACACAACCAGAAGGGATGGGAAAGGGGAAAGACATGAAAATAGACAGATTTCGTTGTCAAAACGCAGATAGAATGTAGGTTCGTTTCAATAATGACCAAAGGTAAGATGAGCACTGACCTTTGTCCAGCCAGTATTTGACATCTGCCTCCCTGGTGTAAATGGCCTCTCGGGCTTCACTGCACATGTTGTGGATGTGGGAGCTGAGTTGCAGGGCCCGACTTAGATTGACGGCCACGCTCATCGACAGTTGCTCTAGTCCTCTCCGCTCCTCTGCCAAGCGAATGGCCTGAGGATTTTTCTGAGCAAACAGTACGAATACCCAGTCTTATAACTCCAAGATATTCTCAGTAATATAATTAACTAATATATTTTTTGAAGCTAAAACGTTTATAATGAAAAAGCTGCCATGTCATACCTGTCTGAGACGGGCCATAGACTCACTGGGGATGATCTCATTGCGGTTGAGACGAGAGATGAAGCACAGGGCCTGGTACTGGTTCTGCCCTCTTTCCAGCTCACCCAGGATCAGCGCTCGAAATATCTTCATATCCTGCAAAGCACAAGGGATGACAAATGACTGGCTGGCCGGATAAACAGACAGTTCCCAGAAGACACTGATGTGGTGCAGGTTGTGGGTGACGCTATAATGACTTAATGTTTATATGTGTAGGCTCATACAGTGTAAAACAAATATTCTTTCCATTTGGTTCTTAATGTAGCACTTGTCCAGAATAACAAAGTAATTCAATATGTGGAGTTCAAAGATGTTGAAAAAGTAGAGAGGGGTTTATGTTCTCTGCGTCCATAGCGCTCATCTGACAGTTTTTTGATACTTTGATAACTTGCTGTCAAATTAAGGGGACAGTCTCGGATGTTTCGTTGACAAACTCATCAGAGGTTCTCAAATGCTGAAACATTTTACCACTATGTTTTATTGTTTAATGTGGAAATGTAGAAATAGGAAAATGGTGATAGTTGAGAATTTACAAAGCAAAAGAAAAACATGTTGCTATTGGCAAGTGTCTGAGAGATCTGGCACCAAATCCAAGGCCATAGAGAGTTCTGTGAGAGGGCAGGCAAGGCATGATGGGAAGCTCCAGTAGTGGGGAGAGCAGAGCAGCAGACCTGTCTCTCTATTCATCAGACACCCTCCCCCCTCCTTGGCTTCAGCTTCAAGACAGACACACAGTCCCCAAACACCCCTCCTCCGCTTTTCACACACCCCTCCGAAGCAAATATGCTGAAGAGGACAAGCAGTTTGAAGGCTTTCACCCCTGAGGAGGAGGAACTCTGGGACAGATAAACAGTTCTCTGATAACCCCACTGAATGCTCCTTAAGCTCTTTGTTCCGACTTCCTGTATGCAAAAGTATACACACAGGCAGCATTTTAGCTCTGTAGTTTTTAGACCTCTCAGCATGATCACTAGTTTCATAAGAACCACTTTGGTCTTTGAAAAGGATTTCTGGCAGTCATACAATACAAGCATTGGTGTTACACAAGACAATCATGCGACACTGTTCAACCTTTGGAAGCAAATTACTGGGCAAATATTGACTCATGGGCTTTTTGTGATATTAACCTCAGATTTCACCTCCCATGTCTTTCTGAGCTGCTCAATATGTGGTGGAGAGTTGAAACACAGAAAGTCAAAACATTTCAAATGTCCCCATATTGTGATTATAATGCAGTCTTTTCTTTCTATTTTTTTCCCAACAAGTCAAAAAGTCAGAATGATTAAAGGGAATGTGCAGACTTCAAGAGGCATGAATATATCATAGCGAACAAAGAGAGATGTAGAGCAGACAGAGTACCATGCAGATGGAGAGGCAGGCAAGAGGGCCATTTCCCCTCAAGTGTAGGAGATGCAGAGGCCACAACTCAAAAGCCTCCCATATTGGATACACATGGCTCGACAGTAGGACACTGTTTGTGTATGTGTGAGTAGGCAGTAAGAGAGAAGACGGGGAAGGCGTTTGTGTCAGCCACATGGATTTGCCCCAGGGCCCTCTGTAATTACAGAGAAGCAGGGTATAGTAATACCAACTCTGTGCCTTTGGAGCTTAGTTAATGCTGAACTATGGACTCTGAAATCTCCTCCTCCTCTTGTCATTATATGTCCAGAATGATTATCTACTTGTCTACTGCCCTGTATTTGGATTTGTGTCAAAAGGGTATCGGTAGGGCACCTCTGCTCATGGTGCCCGACATTTTCAGATGCATTAAGTTTGATGAGGAAAAATTCCACACCACTGTCGTGTTTGTACCCAAAAATATGAAGCCGCAGACGGCAGTCAATTAGCTCAGCTCAACTTATTGTCAAGAGTAGAAAAAAAAGAACCAGCTAGTATGGCTCTATCCAGTGGCAACAAAATCCACCCATTTCCACCTCTCAATTACACTAATTGAAACATTATACGTGCCATTTGTTTGATCCACACAAGAAACAGTGTAAAGTTGCAATTTGTGGTTTGATGGAGGCTTGTGCTTCTTTATTGAGTAGGTGCAGTGACGCAACTGCTCTCAACAGTAAATACTTATGGCATAATGAGGAAAAAAGATACAGCTTTCATTTTTTTCCAGGTCTATTTTTGTGAGGAAAATTTGATATTTTATGTTGATTGAGGGGATTTGCAAGTTTTGGGTAGGTACTTTTGTAGTTGTTGGCTCCTACTTTTCTAGTCTTCTTACTAAGTCAAACTGGCAATAACTTAAAATGGGGTGTGATGACATAAAGGAATTATCAACCTCTTAATCGAGCTAACTATTAATTTATTTACACATGTAGAACTGAATAAAATATATGATGCAGATGCTATATTTCTGTCTACAGCTTTTGAGTCTCAAACTGCCTGATGTGAGAAAGAAAGGTTTCTTTGTGACCTTTAAATAAGAATCACAAATCAGTGTTAAAATACCCACATTCTAGCTGCAGCTGAGATAATAATCAGCATGGCTCCAAAAAACAAATAAAGTAATAACAATGACATCATCTCCACATCACCATCCAGACAGAAGTTGTTGGATTCAACTGTTTGTTTGAACAAGACTTAACTCACTCGTGCCTGCCTGAAAACCTCCACAAACACACACCTCACTCACACGCACGCACGTACACACACACACACACACACACACACACACACGCACACACACACGCGCACACACACACACGCACACGCACACACAGACTTGTTTGTGTTGACACCCTCACACTATCCAAAATAGTAAAATGTGCAGTGGCAAAATTCAAGGCGCATTTGCCCTGTTATTGGATAGGGTGGGTAGTGAACTGACTAATCAAAAAACAGCTAACTCTTTTTTAAAGTCAGATGAATATCCCAATTGTTGATGTGGGAAGATAGAACAAACATAAAAAGGAGTCGTTGTCAAACTTGTGAGTTAGCATTGGCACAGTTGTTGCACAACTTGTGAGTATAGATAAAGTCAAATACTGCTCAAATAAACCTACAGACAAAGATAATGCTGCTGAGAGAAAAACTTTCAATTCAACTTTAGGACATCTCAGTCTTAAAGACATGCTGGAGCTTGAAAAAAGAAGGCGAATGAGACGATTGGACTTCTAAACTACTCTTTAAAGAAGTGAAGCCTATATCAGGAAAATGAGTCACCCCTAAAAGTGTATTTCCACAGACCTACATAAATTAAAGGTTTGCAGACCAACATTTAGAGAAAATCACCAGGTATGGGCATTAAGAATTAAAAGAGTGACGTTTTCCCCGTCTTGAAAAAGATGGGCAGTAATATAATCAAAGGATAGTGTAGCCTTGAGTTTTTCCCAAGCAGTGCAGTGTAAATGTCAGGAAGGCTATAAATAATCGACACAAGCACAGATTCCTAAGCAATACTCCCTGACACCCAGGATTTGGTCCATTTGCAGACAAACTACAACTGGCCAACAGCCAAACACATGTCCGTATTCATGCAGCTTGACTACTGGGTCATACTAAGACCTGTTAAACAGGAGAGTGGTGGGGGCCTGTGGCGGTGGGCTACCTTTGGTAGGCCAGATTACTTAAGCGGCACACAAAAGCCCATTCAGATACTCAAAAGGTGCCATTTACAGTGAACATTCTCCATCACTGCACACACTTCACAGAGTATGTACCTGGTTTACTGGCTATGAAAACTGGAGCTTTGTGAAGAAAAACTTTATTTTCTGTATTTTCTATGAAGCCTCTAAAGCTTGGAGCACTGTGAATGCTGTTGTGAAATACTGTGAAAGTCGCATGCATGAATGGACAAACCAATAAAAATGCATGTACAAACACATGCACACATGCACACACCCACACACAATGTGCCAGTAGCTGTCCTCTGTGCAGTGGGTTCTTCCTGTTTTCCAATCCTCTCTAAGACCCTGTCTGTTGATAAGCCTGATGCCTGGCTGTGTGTGCGGCGCTGGGGATGAGCCACGTTGATGGGTCATTAGGGATCACTATGGGCTTTTGTGGGTATTCGAGTCATAATAGCAAAGCACAACTATGCTTTTTAGTTTTTTTTTTTTAAAGGCCTTTTTCTAGTCAATGATTATTGAACCCACATAGTATAATAAATCAAATAAACAGTGTACAGCATTGCAGTTGAGCTATTTGGTTCTTATTTGCATTGACGAAACACTATATTTACTTTTAATATGTTCACGTTGCCTCAACGGTTTTAGAATTGTTTAACAGAATATATGGATTTAGCATGTTTGGTGATGGGCAGGATATTTGCATTGATGCACGAGTAAAGCCCTGTTAAAACACACAGGTGTAGGGAGGGATTAAAGATCATGAGGGAGAAAGGGGGAGACAGACTCACACAGACAAAGGGAGCAGGAGAAAAGTTGCTGTGTTAAGAAATGCTTGAGTTGAAGCTAATTACAGAGGTTGCAAAAGCAGGAATGTGGAGTCACATTTAGAGCTGGTCACACCTGGCTGTCCAAAGAGAAGACCAATTAGTAAACAGTGGCAGTGAATGGACAATAAAAACACTGGAAGCCGCAGAAAAAAAAAAGATGTTCCCTTTGGCCTTTTTCTTGAATACAATGGAAGGCAATTCACTTTACCTACTGCTAAAGTTGAAACATTTAGCTTGGACATGAAGTCAGAAATACAGCGGTACAAACTGTTGACAGCCCATGATTTATATTTGAAAGGCTTCAAACCTGTGCAAAATATGTGCAAGCCACAATGGGGGGGACTAGTTGCTCACACAGAATCTGGATACAATTATCCAGACACCCAAATTGTTTATAGAGACTTTGCATTCAGGAAACGAGAAAGAGCCAAACAGTGGGTGCTAACAGGAAAGGAAATGAGGCAGATTGATAAAGAATAAACAATAGAAACAGCTTCAGTCCCATTTAGCCTCTGACCAAGGTCCCTCTGCTTTCATATTCTTTTGAAGGGCACACAAACACAAGAGGTATCCAAAAATAACTGTCTTTTTCAAGGCTTGAAAATATAGCCTCAATTCAAACTTAAACTACCTGTAATATATTCTTTTTTTTTTTTTTTTTCCACGTTAAATTCATTTCAATCAGTTTCGTTCAGCCCATTCTTAAATGTCTTGGTTCACTTTTAGAACCTTTACTCCAGTAACTTTGTTTTAAAACTGAAAAAGTCACGTTATATATGACAATGAACAGGATGGTGTAATATCCTCCCAGGTGTCTACCCTTTTAACTTTGGCAACAGAACTGACATAACTGTCTCAAGGGCTGCATAGTGAAATGACACACAATACATTATATTGAAAGTAACCAGGCTGAGCAGGTCAAACAGCCCCGGCCATGAATGAGGCAAAAGGACATTTCAGGACAGTGCGTGAAGAACCTAATGGAAGCTTTGGCAGAGTAATCTCTTCATTTGCTCCTCTGTTCGAGACAGTGATGTCAAAACTTCTGAGGCCTTTATAAACGATAACTGCACATTACAAGCCAAAACTACTGTCTCCTCATCTTGCTGTTACTGCAACACCCTGTCACCAATCATTGAGAAAAAAATATGACAAGGGTGGACGATAACCGCCTCTCTCTGGGCAGCTATCAGAATGGAAAGCTTTTTCTTTATCAGCAGCATTACAGATGAACATCTGGTCTGCTGGTGGGAGGGGGGTGAAGGATAAAGACATCAACAGGTCAGAGGGGCCTTGAGAGGCCATACAGGGCCCATGTGGGGCCTTGAAGGGCCACAGCAAGGCCACAGAAAGGCTTTTTGAAAGTCAGAGTCAGCATGTAACAAAGGGTGGCAGGGAGAAAGACTTAAGCATGTTCATCTTTGAAGAGGTCCGCTGCCTGCACACATAGCACTGAAAGATACTATGTGACAATTTACAACAGGACGACCCTGAGGTCGTTTCAGGTGACGAAAAATAATCTATTCAAATTAAAACTTTCTAGAACAGCGCAGCTCCTCTGAAGTGTATTACTATACGACGACTTATCGCTGGAGCTTTCTCTCCCACACGGAAAATAGGCAAAGTACGTGAAAGGAACCTGAGTAGGAGGAGAGGTCTTCTGAGGTACTGATCAACGCAAACAACAGCTGCAATATCAAAAGTTCTGGTATGGTTAACAAAGAGGACCTGAACTCCATTTGAGTTGCTTCATTTCCAGTGACTCTGGGAAAAGTGATTTCTGACTCCTGGTGACATGCGGATAACTCACTGAGCTTTCCCAACAATAGAGAATTAAGACTCATGTGCCCCTGAGCAGTGGCTGAATCAACATTCACTGGTGACATTTACCTGTGAAAACACTTGACAAGTTTGTGCAAGTGACAGATTGGGATGGTTTCAGGGTTGAGTGACAGACAAGGTGTGGCAAAAAAAAAAAGACATCAAATGTGATGGCACAGGGAAATAATAGCAAACTGGCGGTTACTTGATTTGGCAAACAATGGCATTTCCAACAACAAAAAAAAAAAAACAAACATGAATTTTCAACAAGTCTCCCACAGGGGAGACTTTGCCTGAATGAAAATAAAGGCGATGGTCCAATCCAGTTTCAATTATTTTAATGAGCGATGTTTGTGAGGGCTGTGAATGGAAATGGTTCACCTGCCAAAGTGGGTCACAGATACTGTGAATCCTATTGGGTAGGGCAAGAGCCATGCTAACCAACCTGCTTCCCCTCCCCCATCCTTCTTTTTTTGTTTTTGACATAGCACATGTCATTGTGTGCAGTTCGCATGTTCTCCCAGTGTCTTCGTGAGTTCCCTCCGGGTACTCCGGTTTCCTCCCTCCGTCCAAAGACATCATGTTTGGGTTAACTGGTGACTCTAAATTGTCTGTAGGTCTGAGTGTGAGTGGTTGTTGGTCTCTGTCTGTCTCTGTGTGTTGGCCCTGTGATGGACTGGTGACCTGTCCAGGGTGACCCCGCCCTTGCCCAGAGTGAGCTGGGATTGGCTCCAGCAGCCCCCGTGGCCCAGAAATGGATAAGCGGTAGAAGATGAATCAATGAATGAACATGAGGGTGTGTGAAGAACCTCTAATTCTTTCTTATAAGAAAGCTTATTGTTATAATGCCTCTGTACTTAGAAGACAATCAGAAAATAAGTTAGTAAACAAACCTGAGGGCAATACAGCCCCTAGCCGAAACACAATCCTTCTTATAAGGCTGAATAAAAGTGACAATAAATAAATAAATAAGCTGACATTCTCCTTTACACTATGGTGTTACAGTTTACAGAATTACAAGCCAATTTGACATGACTGTGTGAGACAGTGTGAGTGTCAAGTGTCTTCCCAACATCTGTTGCTCCATTCACACATATGTACAGAAGGGGGTCATGTTTACACTGTCATAGATACATTTACAATTTTCCAGCACAAAAAAAAAAACCTCTTCAAAGAAGATTACGTTTAAGATGCTTTTTGGTTCATGCATTCTTTAGAAAAAAATATTTTCAAACATTAATAGACTATTTTCACGTTATTTTGCACTACTGTCAAATGTTAAATCAATCCAAACTTGGTCAAAATTGTTTAAACTGTGCTTTTTATTATTTTATTCACAGTGGCTTGGTTTTATTACAGAGCCACTGTGCATGTAACTATAGATGTAGATGGATGTGCACCGTTGGATCCCAGAAATGAAACCTTCAACTGCTAACTCAGCCGAGAGGCCCATGAAGTCACCCACATTCCTGCACTGATGAAATGCTCCACTTGGACATGAAAGTAAGACACACAGACACAAACTGATTAGCTTTCTGACAAAGTTTCTTTGCTTGCAAAGAGCCAAAACAGCCTCGAAGATATGTGAGACATTTCACTTGGATTCATCTCAAAGATGTGGTTTATGTTCAGCTCAAGGTCTTAGACTGTGCTCAACAATAAATTGTTGCATTGGTTCCTGAAGAAAAAAAGAAAAAAAAAAGCAGATCTGCATTGAATTGGCAACTAATGACTGGAAAAGAACTGTCAACTCGCAGCCAAATCAGCACATCTGTGCTCGGATTTGTTGTGTGTTGCAAAATTGTTCCCTGACATGAAGCATGTGGTCACATTATGACAGAACTGCCACTGATCTGACATAATTGCAAGTAGATTCGGTTGTAAATATTTCACTGCAATTCCACGTTGGAATGAAATGTGATTAACATAAAGGCCATCTACTATACTGAAAGCTTTTGTCCTAACCATGTTTGGATCAGTACACAAGACACAGAGGTGACATGAGCAAGCTCAACCGCATCATCTTTTCCACATGTCTACATGCCTTCACAGCAAACAAAACCCTCCTGAAATCACAGCACGGCTGATTCTCACAGTGATTCATTGCTTGAATAAGGTTGACTAAACTTCTCACATCCAGCAGCCCACTCAACCAGTGTCTAATGGCTATAACATTTGCCATCGCATCCTTGCCACGTATCCATAAAACAGCAAACAGCAAGAAGCTGGCTGTGTAGGAATTAACTTCACACAAAAAAAATGTAAATTGGAAAAAAAAAAAAAAAAAAAAAAAAAAACCTTATTCCATGCACTCAATGATAAGTATCACTAACACAACTTCCAAAGTGGGTTTGTACCAGTACAGTACCTTCATCAACCGTAACTGTGAAGTTCGTTAGAAGTCTCTGGGGTTTTACAGCCCTGTTAAAACGTTCTTCTTCCTACATGCATTCATCTGGACTGTATATTCATGGCAGCTGGAAAAGACAGCTCATCCAACTTTCCATAAATCTTGGAGATACTGCACAAGGGTTGAAGAAAACCACATGCAAGAGAACTGAGAAAAGAGCAAGAAGTGGTGAAGACGGAGGGGGGGGCAGAGAGAAAGACACCGAAAGTGGGCTTGGGGGGGGGGGGTGACCTACAAATGGAACAGATAAATCAAGCAGCGGAAAAGTAAAATGATCTAAGAGGTTCTGTTGGTTTTATTCAAGTAAATAAAACCATATGTGTATGTGTATGTGCGCACGTGTGGATGTGTGCAGGGACGTAGTAACAGAGGGGGTCTGCACGGCCAAAGCACAGCTCACAGATCAGTGTACGTCTCTTTCTGATGGCGTGCCACCAATGACTTGGGGTGACTGCCTCTTCTCTTTCAACTCTAAATTAGCTGTTTTGGTTAGTGAAGCAGATGTGCAGATCAAAAAGGTCAGACATGCCCACTTAATCCTGGTAAATCTCCCCCTTCAAATCTTGCCAGCTTGTCAGCTTCTGTGTGACAGCAACCATCACAGACACATGCCTTTGCTCTCTGCGAGTCCACTTCCCTCCCTTACATTCAGCAGTTGTAGTTTCCCTTCCAAGGCTGACATTTATGTGTCTCTGAGTAGCAATTGTTAAGAGCAAAAGCATCTCAACTTTCCAAAAATTGCACACGCAGTGTTGGTCACTCGAGGGATACATGATCAGCTTGTCTACTTTTAGAAGAATGCTAAATATGGCTGCTGATGATCAGCTTTGGACTGGACCTTTGAGCTGAAAGGGCTTGAAGGCCACTGGGGTCTTTGGGCATCCACATCTTCGGAGCAGCAGCTGTCTCGACCTCTGTTAGACTGCTGTTGCAATGGCAAAGGATGAATCGAGAATGGGACCACTACTTCGGTCAGATTTTACCCTGAGAGGCACCAGTCAGGTGAAAACGACGATCTGGGTTTATCAGTGGGCCCTGAGACGCCTCCAAGGACTCCCGAAGTAAAACAAGGAAATGTAATTATGGATTCCTTATCTAATCTAATCTAATCTAATCTCAGTCATGACTAAAACTGACTCCTCTTACAAGATTAACTTCGGACAGCCAGGCCTGCAGCTATATTGCCAGTATGAAGGCTTTAGAAAGTCTTGGGACCTTCTGGGGAATTCAAAGACCCCTGAAAGACCCCGGTGCTTGATTTGGAGACCATTTAGTGGACTGGGTTGCAACAAGTTGTAGTTCAGACAAAATCTACAGTTTTGGAGACTGTTTGGGACCATCAAACAGCACCCTCCAAACGTCCCGGCCCCGGGGTGTCACAGTGAACCGGGTCAGCTCTCACCTGTTTGAAATCCGCCACAAAAGTGATGAGCGTCCCATCTCCCTGCTTGAATTCGAGCGATATCGAGTCTCTTTCACTGTCCGCCTCCAAAACCTCATCGGTGACCAGTCCGTCCGACAGCCGGACCCGGACCCGCAGCTCCGAGCCCAGTCCCACAGCCACGACCAGCACCAGGGCGCAGAGAGGGGTCAGCGTCCGGATGCAACTGGCAAACATCCCCAAAGACGCAGAAGTGAACCGGACAGAGGAAAAAATGGAGGTGAAACGGCGAAGTCTGCGTTCATATCCCTCAACTGGTTCCTTGGACGTGTCGTAAAGTCTTTTCCTTCATACTAAAAGCGGGATTGTGGTTTACATGTCGCAGTCTCATATGGACCCCCCTCCTCTTTGTGTCCAAGCACTTTCCACAATAAGACGACAATCCTCCAACTAAAGAAATCTCAGTTTTGTCACTCCTGGGAGTCCGGTTCCGCTCCACTCAAAGTCTCTCTCTCTCTCCGGTGATAAGATCATACGCAATTCAGTTTCCCCCTCAGTCCGGCCGCTCAACGCACATTGGTCCCCCTTCTGCTTTCTGTTGATATTCCCGTCTCTTTTTTCCTCCCATGCAGTCCCGTCACTTCCTATCCGTCGGTATCTGTACACTCGCCAGGCCTCCAAACTTTCTGCTGTCTCTCTCTCTCTCTCTCTCTCTCTCTCTCTCTCTCTGTGTGTGTGTGTGTGTGGTGGTAGTAAACTCTTAAAGCCATACCACCCTCTGGAAACACTGCCCATCCCCCTAAAGGCCTCATGTGATCCCCTCCTGCACTCCAGAGACTAGGCTCAATGATGATAATACCCCCAGCAATTATAACCGACGTGTTGTGAGGATTTGTAAATTATAGCTCTGTGGATGTTGTTCTCGCCATGTAAAGGATAAATAAAAGACATGGGCAAACTATAAGCTGCAGTTGGTGGTGATCAAAAAGCAAACAAGCAGTGACTCCCTCCCTCCCTCCACCACCACAAAAAAAAAAAAAGATTCAACCCCAAAACAACTCCACACTGATTTTACTATAGCTTATATCTAATAGATATTTCTGTTTACATCCGTAATGATTCACAGAGGATGAGATGAATAAAGTTGTTCATTAAATGTTGTGTTATTTGACTGTGAGCCATCTTATGAAAACTCCTGATTAACTCCTACCATTTCGTTTTCTTACTGAATATTACTGTGGCATGTTCAGTGTGAAATGCTGTGAAGCTACATAATCTGCAGCCTGGTGAGGACAGGAAAGCTATTGTGCGTTATTGTAATCTTTGTGTAACTTCTATAACAAACTGTTTTTGGAGAAAGTGCCCTTTTTAATCAGAATTTTATCAAATGTTTTCTTAATCTTTCTAGCACGGCTTATGAATTCACCTCAGACACCCCCTCTGACATATATCTATCAAATAATTGCTACCTTTAAAGACGATATATGTTTGATTCACTGGCTCCAGCTGAGGGAAAACACACAGCCATTGCTTTATTCTCCCGACATATGTTATTTGATTTAATGATGTCCTCAAGGGAAAGCTTGACGAGCCTGAGGTGAGAGCTGCCAAACAGAGAAGAGCTGCCTATCTGAAAGAAGCTGTCAGAGCCACATTAAACAGTAGATCATTTCCTTGTGTGTGTGTGTTGCAGAAGCGAGGGTGACAGCTCTGTTGCACTAAACCACCTGAGCAGTTGCATTATCTTGTTTGCCTGATGCGCTGGATTCTGGGTGGGCCAAGCCCCAGGCTGGTGACCCCGAATGTGGCAGCACTCGAGCGCTGCTGAGACCGAGAGGTGCTCGCTTCAGTGAAGGGGAAAACAAACAGAGAGGCCATAAAGCAGAGCAAACACTGTTAGCTAGTCCCAGCAAACTGCACTGGGCCCTGGGCCCTGATAGACTGGGAGACTGGAGGTCAGGCAAACACACCTCTTTGTGATGGAGCTTAGTCCTTGAGTTTTCTTTGGGTACATCTTCTTCAGAGCCTTTTAAACAGCAGGCCGATCTTGGAAGAAGAGAATAGGCCATGTGATGCCTGTCACCATCTGATTGTATCCTAAACCTTCTGAAGTCAACAGTTTATTACCCAGTGCACTTTCAGAAAACAACCGAGTCTAACTCCACCTCTCATTTCTGTAATCAGAACAGCAGTTTATGAGCCAGCAGTGAATTGTCATGCTGCATCAACAGGCACACTGAAGTCCAAAGTGCAGTAGCTCTATGAGTCTGTTTGCCAGCAGTCAGGTAGTTCAAACCAACAATGCAGAGCTGGAGAGCACGCTGGGTGTTCATGATTAACTACCAATTGCGTTGTCCTGCAGTTATTATTGCCAAAATGAGAAGTGTACTGTCAACCATATCAGTATCAGTTATCTCAGTGGTTTGCTGGGGGAAAACTGGCAAAAGCAAAATTAAAAGTCATACAAACATTCTGAGGATTGCAGCTTCATGAAATCTGAGCTACACTTAAACACATCATCAAGTGGTATTTTAATTATATAAATAAGAATTTAGGTTTCATCATATTCCTTTCATTTCCTTCTTTTCACTTCCTGATGTACTGCTTTTATCTCATGTCTCCAATTTTATTCAAATATTATCTGGACTGTTCCAGCTGACCAGAGGAGGTGTTTGCATTCCTAAAGGCAAAAACCTGAGAAATAGACACCTTAGTCCTGTCGGGTCCATCTCCTGTAGACTCGCTATGTGTCTGCGCCACATAACGGTGAGAGTCTCCTCATCTAGACACATGTAATCCTCCCTCTTCAGGCTTCTCACTGTATCTGCAGTAATGAAGAAGTAAAAAGAGAAAGCAAATGAAAAGAGCTGTGCTGACTCTTAAGTAATGATATTTTTGGTCTTCATATGCATATCTTTTGCATCTTGACATGTCAGCAAACAGTTATGCCTTAAATCTAACGATTATGGTTATACTTAAGGAAATTTTTAAAGATCTCACGTCGGTAACATGGTTGAGAAAGAACCTTATAGTGCTGTAAGTTCACAAACACCCACTTACACTTTTTATTGGTAGAAATGAAAACAATTTCAACCCTTTGATGAGGGACAATTGTGCTCATTTGCGAGGTATTCAGCTTTAACTGCAGCCAGGGTGCGAATACTGCATTCCAGTCGTGTGTGTGTGTTTATGTGTGTGCATATGTGCGGACTTGCACAAAGTTACCGTTCGACAGGGGGATTTGTGCCACCCGGATAGAGCTTTCCATCAAAACAGCAATTTTTGCCATTGAATTCAACAAAAGAGTTGGCCAACTCTCCTGCATCTCTTCAGATTTGTCATATTTTAAATAAACAAAGTTTCATGAATCAAAAACATTTTCACCAAGTGGAACACTTTGGATTTATAGTGGGGATCGAAAACTCCAAAAAAAAAGGAAAGACAAGTGTGGTTTGATCACCATCACATGCAGCCACACAGTAATACCCTTAATACCCAGAGAGTAGCCCGAGAGGCCATAATACTTTCCTCCATAATGGTTTTCTTGAGCAAAGTATTCAGACATAATTAGAAAACCTCCAAAACCAACAGGCTGATGATCTTTCATCTCTACAGCACAAAACGAGGACAGCCAGTGAGGGAGATCCAAGCTCTCTGTAGTTGATCCCTCCTGCAGACAAATGCCAAAAGTGTTTGTGTGCTTGTGTGTACGTGTGTGTGCTGTATTTGAGAATGGGAACAGTATTTATATAAGGATTGCAGGAGCTGAAATCAAGCTGTTTTCCACTCCTCTGATGGTATTTTCACATCTTTGCACCCCTTCTTTTCTTCCCCGGGTTGAAGTGTTTTGCCGACAGTGCGTTAGGGAAGCAGCCAGTCACTCAGTGAGCTCCCTCCTATAGCCTGACTGAAGGTATCCCCTTACACATGTGGGGCTTTGGGGCCACAGTAAACCTCCTGGAGCTCAGGCTCACACGGAGGAAAAGAGAGTTAAGAGAGGAGGAAGAGTGACGGTGGTGAGAAAAGAAGCCAGCAGAGAGAAACCTTCATACCAAAAAACTAGTGTTTTAAATTAAGATTTAGAGAAGTAAGAAGAGGAGAGAAGAAGGGGAAGGAAAAGTTCTGACAGCAAGACTGGGAGTAATGATACTGATATCAATCATTCACCCTGACCCTAACAAATATACAGGAAAACTCATTCAACACTATTGAATCAAAGAGGAAAGACAAAGCAGAACTCCAGCACGATCACTTACCTCATTATATATTGTATCTGCATCAGTAATGCAATAATATGTCTATAATGTAACATACCAATATAGCACTCCCCTTTTTTGCTGCATTGCCTCTGATACCTCAAGTAAATTTTAATGAAAGTTAGCTACTAATGTTTTTATTTTTTTTTTATTTTTCAAAAGGTTTTTCCTCCTAGCTTGTGTTAATGCCCTTGTTACTTGTTAGGAAGTATTTTTGGATTGCAATCTTTACTTAAATAAGGGCTTTCTATAGGATTTGTACAGACACTCTGCAATTTAATGTTACATAATCTTGAGTACACAAATGTTTGGATACTGTTTCATTATTTCACATTATGTAGAATTACTCAGAGGCAGGGCAACATTTCAAAGGAAACACATGGTGAAACAACAGAGGAGGGATAACTTAACCCTTACATCCCCCCACAACACACCCCCCACAACGGGTCCCCCATCAAACACAATCACTTATACGCTGAAAGAATTCCATGGAAATTCCCATAAAGTTAATGACAGAGAGCAACAGGGGGAAAGATTGGGTGGGAGAGAAAATGGGAAAAGGGCTCTTTTGAATTGTAAAAATAAATAAACATGTTTGGGCTCATAGCTCAGAGCTCTAAACCTCACAGTGAGAATCTTTCCTGGCAGAGTCCCAGCAGGAGATGAAAGACGATCCCACTTTAAACACAGTCGTAGGAACGTATCATTTATCTTTGCCTATTACGGCAGGTCAGAGCTGTTATGCTCTAATAGCTGAGGTGGCGCAACCCATCTCCTTTCTAGAAATTATGTATATTCTCTGCATCTACTCTGTGTATTCGTCGTAATTACAGAGGGGAAGTCTATTCCAGAGTGCCTGTGTGTACACAGCCAAGTCTTTTTACAAACAGGAATACATCTGTGTTCCAGAGGCCTTGATAGAAATTGTAGTTTCAGCCAGTGCACATATTATAATGGTAAAATGCGGAGCCTCAAGGTAGATGGTGTTTGGCCAAGAATCTCTAGAAACTGCTTTCATCAGAGGGTGCTGATATAAGTCTTGGTTGTAAGGAAACGCATGACTCAAAAACATCTGTTCTGGATTCAGGGAAGAGCTCGTGGGTATTGAATTAATCAGACTCTTGGCCTGCTGGGGTTAAAGCAGAAATTACTGGTAATTCGTGGTGGGGGTGGGAGTGTTTTTAATAAGGTTGCTAAAGAGTCACTTAAAGGTGAATCACTAAGCGCAGTTTCCTCAGAGTAAGACTGTGATTACTACATACATATGTTCTGCAAGTGAGTGCACAGCTATTCATTGAACCTAGTTTCACAGTGTGGGTGGGTCCTGTCATGTACTTTAAGTTCTGTTAGGTAAGATTACTTAAAAGACAGTTTACCCACCATTGGAGCCAGCCCAAAACGGTGCATGAATGTTTCCCACTTGTAGTGCACTTGACTGAGAGCTGCGCTTCAGCTTCCATTAAAGCCACAGTTCTCCAGAAGTGAAGTGTGAAAATCACACAAATGGTGAACTACTATCATTTCAATGTCTTTCAAACAGCATATCACAGCATAGCACAGGTTCGTGTTTAGTTCATAGTTCTGCTTGCAAGGCTGTGGGGGGTGAGCAGCTTCGAATGCGGAGGCTATTGAACGGTAAACACAGCTGTCCATACAGGGCAGCATGTCATGTCCTGAAGCTTGGTGTTGTCCTGTGTCAGTGTCATCTCATCATTTCCTGTTTTATTTTGAAATTGTCCTTTCAAAAAATCCTTTCCTCTTGTGACAGTCTGATTGTCAACACCTGTTCACCTTTACCTTATACATCTATATCTATATCTACGTATAGATATAGATATAGATAGATAGATAGATAGATAGATAGATAGATAGATAGATATAGATATATACATATATCGATATACTGTATATATAGTCTGCATCTCCGTTGGGTCCTGTGCTGTAGAATTTAGCCTTCACTTTTAAATCCATGTCCTTTGCCTTGTGTAGGTTCCTGATTTGTGTTAGTAGTTCTATAATAATTTTCAAACGTTTGCTTGCATCTTTTGTTGCTACTTTTGTTATTCCCTTCGTACCAGTTTGTTTCCTCAAAGAGTGATTTTGAGTTGAACTTTGTAAATAAACATTTATTAATTTGCTACCTTGTCTCATTAGTCATGCATTTTTGGATCAGAGTCGTACTGTTCTGTCACAACAGGGGCCAATTTGAGCCAACTAAGCTAACTAATAGAAAGGAATTGTGCTACACTGAGGCCTGTGAGAGCCTCAAACATCACCTGAGAGAAAAATAATTACAACTTGAATGTGAAGATTTGGCTCTCAGAGGTCTCCTCAGCACTACAAAGTATTTCAGCGCAACTTTGCTGACATTCATTGTGACCATAATGCTGTTTTAAACTGCAGCAAGCAGCGGAGAAGCTGAAAAAGCTAACTGTGCACTGCCTGTTCAGCATCTGATGGTAAACACACAAAGTTGGAGTAGAGTGGAGCAGAAGCTGAAGGAGTCAGAAATTTCTTTCAGGGGTTGAGACCAAAATGGAGCTAAATGGAGAGCCAATTGTGCAATAATTTTGCTCTTCACGTGCTTTTCAACCTGGTTCATTGATATTTATCAGCGATGAAAATATATTAATGTTGCTTGTTTCTGCTGCCTCCAAGTGGCTGAAAAACTGCAGTTAACAGTCATGTCTGAAGCACAAATTTTTGTTTGAGTTACAAGCATTGGATTTTTTACAATAGTTTCCACAAAGATTAAAAAATGTAAAATCCAGGAAATCATTATGCAAATAGTGCTTAACACAAACATTACCCCTCTCACTTATATCCATTTCTATTCCTGCACCGACGCCCAGACTGAGATTACAGAGTGTCTTTTGCGTTTTTTGCTTTATTCCATATATCCACCTTTCATTAGGCCCACTGTTACTGCAGTAACAGACCTGTTATTCATACAGATAAGAGGCCAGTGTAATTTCTGTGTGGCCCCACAGTCACAGCATGGCTACTGATGTTCTGCCAGTACACAATCAAGATGCCTGTTCCAGATTACCACGCTGTAAACAATGCTCCGTGAACTCTCAGGCCTCTTTTCAAACTATCATCTGCCAGTCTGGGCTCACTGCTTCTTCCTTAACATACTGATTAACGTGAAGAAAAGAAATAAAAAATACTACATGCTCTGGTCAATCAGTATTTCATGAAATTAGGACTTGCTCAACATATATATTTCAGTCTTATGTTGTTTTTGCATCCACATTGTTCATTCGTGGCTCGGGAGCTCTGTTTGACTGGGAAAACCATTAATCTAATTGGTTCTCCCGAGAAAAACAATAAACCCAATGAAATGTCTGGTTTGGATGACTGTAAATTGCCAATGAGGGAAAACGTTAAATCTGTGTTTTGCGGCTCTGAACCATATTTTTTATGTGCGTTAAGTTTAATTAAACTGAGACACAACACGGTATATGGTAAACAGCTTTAACACACACAAGATGTTTATGTATGAAGACAAAACCACAGAGACTGTTAAAGGAGGATTTTGAACTGTTTTCTGTGTAACTGGAACAAAGTACAACCCAGTGTGTCACAACAGCCTGTTGAAAACAAATATCTTTCCATGCCCCAGTTACTGTTGTTTGTTTGCTTCTAATATTTGCAATGAATAATCAGAATTATCTATAAATTGGCATATCTTTTTAATGGCTCATCTAGACCATGTGACTTCAGTTTCAGAGAATACAGGCTCAGATAAAACAATTATCTGATGACGGTTCACCACACTGCCTCTGTTTTGGAACAGAGCTTGCATGAGCCAGCTAAAAAGGGAACAATACAGAAAGATGGCAATAAATTGAGTTGACTTAGCTTCTATATGTACAACTCTATGGAAATCCAATATGTCAGTATTTACTTTAAGCCAGTGTTGACTTTGCTATTATGCTGATGTGACCTCAAAATCAAAAGAGAAGCAAAATGACGTTGACATTAATGTGTGATAATATGATGGATGATGTAATCGCTGAATAAACCGGTCCTGACAGCCACATTGTGGAGGTTTTGACCCGTTTAGGAGCCTTGGGAGCCACGTCAGCTTTTAGCGGTTAACTAAATGAGCCACACTAAATGTAATGTGCCGATGAAAGAATTTAATAAGTCAGGAAATCATTTTACAAAACCCATTCAAAGTTTTAATGAAGCATATAAAATTGTTTTCTAAAATGAATGCAGGTGTTAACGGGGATCATAATTAATTTAAATTTAATATTAGCAATTTCCTAATTCATAACCGAACCGAATGCCAAATTGATCATGAAACATTAATGCATTGCAGTAGCTTGCCTAATTTCTTAAAGAGTAGGAATTTTCTCTAAAAGTCGATGTTGACGTCGATGACAGCATTTCACACAAACATTAAGTTTAAGAGCTGTTTTATCAGGATGTAGGTGTTTCAGAGCATCCTGGCAGTGTGAGAGGGCTTCCTGTCTTGTAAAAAAATGTAGCTGTTAAACAAGCTGTGAGCTTGTGGATTATTTTGTTAACAACACCTAAAACTTTAAGAGAAGAGAGCAAGAAGCTGAATTACAGACACTATAATTAGCAGTTCTTTTAAAGAAACAAATGAAAAACTATTTTGTTTTTGTGCCCACATTTACACCATATGACGCTACTCTTTGTTGTGTGTGCCACAGAGTCTTCAAGCAACCAACGCAAAAATGCAGGACCAGGTTTACTTTCACTTCTGACCTTTGACCTCTTGCCATTCTTGGCAGGGATTTAACTGTCCGCAGTAAATCTTGCTTGTGTTCTCGCATTCTAATGGCGTAATGAGGAACTGGACATTCTTGTGAATGTGGGAGTCAGGGGACGAGAACATCCATGATCATTTAACTGTCTGGTTTGCGTGTCGTTTGCTCACATGAAACAGGTCTGAGGCGTGCAGTCATCTGTTCATCTGGCAGAGAAAAACCTTCTGCAGCTGGCTCATTCCCCTGATCTCATGAAACTTTTTCCCCCATCCTTTTATTTCTTTTGGTCTTGTTCACAGGCTATGACACATTGTAACTCCCAAGCTTCATGTTCATGTTTTATTTTGAAAATATTTTATAGTCTAGTCTTGATGGGGAACGGATTTTGCTTCCCCTTGTCCTTATTTTGTCTGATTATATGTTGAATATTGAGAGGGCTGCCAATTCATATAACAGTAAACAAAGAAGGTTTTCATGTATAAATATTAATAATGACTGAGATGAACTTAAACAAACCTAATAAACCAGCTGAACTGATTGATGCTACTTACCTTTAAATCCCACATCTTACTGCTGTAGAAAGAAGAGGTGCATAAAGAGCAAATTCATAGAAAGCAGTTACAAACAGCCAGGTCGAACAGAATTTATTGCACACCATGTGTTTTGTATTTTTTCCAGTTCCCCATGAAACTAGGCCATGGATCATCCACACTTTCTGCTGCAAGACTTCAATTTTGGAAAGCCACACAAACACACAGTATACACACAAACACTGCCCCGTTACCATAACCCCTGGAAGTGCATGCTGGGAGGAACTCTCCGTAGTGTGATCTTCCATGGGACAGTACTGAGGAATAAAAATCAGAGAGGGGGAGGAAAGAGAGACAATTCTTAATTATGGCCAAAAGTCCAAACTGCACCTGTAAATCTATATTTTTTAATGAGTATTTTGTCTGACACACAGGAAGGAGAACAAGGTTTTTAGAGAGGGACTCCAAGATGCCTTTGGAATGACAGAATGAACCAGAGATTAGGTTTGCATGAAGCTCTTTCCATTGTGTTGTCAAGTCAACACAGCTCATGTAAAACAGGACAGAAATATTGCAGAAAGGATATTCTATCGCTTTGATTGACTTTCCTGTATACACCATTTTTTCTTCCTTTCAACTGATAAACATGACAAAACCAGATTAAAACACTGCAGTTGGATCAAATTACCTTTCAATCCTTTGCAGCACTGGGTTTTGTTAGACCACCACCACATATCTGTGGCATCAGCAGTATGTATACATAATCTGCATCTGAATCAAATTCATTTTCCAACTCTGAAAACCAATAGCCCCTTTTTCTTTAACTAATCGGAGTTTGAACATCACAGCTCAAGTGATTTCTGTGGGAGATGCTTCACTGCTGTCAGTGCTCAGCCAATAATCTAATAATCCATTAAAAGAGCATGAATCAAATAAAATAATACAATTTGAAATAACATAAGAAGGCACTTCAGCACTTTCAGAAAAATCCACCAGAATGTAAGGAAATTGCAAAGTTGAGATAAAACAAAGGTTTCTTTCGAGTTTCTAAAATGCTCTGTTTTTCTGTTTTGACTGGATGTCAGTATGATTGTGCACTGAGGCCGCCTCAAATGTCACTGCAAAGCTGCCACACCTTCTGATGCATGCAGAGGTCCAATATCACGCAGGACTATAGTGAAAGAAAAATTAAACACTTGTTTGTTCAACCACCATTTAGGTGCCTTTGTAATAGATACAGTTCTCAATACTTCCATTTTAACAAACTGGCCCATTGAAGTATTGTAGCGGTTGAGCATAGTGTGGCACCCAGCCTCGAGGCAAAGAGAGCGACTAAAGAGTTCTGGAGATCACTTACCTTAAGTTGGAAACCTCTAACAGCGTATTAAAGGCCAAGTTTGCAAACTGGGTGGTGTTTGAGCGTTTCATCTCTTAATGTTGTAACTCAAATGAACGTTGAAAGCATTCCAAAGCAAATTTTGCAGCATAAGCCATGTTCACAGACTTGCAGAGAAAACACAAGTATTTCCCCAAAGCTTTGACATTTAGTTCCCACAAATACATAAGACAGCAGGAGACATATAATATGATATATAGCATTTTGTCTCAACTTGTCAGGATGAAACTCCTTTCAGTCCTACACAGCAGTCCTTTAATCAGTCACAATGCAGCAGAGTGCAGTGTAGTATCCTTTCATGATAAGAGAGCATGTTGTTTAATCAGAGCATTCCTGTAGGTTCATGTCAACACACTCTGTCACGCCATGTGGGGAAGGTGATGGGTAATTACATTCTTTCAGACACTACACACGCTCATTTGTTTACTCACTCGATAATTTTTTTCTTTTTTTCTGCTGTTGTTTTGCGATAATCATTTAACGACTTGGAGTGCAGTTGTATGCAAACAAATCCAGACAATTAAAATGCAAATAAATGGTCTGATTTATTTATCCGTTCTAGCTAAAAACTAGAGGAGAGAAGCAATTTCTTGACTTGACCTTTAAATGTGCCAAAGAGTCAAACAAAAGGAAGCAGTTAAATAATGCCTTTGGTGATTCCCAGGGTGCATTGCCCCGTGTTATTATTTTTGATTTCTTCGGAGCAATGTAGGTGGTATTCGACGAGGCCAACAGGTGAGGCAATAACCGCACTGGAGTAATTGTCAACTTGTTGCCAAAGAACACACTAATAAATAAACTGTGGAGTAGCCGGAGGACAACCACCCAGATCTGATACGGCTCTAAGGGAAGCATGGAGAGAAGGGGGCGGAGCGCAGGGGGAGATAAGTGGTACCTTTGGGTGGTATGTAACTGGATAACTACTCGTATTTCAACACACATCGACTGTATTCTACCCCCAAAGTCCAAAATGGGGCAATGAAATGTATTTCAGTCAGAGAGGTTGACCAAGATGTCATGCACATCTGGAAAGTCTACACAACATTTGCCACTGAAAGTTATACAACTTGAATGAATGAATGAATGAATGTTGCAAAACTGAGCATCAGTGTTTGTTGTCAAACTGCAGTAGACGTTTGACTGTTGGGAAACAGATACATCACAATGTAGTATTGATATGACTATAATATCCTATTTACACATATAAACACACATCTATTGACTTGAAGCATGAGCTTCCTTAATATTAAGCATTATTGTTACATTTTCAACATTCATCTTCAGCAATATGAGCTTGAGAAGAAGTACTAGTTTAGTACAGACATATGATGCTTGCATTTACATGTTTAACTTCATAATAGCTGAAAAAATAAACATAAATATGTAATATTATTATGTAATGAAACATGTAATCGAATCCAGTTAGTGTAGGATAAATATTACTTAACAAAGCAAATAGGCTCTGTCTGTGATGCAGCGTGTTCAGTTTTGCCTTGGCAAAATTTATTTCTTGCACATGAAAACAGACCAAACTGCCATGAATCATGTTTTTTGTTTTTTTTTTTACTTTTCTCCTACAGACCTCAGTCATCATTACCTGTTTTCAAATCTTTCTACCACACAAAGTATCTTCACCCACTTGATGCACAGTTGTTTCTTTTTGAAATAGATGACACTCTGACATGTGCGTTGCCTAACCTTTATCTATAAAGAACCACAGAGTGTGACAAAGGAACAGACACAAAGATTTACACAGTTTTACATGTATTGTGAGATTAAAGTAAGATTTAAACAGTTATTGCAGCTATATAGCTTTATCTTACTAAAGAAGTTGAGAATTGAGAATACACCTAGACTGATGATGAATGAACAAAAAAAGTGAAGGTGCAAAGCTGCATTACTCTTTGGAAAACAACGTATTGCTACACTGAGGTGAAAACATCCAGCTTTGGTGCAGTTCACATTTCTACTGGATAGTACTACTATCCAGTAGTACTACTAATACTAAGATAATAATAATTTATTGTTTGTGGGAAATAAATTCCTGAAACGTTGGTCCTTGAGGCCAATGTTGTGGCCGTTGTATATTCTTAAATCCACAGTAATAAATCTCAAAATAAGGTTTTACACTTTTTTCTGGAGAAACTGGTCCGTCAAACTCTTGAAGTGCTATTATTTAAAAAAAAAAAAAAGAGTGAGAACAACATTAAACCATAAATAATCAGAGAAGTCAGCAGGTCCCTCTGTTACAAAACTCTAAGTCAAAGTTCAGCATATGCCACCTTGATGCCTAAGTTTGGTTAGGTACGTAGCCAAGCAGCCTGCCTCTCACTGTCTCGATCCTGCTCCAGCTGTCACCATCAGAGCCGAGCGCAGGATGTCTTCACCGAGACATGGCTCAAGGTTTTTTAAAGTCTTTCCTGAATTGGAGAACAAAAGATGACCCCTGCAATAAAATAAAAGCTTGGATTAGGCGCAGGGCTGCAGCTGGGGGAGGACAGCTGAAATGAAAACAGTTTTTAAACAATAGATCTTTGACGGAGAGCTGCGCCTAGATGAGCACAAACCATCCGCCTCAGTGTTTATGAAATAAAAAGAAAAGCTCTTTGATTGTTGAAGTTGCCATATAGCTGTGAGTGAGTGTTGACCTCCATCTGTGGAAAGTCAAGACACACTCTGACTCTACTGGCGACTTCATTTTATTTCTGTGGAAAAGTGCAATATAATATGACAGTAGAGATGTTAAAGTCTCAAGTCATGTGCAATAAATGTTGTGTCTTGTCACTGTAAAAAAAGGCGACATGGTGTTTAAGAGGGAAACAGGTGAACAACATTTCCACCACTTTGTTTTCACATCTCATAACTGCATAATAACATTTGGAAATTTTGACATAGTTGTATAACCCAAATTCACTAGATGATATTTTCTTTAATTGAACATTGCACTTGCTTTCGCAATTGGATTTCTTTTATTTGCAGATCATTGATCCTTTCTGAACCATTTTTGCTTAGAGCAGCTAAATGGTATCACGTTATGTTTCCTTTTTGTGATCTCATGTAACGAGAGTCCAAAGTAATGAAAATGCTGAACGTTGCCAAAGTCTGGCTTTGGTCGGTAGAGTTCAGTAAAGAGGAGAGTTGCTGTGAAAAAGAGGCCAGAGAGAGGCAGAGACATAGAGCATTCAGCACTAACACTACAGGAAGAGAGAGGAAGAAAAACACACTCGACAGTTACTTTTACTTACACAGATACCACTGCACTCACTCTTTGCAGAGCTTACTTCTTCTTTCCGCCTAATGACATATTTTCAGTTTTTTTCTTCTGTGCCTCATTGAACAAAAGACACACCTTTATGTTAGTAAGTGGTTTGATGTGCCCGTGTGTGTGTGTGTGTGTGTGTGTGTGTGTGTGTGTGTGTGTGTGAGAGAGACAGAGAGAGACCCCACCCATGTAAAACAAATTGAATGAATAACAGTTTGAGCCAGCTTGGATTTGTTTACCTTTCTCTCACCAAAGAAAGCATGTTTACAGCCATTGCATGAACTCTTTGCATTTTGGTGTCACTTTGGTAAATGTCAGACATGTCTGCGACCATATTAAAATAAAACAATAATCTAGCATTGTCTTCACTTTACCAACATCCAAAAAATAAGACACAAGCTTGAAGTTCAGTTGTGCGAAATATGATTTCTGACAGAGGCTGAGAAACAGATGCAGTTGTAAGTGTGCAGGTTTTCAGAGTTCAGAGCACAACCTCCCTGGATATATCACCTGTTCATAAAGCCTGGCTACCTGTTTCCCCCTCTTTATGGATTCTTATACTAAACTAACTAGATGGATAGATAGATAGATGGACAGATAGATGGACAGATAGATGGACAGATAGATAGATAGAATAGACAGATAGATACACAGATAGACAGATAGACAGATAGATACACAGATAGACAGATAGAATAGATAGACAGATAGACAGACGGATAGACAGATAGATAGACAGATAGATACACAGATAGACAGATAGAATAGATAGACAGATAGACAGACGGATAGACAGATAGAATAGACAGATAGATACACAGATAGACAGACAGATAGACAGATAGAATAGACAAGGTTCTACCTCTGTCATAGCATCATCAATCTGTTTCAGCTCCTCATAGTGGTCACGAGAGTCTCTCAAAGGTTGAACCATGATCTCTTCAATCTGAGGGAAAAGCTGTTGGAGAACATTACAGCGTGAACATCATCAAAGACGGTGTGTTGAAACAAACTCACGTCCCAGTTCCATCCTGTTCTACCTTCATGACTGTTTCAAACATTGGGATGAGGACAAACTTGATGAATCCAATTTGAGCTGTTGGTTTGGTGACTTTGTCCCTGTCCATGAAGGGAGCCACTGGGAGACCCTCAGACTTCTCCCTGTCGCTCTACGAAGCAAACAAGCGGGAATGTTATCAGTGTGCCGAGCCTTTGTTGAAACCAGAGACATCTGACCGCAGGGACATCTGTTTGGGGTTACCTGCATGAAGTATTCTTCCAGAAGACAGTCCACCCACGGCTCAGCTACCTCTGTTGGCCTCACCTCGTTGGATATATCACAGCACTTGATCAGAACCATCTTCAGCTGAAAGCACAAACACATGCACAAGATGTGTACAAACAAACAAAAACTCCTATTCATCATTGTAGTGACACAAGTGAGTCAGCCAGCATCCACTGCGTTTCTCTGACAAAACAACTGGTTTCTCCCAATTAAGTGACACACAAAGAATATGGGTCAGAATAGTTATAGGACATCATATACATACACATGTCACATGCTCTTCATTGGTGAAGTCAAAGTTGTCTACTTTTTGCTTGAAGGAGTCTAGTATCTCTCCATGTCGGGCCATGTCAGTGGCCAGAATGAGGGTGATAATTGCCTGAAAATATAACAGCAGAGGTTTGCAAGGGATGTTCTTATACTTTAAGCCAAGAAATCAAATCAGTCTCCAGGTTAACTGTTATAAAGACATCCTCTGTCTTTACTCAAGTAAAGTAATCAGGACGCCAACTGCGCATTTCACCTGTCGGATCTGTTTGAATGCCTCGGGATCCACATTTGCAAAGATATTGCACTCAGGAAGAGAAAGGATCTGGAAGGCCACAGCACAGTGATGGTTCTCCAGCGGGGATATGTCATTGTAGCGCACTGCCAGCTCTGTGCGGGCATTGATTTGGTACCTGATAGATGGAGGACAGAACATGAATGATGGGTTGATGGTATTTTCCCATGAAATTCCTCTGATAAAAGAGGTCTCTGCCTTGCCTGCCCCAATCTCCAACCGAGAGCAATATGATGATCAAAATCAGGATGTTTTCATACCACGGCTCTCTCCATGCTGAACTAGTTTCACAGTTCATTGACTACAGTGTTGTGTGGAGGATGTCAAAACATGGTTAAGGTCACTGGGCATCTGCCCAGGTCTGCCTGTCAACACCCCTACACACAGGATAGTGAGTCTTACGTATTGTTGTAGCCGGGGTGGTCCAGGTCGTGGCATACTGCAGCTGTCATTAAAATGCCCATATCTGTGAGAGTCAGCTTCTCCTGGACAACAACGCAAAGAAACAGTGTCAGCAGAAAATGCTTCATGCTTTAAACATCCATCATTTGGTAAGTAAGAACTTCAACAGCAGCGTTCTGGCTGTTATTTTGTAGAAATGCATTTTAAATAATGTTTAGTTCACCTAAATGGTGTCTTTGACATTAAATATGCGTTTACCTGTAGGTTGCACAGATGAATCATGCCATACATCATCTGGCTAACGCAGAAGCAGTGACGAAAGTTGTGGAAGGGGTTGTTACGGTAGTTCTCCTGAATTGCTAACTAGAAGGCAGATATTCATAAAACATCTCAAATTAAAGAAGTTTCAAACCATCGTAACCATTGCAGATAATCTACTCCTCGTAGTAGCGCTGCTGCAATCCGGACCCTGTCAAATAACTGTCAATCTATAGGGTGTCCTTTACTGTTCTAACTTTACCAGCCAGCGTTTGAGTGTGATGGGGTTCATGTTGAATTCCTTCACTAGCCCCAAATCATGATACATGTACTCCAGGCAGCTCAGCATCTGCAAAAAGAGGACGAAAACAATTCAGATTCTGAGATAAAATGCAAATGGACGATGTGGCTAAATGGTGGAATCAGCAAACCTCATTATGTTCCCAGTGCCAGACATCAAACGTTGGCTTCTTCAGTGCCTCAACAGTCTCCTGAGACAATGTGTACTATCCAGCAAAATAAAGGGGTCATCAGCACTTCAGAAGAGGCTTCAGATAATATTTAGTGGCTGTCAAAAAGGATCTATCGATGTGGACATACCTTTGGGTAACTGGGGACATCTCGTCTAGGAGTGACTTTCTTCCCGTCATCTGAGAAGTTGTATTTGCATGGACAGTTTACTCTGAGATCAAATAGAGAAAGGTTTAAGGAACTTTTTGTTAGTACTTGATCATTTCCATGGATGTTGCATTGACAGGTCTGTAGCGGTATAACATTTGACTGTTTCACCTGCTGCCACCTCTCGAAGTCATCTCATCACGCAGCTTCTTCAGATCATTTTTACACTTCTCAATCTCCACCACTTTCAAGCCCTCCACTGCGGCAAAATGGCAAGAAATAGGTTTGGACCAGAACTGTTTCATTTTAATTCTTATCACAGGTTATGTGCTTCAAAAATCGAATTTTGCGTAAGATCCCTTCAGGTACTGTCTGTAAATTGCACCACTCACATTCCACTCTCTTCTCCAACATTGCTAGCCTGTTGGTGACTTCGGTCTTCAATTCATTGATGCGAAAGGCCCTGTGAGAGAAATAAATGTTAGGAGGATGACATGTAGGCCCGACTTTGCAGGGGTCATTGCTTATGATGACAAAATAGAACTGGAATGGGACCTGCAAAATAAAGCTCAAGGCAAAACAAAGGCGTCACGCTGCCTCGCCTCAGTGGGTTTCAGCAGGTACTGCCACTGAAATGCACCAGTGGTGGCTTTGTGTGTGAGTTATGTGTTAGGGCGGGGAGTGGCAGGCTCCGGCCATAACATAACATAAACAACAGAGCTGTTACCTGCTGAACTGCTCAGCCACTTGGGACAGCACGTTCTGAAACATGTCCTCCTTCTCTGCAGACAACAAACCAGCCCCAATAAGCATTTCCACTGTCACGTTTGGTTCATTCACAAGATTTTCACAGCAGATTTGCTGTTGATGCGTGAACGTGGACTATGTGTTAATGAGCTTGTCGCAGCGAACAACATCACAGTCAGCTTACCTCCAAGTTGACCAGTAGACAGAGGGACCACTTTGTACAAAGAGCTGTGAGAGAATCACACGTGCAATTATTAGTTCCGATTTCTAACATGCTCATAAAGATGTTTGTAATAAACAGATTTATTTATTTATCTATTTTTCCAAATGCCCGTAAACAGATCCTTTTCAAACCCTTATAAATGAGCGACTAAAGATATCTCACCACATTGCTCACTGAAAAAGTGATGTACACATATCAAGAACAGCAGGATTTGGTTTTTAAACA
Source organism: Echeneis naucrates (assembly GCF_900963305.1). NCBI lineage: Eukaryota > Metazoa > Chordata > Actinopteri > Carangiformes > Echeneidae > Echeneis > Echeneis naucrates. The sequence goes on along the minus strand of NC_042523.1, from coordinate 13,899,165 downwards.
ATTTTTACAGTTTCTGTTTCCTAATGACATCTCAATCTCACTCAGTAATGATTCTAAGGAGAAAAGGGCCTCTAGGAGGGGTGAGAAAAAAGATGACAATGATGAAATTTAATTTTGGCATTTCTACACAAATCCCTGATGGTGGAGATACTTTGGAGAGTTGGTGGGCATGGTGGGATCTATGGAGACCAGGGCACCTTCTGGGTCCACCATCATGATGGCAGTGTTCCTGTTTGAGAAGATTGAGAAAAGAAAAATGTGTTGTAATCCCTACCCTGAGTCATTTACAGTATTATTTGAACAGAGTAGGTTTTATATGGTTATACTTTTTAAATCGTGGTTTAAGGACTTGTTGAAATGCAATTTGTATTTGTTCTTTTACACACACAATTATCTGAATGAATTTGTGTTTTATTGCGAGTTTCATTAAATCAAAGTGCCCGAGAGCAAATAGTAAAAACTGAATCACTTAATCTTCCACAATAAAATTGGATGACTACATCCACTTTCTATCGTTCGTCATTGCCTTCGCAGATGTACATGACTAATACGGCTGCTGCTCATAAGTGTTCATTGCATAGCAGTTGGTGCTCTGTGGGGAGCATCTTAACAAATTTTCTACCTCTATGTGTCATGGTGCAGTATAAACGAATGATGGTCTTGCTTTGTTGCACGATATTTCTGTGTGGTTTTATGTCATAGCTCTTTTGATAATTAATGAGAAAAAAAATAAGCAAGCACGGAAATCAGGAAAACCCTTTGTGGATGAGGTACATCTGTTAAGAACTGAAGAAGCCTCTTACATGAGAAGGAAAATACAACTGAGTCTAGTTTCCTTGGATTGTTGGATACGTGTGAGCCGGGTGAATGAAAATGTGCGCAGACAAACCTGGGAATGTTGGATGAGGAACACAGAAGCTCCTTAATGTCACATGGGCTGCAGTGCCGACTGAACACCACCTGTCAGACATACACATCTCTTTCAATTCAGTGTTTTATTTCCACTTTTTACACACGATGTTAAACATGGCAGCATGTTGAGTGAATTAGGTTCACAATTCTGTTCTTAATCGCTATTATGCCTCACAGTTATTGAGAAATCCTCCTCTGGGACACAGTGCGTGTGTGTGTATGTGGCTTCTGAAGGCACACCTGCACACAAACAGCTGCTGTGGTTTTGATATAAGGCCCCGCTGTTTTGACAGGAGAGGACGGTTATCAAATTTCATGTGTTTTTTCGACAACCGAGCCACATGGGACTGTGAAGTAAGGGATGGTTTGTTTCATGGCGGAATAAGGTCAAGTTTACAGGGAGACCAATGGGGGAAAGAAAAGGACAGCTGGAGTGTAAGAGTTCATGGAGATCTTGAAGATAGCAACATTATTCACACCTGCCACCCGAAAAACAAATCAGCCCAGTTAACAAAACTTGGGCGTACTGCCTGACTTGTGTACAAAAAAATAATAACAATTGTACATGTGTGCAGCGTTTATAGTGAAGACAGGGCGGATACACCCCGAGCAGAAACTATGGTCTTCCATGGAAAAGGGAGCAGGTGTAGCAGACAAACATTCAGCCTCAGACCGTGGGCTCGGGGCTCTTGAACAGACATGTGTCATTGCCAGCTCTCTACTTGAAGCACTCGACATTCAGCCGATCAGCAAGTGTTTCATTTATCTGTATCGCAGTATGTGTGGAATGCTGAGGCATAAAACCCGAGCCCGAAACCATTTGTCACAACTGATCATTAAACAATTGCTCTGTTGTCAACGAGACCAAAAAGCTGAATTAAGTCACTGCTTCTTTTATTACTTAATTTTTCATTTCTTCTTTTCTGAATGTTTCCCCCAAGCATCGGGAAATAATTACATATAAATCCCCAGTTTTCTTCATGCTCCAGGGCTACTAGGCAGCAGTAATTAATTGTGGTGAGTAAGCTAATACCAACAGGTGTGAGGTTCTGTTAGTAACACCTGGAAGGGAAACAGCTCCACCTTGCTGTCTAAATTTAGCTCCTTGTGTGAGCGCAGCCTTCAGGGAATATTTGTCATGATTCAAGAAGGTGAATTAAGAATTTGACTATTTAATTTCAGTAGCTACATTTGTTTACTTGCTTTTCTTTTCAAACTAATGATCAGATTATGGTATAATTCTTTTGTTTTAATTGCTAGCCTATTATTTGCTTTCGAATATTTTGACTTTCCCTCATATGTGCATACAACCTGAATTTCAAAAGTTTAATTGTAATTTTATTAAAAGGTTGACACATACGTTTTAAATATTCTATACAGAATACAGTAGAATAGGTACACTATCAAAACATTATATCTGCATATATATACATTTATGATAGTTCATTTAGTTGCACTTTTACTTGTAAATGTATTTACTTTTCAGTCCAAGTGGTTAACCTTTTTGTCAAACTAGCTACATTGCACACAATTTTATCAATTAAAACAATAAAAAGACCTGTTAAGTAAAACATCTTTAGTTAAAATGGACGTACCTTTTGCACCTTCCCATCCACATCCAGGTAAATAGATTTAGGGGCGTAGGAGGAGGAGCTCGAGCCCATGTTGACCTCCTTCTCTGCTGCTAAACACCTGCAGAGTTTTGGCTTGGAGCCCTGACTGACAAACCAGAAGAACCAACGACCTGGTACACAATGCTAAATAACAATTAAGGAGAAAACTCTTCGGCCTATATCCAGTTAAGTGTAATGCTTGGAAATGCAAAATGATGTAATTAACAAACTCAAAAAGAATCAGTGTGAAGTTACAAAATATCATAAACTTCAGTCAAGAAAAAACAAAAAGTGTATGACGTGTATGAAAACATAATTAAACACTTTTATGAAGCAAAACATGAAAAATGAACTGGGCATTTACAAATAATACATTTTCCATAACACACAGTTCCATGAGGCAATCAAAAAGAAAAACAGATGAGCATACAGTTGTACACTTTCACATGTGTGATGCGGTGATAAATAACCACTGTCACATTCATTTATGAAAAACAAAAGCACATCTGCTAAACTTACAGTGTCAGCGATGGAGCTTCCCCTGTGGAGACTGAAGGTAATGTCCCAGGTGCTGAGGATGCATCTGACTCACATGCAGAAAAACTCAAACACACATACTCCCAGGAAAAACGATGGGGAAGAGAGAGAGAGAGGATGGAGAGGATGTGGCTGATAATGAAGGTGAGGAAGGGTATGTGTGAGGGAGTCGGAGGGGTATTGAGTACTACAAATATAAATGGCGCTCTTACTGGTTGCCAGGAGACCGTTGCTATGGGGGGAAAAAAAGCAACCCTGCCATCTGAAGTGGTGGAGTGTTTAACTGTGCTGGTCACACACACAACATCTTATCTACATACACTGATTCATTGTATCTTGCAGGAAAGCCCACTGAAGTGTTGTGGCTCTGTCCTGAACTGGACATAACTTGTTTACTGAACAACTATCAGATTGAAACCTGGCCAGAGACTCATATTACAGCTATGCTCTGCTGAAAACAGCAATCACTGCTGGCCTAAAATGCACACAGCGCACAAACAAAACACTGATTAGAGCACCCTAATCTTACCTGCAAAATTATATCTTATCAGGGGAGTCCACTTCTAACCAAGAAGGACCCTAATTTCATGTGACTTGGCTCTTTCTGTAAGCCTCTAATCTGCATGAGTGCTGCATTTGTATGTACACATGTGAAAGTGTGTTATGTTCACTTAATAAGAATCTGTGTTTATTTTGTGCGCGTACGTTTGCATGTGTGTGTTTGTATCTGTCTGTGTGTTTTAGCCTACTCAATCCCCTCATCCACTCGATCACTGAGTACAGCTCCAGCAGATGGTTTGGTCAGATGAGTTCAGCAGAGCTCTTGAGCAGATTTTGGAGTGCATTTTATTTTAGCATCAATTTATAAATGAGCAAGGACAATAACACAAATAATAAAATAACACAGCCATGTACACATTCTGATTACATGTTACAACGCGTTTCATATTGTTAAAGGCTTTGCGTTCACGTGCCAAATTGAGTAGTCGTATCACAAATTGGTAAGTTTAACTGGACTGTGTCTAAAACTTATTTTAGACACTGTCCAAGTGTGTAAAGTTTAACAGCAGGGATAGAAGCAAACACTCCGAGCCTTTACTAAAGTCCAGTACCTGTTCACTATGGACAGTCCTGCAGCATGAAAATGTATCCTTCTGAATGATATTCTTATTTAGTCCATCTAAATCATTAATATTGATGTGCAAGTGTGTCAAAAGACTTTTAATGATGCTGATGGTTGAGATGTGACTAATTTAATTATGTTACATACAGAAACATTCATTTCAGAGTGTTTTGTAAAGTATAGCAATATTTTGTATATGTATGGCTAAAATAGTTAGTTAAATGAATCATTTTAGATGTTTAGAGGGGAAATGTTTCTTTGGTGTTGCTGCAAATGATATGATGAAGGGAGAAGAACTCGACTTTCTTTCTCAAAAGACATAACCGCTGGAAATGCTCTGGTTTTAGAATAAAGTTTTGTTAGTTTTTATATTATATCAGTTTGAATGGTAAAGATTATTGATATAGATGTCTGAAAGATCCTAGCCTGGGAACAAAAGAAGCTGAAATGAGGGCTATCCATTCATAAGTTCTTTGTCCTCTACTGGGACTCACACATTAACAATGTGAACAAGGGCCTTAGTGAGAAAGCTCCACCTGGCAGGCTGGAGGAGGAGATAATTAATTAGAGATGACGAGCATCATACAACCTCTCTATTCAACTCAAAGGACACCTAATCTCCACACATTTCACTCCTTCATATGCACACAGATCTGATGCTGATCCCCATGAGTCTAATTATTGCCCAAGCCTCTAGGTTCCACTGCCAGGAAGAGAGCTGAGACATCATGATGAAACAGACAAATCACAGAATGTGAGATCAAAATAGAGTCAAAGTGACGTCCAAGCTCAATAAGAACGGCCCTCTCTCCTAATCCGAGGACATTTCATTTCCCGCTTACCACAAGCCACAACTGATTATGAACATTTGCCTGTTTGCTTGGTGGTCCATGTGTGGACCCTGGATGATGTTTGTGTATTCATGAGTCTGTGCTCCAGGGAATAATGGTTGGTTCAGACCAACCACACCACAAAGCCCACATCAAATGAGGCGGATCTCATTTTCTAATGTATCGATGAGACTCACAACACCTCCAGTATGGAAGGTACATTTCAGGATAAAAGCAATTAATAAAATCATGCAGATTTTCATCACAAAAGATGCCCAGCTGTTCATCTGGAGGGATAATAGTGACGGACCAGGCCACTTTATGTCCCTGCGCTTGCATGACTCACACTTTTCTCAAACCATGCACCTCACAAGGGAACACAGTTCAGCACGCCCTTTCATCTTTAATCTGTGCTGCCACTGACTTTATGCAATAGGAAAAAAAGAATTACAGCATGCAATGTTTGTGAGGATAGAATAAGTTATTAGTTATAAGTCATATGTTCCGATATGATTTATCAGTCAGTAATCAACGGTTTTTAATTTTCAGGGTGGGCTTGTGTGCAGTTTGATCTTCGATGATCTGCTAAAGACAAACAAGTAGTTGAAGAATAAGAGGAACTCCCAAAGCACAGAACATAACACAACACACTCTAAAGTGTCATATATGAACTGCTACACTAAACAAAAAACGTATAAAGGCAATTGTACATGAACAAGTAAATCTATCACTGACAATTTTATATTGAAATACAGTTTTTGAAGAAATATGTGGGTGACATCTAATGGACTGGACAGGAATTACACACAAAATATAAGGTGATCAAAGGAAGGCTTATGCCATCATGACTTTGTTATGTGTGCATGATGATACTGCAAAAAGCTAAATCTGGTTTCAATTTTTGCTTGTGATTGTTACAAATTTGATGATAACCTTCAAACTATTTCAAACTATTTTATTACCATAGCTTATACTATGATCTAATGTGGAAAATAATAGTTTGTCGTTTAAGAATAAAAAAACAAACAAACAAACAAACAAAAAAAGAACACCCAACCCTTTAAAGCATTTAACTTATATATGTACAGACACTTGTCAAAAGGTCCCAGCAAAAATTCATAATACAACATGAAGAAAAATTATACCAGAGCAGGGAAATCTTTAATATCTCAGCATCACATACATGATGTACTACATGTTGGTGAACAGGATATAATTTTACATTTCACTCAAGATCATCCAAAAACTACAGGCTTATTGTGCAGAGCCATAAATAATGGAATATGAAGGGTTAGCTTAAAGGGAACTCATCTCTTCTCCTAAAGCACCCAATCCATCACGTTCCTTATCAATCTCTGACAGGATGCAAGAAAAGACCAAGAAACTATATTTGCATTTTACATATCACAGAATGAACACATTCATCCCAGGAAGGAGCAGCTCTCACTGTTGGGATGGACGGTCACGTCAGTGTGTCTGGTCACTGGGATCTGGAAGTTCTGCCTCTACAGGCAGGTGGCTGGCTGGGATGCTCGCCGGAGGACGGACCCTTCTGATTGGGCTGAAACTGCGTGGAGATGAACTGGGGGAGTGAGCAGGTGAGCGGATGGGACGTTGGGGAGGGCCCAGAGGGGGCTGTGGGTGAGGTTGTGCCAGCGGAGAGGGGCTACGGGTGTATCTGCGTGGGGTAGTCCAGATGGGCTGCTCAGTTCTATTAGAGGAGGAGTGAAAAACTGGAGCATAGGTAGCAGGCATGTTCATTTCTGATTGGCTGACTGCATTGGCAGAGCATTCTTCCAGACGCTCCAGACTCTCCTGAAACAAGACGATAGACACGCTGCGGTCATCATCTGTGGTCTTTTATTCGTGTATCACATTTTTGTGAAGCTATAATTTTGTACCAGTGAATAAGTTGGATCATGTTTGAGCTGCATGCCTTTACTGATGGCATTGCTGGTCTGAGGCTGACATTTTTGGCACTCGGGGAATATTTTGACATTTACTGGATTGATTAGCACAAAAGTGTTTTCTGCAGCCAGTCCTCGTGCCCAGAAGTCAATGACGGATGGCCGTATCGATCCCCTGACTTTGATCATCAGGCTCAAATTAGCAGTTTTTAGTGAAATCATCTGAAACCATCAACATACATCACTATGACATCACCCTCCGAAGATGCTTTACTTCAGAACTAATTACTTTCCAACCATGAAAACGCACGCTCATGTGAGCTCTCAGCAGCTCACAGTTAGAAACTGAAGCGTGACTGAAGACTTTTGGTCTTATTGGCAGATATAAATGTTAAACAGGATTTTGAGAGAAGAAAACGATTAACTTACATCTTCATTCAGAACGTAAAGAGGCATGGGACTTCTTCGGCCAAGTGTGGCTGGTTTGGGTACAACGTCAACTGACAAACATAAAATATTTATTTTAGAAACGTTCTGCTCACTAGTACAATGAGATGAACAATGAGTATAATCTGTGTTTTGTGCAATGCTCAATGGTTAATTACAAAAAACCGTAAAGAGCTTGATCCACAAGCCAATATAACTGTTGCTCACCGTCATGGCCATTTTCACTGTGCTCTACATAGACAGGAGCTCTTTGAGGGACAGGTCGATGCTTCTTTCTACAGCAATGAAAAACAAAAAACAAAACCTCTTGGGATATTTTCAAATACTGTTCCAAAACCGTGGCGTTTACAAGCTCAAGGTTGTTCAACAATTTTCCGCTAAACATCCAGGCTAGGAGAGGGAGATGAAACTGTTCAGCTACTTGAGATTCTGTTCACATCCTCAAGTGCAATATCAAAGCCAACGAGAGAGAGAGAGAAAGAGAGAGAGCGACAGGGAGAAGAAGGAAAGGGAGACAGACTAACTTTGAAGGTTTCCAGCAGGCACAGACCGTCACCAAGGTGATGAGGAGGAATATGCCCCCGGTGGACAGGATGATGTACAGTGAGCTCCGTCCTGAACCGGAATGATACAGTGAGGTAGATGTGAACACAAAGGCAGAGAGAAAGACAGACAGACAGACAGAAAGAAAGAAAGAAAGAAAGAAAGTTTTCTGTCAGAATGGAATTACATTTCAGCAAAGTTTGCAGGATTACATGAAGTCATGCTTTCAATAACTTTCTTTTAGCTAATAAAAAAACATGACCCGGATATGGAGCATGTGCAAAACATTAGACTCTGCTGCCAAATGCTTTGGTTGTGCTGGCATGAAAGCGATGCAGTGAAGCAGCCCATTAGAGGAGTCACTTGGAGACTTTGTGCCGTGCAGTTACCCACGCTGAGGGAACAGACTCAGTTTAAGGGCCTGTAGGTGTTTCTTCAAGCAGCACATCACATTGCAGCAATAATGAAGTCAGGATTACTGAGGTCCACTGAGGCACAGCGTAGCCCCCACCTGCCTTCTTTCTCTGCCCCCGTCCTCATAAATAACTGTCCATTCATTGGATCAGACCGCCTCTCCCCCTCTCTCAGCCTGACATGTGGCTCGACAGTGGCGCCTGGTAACAGCCGGTCTGAGCCAATTCTGCTGCACTTGCTGCCTGGATTTGCCCTTGTTTTAAACAACATTGTTTAAAGGGCCTGGTATTCTTGTGTACGGGTCAACATGGAATGATAATTGCTTCTGTCATTAACTGAAAATGGATGGTTGTTGCATGAGATGAAGTATATGCAGCTTCCATGATGAGATTCTTTAAATTGGTTAGTGCTAGAAAGAATAATTACATTTAGAAACTATTAGTGAAGAGTACATTGATATTATACTTGCAGGTAAGTATTTCCATTTTATGCAAAATAAAAATTGCATGAATAATTATTATGATATATACCAATATAACAATGACAAAGTTCATTTTGCCCACTGAACACTACTGAAATTTGTATTTGGGTGTTTTCTATGGCATTATCTGAATACTTCTTCCAGCTGGGCTGTTAATTCAACTGTTATTATACCATCATCTTGTTTTCCGTAATGCAAACTTATGTAAACTTGAGATCCCACCAGTGTAACATGCCACCTACTGTAGACAGTGAGTCGGACAGGCATGCTCTTCAGGCTGCTGATGGGGTTCTCCACCGCACAGGTGTAAATGTCATCGTCCGACATGAGAACACGTGAGATGGTCAGGACCTTTTGGTCATATGAAAGCAGCAGGCGGGAATCATTGGTCAGCACCTTGCCTCCCTTCAGCCAACTGTAGATGGGCTTTGTGCCGTTCTCGTGTGAGCAGTGCAGGTTGAAGTGCTCGCTGTACTCCAGGACAGATGAGGCCATCATCTGGATATAAGGTTTGGACACAGGAACTGAGGATGAAAGGGCAAAAACACAGGGACATAGAAATTTACGGATGTAAGAGGGTGGTTCACCTCTAGTTATACACAGTCGATGAGTGGAATCTCATTCGGTGTCTTCAGAAGAGCACAGACGACTCTGTGAATCACTCTATATCACGCAGTGCATTTTCAACTGGTATTGATTTTGTTTTAGCTCCTAACTCCTGTTCAGTGTTCTGCTCCGACTGCTCACATATTTTGAAACACGAGCGAAAGCAGAAAGCAGGCTTTTCAAAGAGAGGAAATTCTCCATACCATCCACCGTGAGTTCGATGTAGTGCTCTCCAGTGAAGCTGTCATCCGTGATGGAGATCTCCACTTCGTACGCGCCTTCGTCCGACAACTTCAAGTCGTGAAGCAGCAGTGACCCATTCTCAAGCACCAGGATGCGGTTGCGGTACTCTGGCCTCAGGTTTCCTATGATGTCTGTTCCAATGGACTGAACCACAGTGATGGGTTTCTCTTTGTTCTTCTTTAGCAGCCACTTAATCACGGGCTTGTCAGAGCTGCTGCTGGAGTAGCTTACTGACAACAAGGCCTCTTTGCCTACTGTACCCCTCACCACCTGGGTCAGGCTGGTCACATTCACTGCAGACACCTCACCTGGGGGGAGTCAGAGTGACAGCAGAGAGGTCTCAGGGAGAAATACAAGAACAGCGTGTGGGATTAGAGTTTGGACGGTCACTATGCTGCCTTTAGTGCTCTGCCAGTTAGCAGAGATCAGAGGAATTAACTGTTCACGCAGAGAAAGACACTCGTTACTGCTACCACCACTAACAGAGAGGATGAGTCAGAGTTGTAACGGTCCTGTTAAGAAGAGGTAGAAAAACCACGTCCATGTAGGTGTAACCAAACATAAGCTAATTTTCCCGTCTGATTCCCATTCATCTGGTATTTCGTTTTTCCACCATTCCATGTCTAGGATGGTGTGGAAATATTAGGCTTGTTAATTTTCCTCATTTATTTGACTTCTGTCACTTAATTACCTGATTACCTAACCTAAGCTACGATTTATGTTTGTTGTTGAAGCCCCAAACATGTTTGGTCACTTGATCAAAAGACCAAAAGCACTAAAACATGTCAACATTCCCAGGATTGTAAGATGTAAACAAGAAAAAAAAAATCTTAAGTGGATTTCATCATGCCACTTGGTAATTTATTTTATTGACATTGGTGATTATGGAGTATGTGAAAGTTACATAGTACAATTCCACAACTTCTTTTACTTAGAAATAAACACGACTTAATTATTTGAACCTCGATGCTGTGAGTAAGGACTCGTTTGGCTTTTTTTCCAAAACGGATTTATTTCTCACTTGCACTTTAATTAATATAAATGTTTTGCCCTGAAATTGCCATTAGTCATCTTAAAATTATTTACAGAAAGAATTTGGCATGTGTACATTTATTTGTGGGCCAATACAGGCCAATGATGCCTAAGCACGTCTAGATCACAAATCTGTTCCTCAGAAGCTCCCTCAAACAACTCCTCACAACCCCTTACGGCGAACAAGTAATGACTAATTTTGATTTGTGTTCCCCAATTATCCTCCAGCTCCCGTAGGGATACAGGGATAAGCTTTTACAGTGTGAGCCACATTTTATCCTTTATAAACGTGCCTTGTCTTGGAAACCAAACACAGCAAAGCCATTATGTTCACAGTGGAGGTTCCTATAACTCTGCTGAGGCTGGACACACGGAGCATTAAACATTGGCTGAGGGCCTGTGAAGGGCATCCTACTGTTAGGCCTCAGTGATTGAAAAATAAACCTACGAGGGAGAGAGAGAGAGAGAGAGAATATGCACTCGTCCCTATTCTTTGCAGTGTGGCAGTTAGCAGGGCATCGCCTCATTGCCGTGGTAACCATTTGGCCCGCCTGACAGGGGTTGCCAAGGCAATAAGACAAAGGGCATGATTGTTGGAACAAGTTTCCTCCACTGAAAAGAGTGAGAGAGGGTTAGTGAGGAAGAGAGAGAGAGGAACTCTTTGTCAGTGGTGAAGTTGGAGAAAGACACAGGATCCTGTGATCTAACAAAAACTGGTCCAGTTGGGTAAACTGGTACGGGCATAAAATGAAATCACACATTTTAAAACTAAAATCAACACAGCTAAATTTCTGACATCATTTTTTCACTGAAATGAGCTTACCCTAAAGTTTTTACATCCAAAGAGCAGACCCTCCGCTCTTCAATGGCTCCCCACAAAACATCATCACACTCAACCTACACATCCCCGCCTCACACACCTACAATGGACACTCCAGGATCCTTTGAGCGTTTGATGGGGAGGACCAATATGGAGCACCACACATGAACAGATCCATTGTGCTGGATCACAGGGACAAGGAAAAACATCTCTGGCTAACTTAACCTGGATTTACTCACTTTATGTTGGTTTTAAGGTGGTTTTTAGTGGCATAATGGGATTAAACTAACGACTGTACAACAAAGCAGTGATTAAAAAGTTTCCTTCTCTTTGCTTGTTATTTAACTACCAGAGTTTCACAGTTGAGGAAAAGGCTTCTTGTTTGGCCATCATCTGAAACATACAATAGGAGACTCTGGGAAATTCTTTATCCTCTTGTCTGGATGGCTCAACAAGTGCTTTGACTTACCTGTGAAGAGATGGAGGAGGAGGCCACAGAGCGTCAGCAGTGCAGGAATGTCAGCTAAACTGTTCCTTGTAGAGGGGGTCTTCCTCTCCACCTTCATCTTGTGTCCTGGGCAGAGTCTTTCTCCCACTTAGTGAGCATGGTTTATCCACTCTGGGCACGTTTCTGTGGCTCAACACTCTCTCCGCTGCCTGCCTGCAGCACTGGCCGCTCTCTGGTCACACTGAGCCCCACTCTCCTCTCAGCACCCCACTCAGAGCCAACAACAGCCAACTGTGTGTGTGTGTGTTTGACTGAGACAGAGACATAGTGTAGATGAGGTCCCCTCTTCGACTCCATACTGCCCTTTCTGAAGAGAACTGAAAGATGAAAAGCGTTTGCTTTTTTCGATGGGTGTTTATCTTAAAGTGTCCAGTATTGCTTTGTGCTTTCTGCTTCTCGTTCAGTTGTAAGTTGCGAGAATTCCCGAGAGATCAACTGTACTTCAACCAAACAGCGGAGCCCACTTAAACCCCTAACACGTCTGAATTTGAAAAACAACTAATTTCCCCTCTTTAGTCCACTTCTATCACAATGTGCAACTCTTCTCTGAACTGTAGTCTCACAATTAAACCCCCAACACACACACACACACACAGCAAAAAAGGAATTAAGAAGAAACAAGTAAAAATCATGACTTGTGCCTACTTTGTCCTCTGGGTGGTGTAGAAGCTACACTAAGGCATTAACACGATGGACTCCTGAAGAAATCTGCGGGGGGAAGCAACACTGAAGGAGAAGAAGCTGCAAATGCCAAAGCTGTTGCTTTTCTGACATTCAAGTTATGACTTTTAATACTTTGACATATTCGCCCTTTTGTTTCCTGTCACATAAAAACCCTATGTGCACAAATAAGCAGAAAAAATGGAACACAAGTAAATAAAAAAAGGAAAACATCAGGTAGCTTAGATAAATAAATAAACAATAAACAAACGACAACAACAACAACAAAAAAGGCTGAATAAAGGGGTTTAGTGCTTTAGATTGTTCTTCTGACTCCATACACATCACAGAACTCTAATATTTTTACCATGTCACTTTCTAATAAGTGTCAAGTTTCAATAAGTTTGTCATCACTTTCTCTGTGTTCTGAGTTTAAGGCTTTGTTTTTCTGTGCACTGATGAGTCATATGCTCTATATGCCGTCTCTCCCAGTTCAGGAAAGCAGCCTTTTGTTGAGTTCTTGGAGCATTTTGTTTGACAACAAAGGGAGGTTTTAAGCAGAGGAGGAGGCACAGTTGACAGAAAGCACCAGGACTGTGGGAACAGCTGCTGTTCACCACCGCTCTCCCAGGACTCAGACTGCTGTGTAGTCAGCCATCAAAGCCGAACCTTTTCCCCTCCACCTCTGCCCTCACTGAAAACAGCACCTCCCTCTTCCTGTCATCTTCTACCATGCTCTAAATGAAGGCAGACACTTTCCAGTCAATAGAGGAAGAGAGATGGGCCACAGACGGGGCCTGCATCCCATTCAGTTTGGGTGAATGAGTTTTGGCAAAATCCTTTTCATATTTAGTTCTGATGCCATCCTCCATGTGACTCAGACAGACATGATGCGTCCTTTATTTTTACTATGTGACAAGTGGTGATCCATCAGGTGTGGTTCATTCAGCTGTGGCACTGAGGGCCACTCATTGATGTCCCCCTCTTTTTATTTTCTATCCATCTATTAAGATGGCGAGGCCACATGCCCATCAGCTTGAAAGCAGATAATTGCGCCCTCTGCTGTTTGCGCGGCTTATTTAGCTCTAATTATCACCCAGGAGACTACAGAGATCTTTTCTCACTGACAAGCTGTCTGAGGAAGAGAACAAACCAGCCGAGCAAATCCCTCATATGATCGGCTCCTTAAATAGCCCGCTTATATGTTCAGAACATTGTAAAAGGAGGGGGCACAAACATTGTTCTTTCAGGATGCCTTGTGCTTTAAATCAAATCAAATGTATTTATATAGATTCAAATCACAAGGCACTGTACAGCAAACTCTTTATGTATTTGTTAAACAGACCCAACATGTCCCTGCAAGGACAAGCACTCTGCAACAGTGGCAAGGAAAACCTTCCTTTAAGAGGCGGATACTTGGGGCAGAACCGGGCTCAGAGAGGGCAGCCATCTGCCTCAACTGGTTGGGTTGAGAGAGAGAGAGAGAGAGAGAGAAGTAGCGGCAGTGAGCAACTTAAACTTGCTCACATGATTCAAATGAGGACATCATCAGGCTCATTTTTTGTTTTTGAAAACATGTCATTCTCTGCACTCTCTGAATTCAATTTACAGCACCCAGTGGGTGTTGTGCTATGTTTGGAGGTGTGCAGGATATTGATTGTTCACCCACAGTCATTAAAGAGACAGGAGAACGTGGCCGTGGCACCGCTGGGACTGAGTAGGAGAAAAGACAGAAGAGGTCCATACAAAGCCCAGAGAGGATGTTTATGAGAGTGCGATGTAGGAGGGTGAATGTCATTCTGAGAAGGAAATGTTCTCCACTCTGGCTTAGAAAAACCACAGAGACCAAGACTTGTAGTTGTTACCTCTACAGCTGATGACAAAACCAAGTAGTGTCTGTGTGCATGTGTACGTGACAGTGGGTGACTTCACTGGCTTCTGCATACTGAAGTACGGACTCTGTTTTTCCTGTGTGAGAATGAATGTGCAGTTTGAGTCTGTGCAGCGTGCTGTGTGGCTCAGATGTGTGTGGGTGAGCTGAGTGGGAGCATTGGGAGACTTAAGATGCTCTGGCCTGTTTCTCATTAAGTGAATAAGATTGTCTTGGCAAACACGGCAAAAAGTATGGTATAATTGCAACCTTATTGCAATAAATGCAGATTATCTGTTGCAAAATATTCACAAGGTACACACATCACTCTGCTGTGGGTGTTGATAATTCACTTGATTGTATGAAAAGATAACACTACAACCAAAGATCAGCTACTGTGCACCTATATTTGCTACTGAAATTGTCCTATCTAGAAATATGAACTAAATAAATATATCTAATGAAACTGTAATTTTCAAATATTAGAAATGCACAGATGCAGTTTTGTGTTGTGAATTAACCATGAGTTGGTTGTGTAAGAGAACCACACGGGAGAAAAAACATTGTTCCAGCTTCATGGAAACCTGCTCGCTCCAATTATCAGCCTTGCTTATGCTGCCGCGATGCACATGCAAGCGCACACACACACACACACACACACACACACACACACACACACACACAAAGAAAGAGAAGTTTAGGCTCCTGCAGCGTTGTAGATGACAGATAAAAAAAGGGTGCTGTTTGTATTAATGAAGTCATAAACAGATGTTCCATCACATCCTCGAGGTGGATTTATTAGTGTAATCACATTACTGTACAGCAAATTTCAGCTAGATACTATTCAATTAAGTTTAAAGCATGAAAGCTCTGCAAACTCTGACAATAGAATTTCACACACCTGATCAAACATGAGTCAAACAAGTCAAACCCACCAACACAACAACAGAGCATATTGAACCGGTGTCCCATAAGGTAAAGCTGTAAAATGCATCTGGAAAAACAAGTGTAATTACTGCATGCTCACTGTTCTGGAAGATCAGATTTATAGAAAAAAAAAAGCTCAAACAGGTGAGAAGAGAACCTACTTGTGATTAAAAAGATAATCAAGGCAATTGCAAATTGAATTAAGTAACTTAGAATAAATAGAACATACATAGCTACTTCTCTTTTAATATTTTTGTTGTTTTAATTATTTTGTAAGCAAGTCAAATATATAAATTAAGTCAAGATAATCGCACAACGGAAAATAATGCAAAATAAAAAAATGTAAGCCACTACTTATGCAAAGTCTAATGCTGATGCATATAAGGTTTATACACAGATGGTATGAACTGTACCATCCAAAATAAGCCCCGTATAGCATTTAGAGGACATTCATTTTCACATTCACAGATCATCATCTAAAAACTAGCACACTACCAGAAGTTTTACAAGTACATGCAGTGAGTTGCAAATTCTGGGTCAAAGACATCCGTACTGATGAGACAGCTGGAGAAGCAGAGGAGTGTTAGAGTTCACGAAATTCACATAGCACACCCTCTAAACTGTTCATTGCCTACTGCTAATTTGTGTTGAAAAAGAAAATGACTCCTGGGGTAAAAAGGTGTGTCTGAAAGCCAGCCCAGCCAGCTTATGCCAGCCATCTCTCGCTACCTTCCTCCCTCTCTTTCTCTTCATCCAGGTCAGGACAGCGCTGTCACTGCTCTGGCACAGATGTGTTGTCTCTCTCTACTGTCCCCGATCCTCCTGCCTCTAAAATCAGAAATAGGCAGGGCTTAGTTAAGCACTGCAGAACCTTGAAAACAATTTCTGTGCATGCTATGATAGTCAAAGTGAATACTGTGATACAAACTTTCAGGATTTATTATTCCGACCTTTCTCTAATGCAAATATATTTCAGTAGAACTTATACTTTAAGTTACGTTTTAAAAAAATGTTGTAATACTGAGATATTGATGGCCTTTGATACCTGATATATCTGATGAGCTCATAAACTAACTTGTATTGTGAAAAGGGGGTCTCCTCCAAAGGGAGGTGCTCCAAGGTGCTCCGTTCCAGTCCGACAGCACCATTAATTCTGCTGTCCCTCTGAAACATATACTGTACCTAAAGCACCTGGAACTATAAATAGATCTCCTATATAAGCATGTCAGGCAGCCAGCAACTGGGTTAGGGAGAATCATGGAAACAAATCGCTTCTGTCAGTCACATCCCCAAAGAAAATGCAGCTTTGTCTTGCATAAAAACAAGAAAAAAGCCTTCTCTTTTTTTCTCCTTCATTTCTCAAATAAGCTACCTGTTGATCACAGTCCTGATGGTTCAGGTTAAAAGAGCATGATTTAAGTGGAGAGCTAGTCTTTAAAAGTGGTTGTAATTTTTGAGCGTTTTGTTTTGCGCTGTTGCTGTTTGCCAGATTGTTTGTTTGGTTTGGAAAAGCATAAGAACAAACCTTAATGCTTGTGGTGAATGAATGAACAGTTGAATGAAATAACAGCTGAAAAATAACTTAATAATCATTTTGAGTACATAACTTGACATTTTTCACATTAAACAGCCTCTCTTTCAATATTTAACAGCACATCTAGAAGCATATTCACTTTAGCCAGAAGAATGAATTGAAAGATTCAATTATCTGTTGCAGGAGACCTCATTTGGTAATTAAACGAGTCTCTCTGTTGGGTTTCACATTAATCACACTTGGTGTAATCCAAAAATGTGTGCTGAATGCATAGCTTTTAAATGGTTTCTTTACCTCGTGTGTAACATTGGTAAATCAGTTTATATTCCTGCATAGCATTAAGTTCTGAGAAATAAGATTTTCTTGCTTTCGCTTTAGATGGGACACCCTTAAAATCCTAGAATATTGTAGATTGTTCTTAAAAGCGTAACACTAAGGAACAATATCATGCAATCCTACATTTTCCCAGAGCATTACTTGCTTATAGTATAGATTATTGAATCGCTTTAACTCAAAGAGACATGAAAATCTGTTTATGGTTGACTTATGCTGTTCTTCACTTACCTTATGTCACCTACTGTGATCGTTTTAACTGCATTATGGGGCCTAGTCTTATCTCTGGGCTCTACATCACTGACCTGTGTCCCCCTGACTGCCGTTGAGCACATCCCCAGTGCTGCTCACCTCCTCCCCTTCTGCTTTGTCCTCCGGCTTCATCTTCTTACGGGTCATGTGACCACGGAAGCCAGCCTGGATTTTGGCAGCAGCTCTGTTGGCCTCTGGGTCATCCAAGGGGATGTCCATAATATCCTCCTCCTCCTGGGGCCGGCTGCACTCCTCCTGTTGACAGAACGACAAAGACGCGCTGACAAAAGAATCCCATCCTGAATGGACTGTTTCCATATTTCGTACAATTAACTTTTTTTTTTTGGCACAGTGGGATGTGTACTTGTTACCGAATATGCCATCTTTATTCAAATCAAATCAAATTTATTAATATAGCACCAAATCATAACAAAAATACATCAAGGCACTTTACACATCGACCACTCTCTTTATGGAGTTGTTAAAGAGACCCTCCAAGAGCAAGCACTTGGTGACAGTTGCATGGAAAAACTTCCTTTAAGAGAAACCTCGAGCAGAACCGGACTCAGGGTGCGCCGCAAACAGCCTCGACTGGTTGGGTTGAGAGAGCAAGAGAGAGATTGGATGGGAGGCAGAGGCAGTTAGAGAGAGACACAGTGAAAGCGAGCGATGAAGGAGAGGAAGGTGGGTCTCAGTAGAGGGATGGAGAGAGAAGAAGAACAGGAAACCTACGTAAAAAAATGTGCACTAGTAATTATACGACTCTATAGCCTACTTTACTGTCCCATATTAGTGTTGACTTCCTCTTGTTGTTGCACAATGCTGGAGAAAACAGCAGTAGACTTTTGTAAAATGGCCATGGTCAACTGTGCTGTTTTGAGTTAAAGGTTGGTTCAGGATGTTTTTTAAGGATTCCAGAGTGACAATGATTATTAGATTGCTGAATATTGTTCATTTGACAAAAGACCATTCTGCTTTTTTCTTCTTTTTCTTTATTATTTTGGTGAGAAACTATTTGGTCTAAAACTTTGCTTTATGAGTAATAACTTCTAGTTATCGTTTGATTTAAAATCATCTTTCAAGGAGAAAAAAAAAAATAAATAAATAAAAATCTTTGGCTAAAAAAGATGATCCAGTGAAAATGTTACTGCAGTCAACCCTGGTGTTCCTTAGGAAACGTGGGGTGGGCTGAGGAGAAATTCTGGTTTGTCATGAAGTGCCAGTGGAATAGTGCCAAGGATTTCAATGGGTTATGTAAACATTATTTCACATTGTGTGGCAAACACATATCAGCTACACTCTGTGCTTTGCTTATAGAAGCAGACTGACATTTCATACAAAGGCAGCCCACAGAACAAGCCCACTGTCATCCCACTACCATGTCTCCAGTGAAACCCCTCCAATGTAGGAGTGTGACCACCCACCTGTTCAGCCAGCATTCATTAGCCTCTGTGTCTGACTGCTCACCGAGCTGTCAGAAGCCAGCTCTTTTGCAGCAGCAGAGAAGCAGCGCTGCTTCACTGGATTTTGCTGGCTACACACCTTCTCATGGGTCTTATTGTTTTTTTTGTTTGTTTGTTTTTTCCTTAGGCTCCTTAGACTTAATCAAGCCTTAATATTGCAAATCTCAGGTAAGCAAATGTCCATATATGGTGAAAATAGCTTGAGTTTTTTTTTTGTTTTGTTTTTTTACATAATGGGCTTTGTAGTTACTTCTCTGTGAAAAAACTTGAGAGCCATAAAGACACAAATTGTTAACATACAATTACTCTAAGAGTAAAAAGACAAGAGTACCAACAATATGCAAAGCAGTATGACGAAAAACTGTAGCAAACACAATTTGTAACTAATAAGAAATCAAAATCAGAAAAGTAAATATATCAAAAAAAGTTCAATCTGAAGCTTTTACTTACGTTGTGACAGTCCATGTCTTATTCTCAGAGATGACTTTGGCGTTCAGATGAACTGACCTGCTATGACTTGTACGCCTCAATTTCTATGTGGACCAAACAAAGCACTCTTGAAATGAGTCTCCGGTATAGTACAGATGCTTCACTGTCTCTTACTAACAATCACTGTATGCTCAGTAACACCAGCTCACGCAGAGTGAGAGAGAGAGAAAGAGAGATGGAGAGACATACAGTCAGAAAGAGAGGAAGAGGAAGGGAGGAGGGAAAGAGAGACCTCCTACAAACATGACAGTATGTGTTCCATCTTTTCTGTCTCATTAAGGTTGCTGACCTACTGTTATGAAATTAATGATACAGACCTTTAACAGAACAGCAACATAAACTAGGTACAGCCTAAAGACTAAGGTAACAACTGGAATGGCCTGAATATGGAGACAAGTCCCACAATTAAAAGTTCTTTTTTTTTGGAGAAAGTGGACATTCTGGACATATTCAGTCTGGACCTTAATAAGGAACATGCAAAATAACAAATTTATCTTATCTGCTTTCCAATAATAAACTTCACAAATAAAAATAAATGACCAACATAGAACTACTACACAAAAGCCAGATGGTCATAAAAAAAAATAATTGCCGACTTTCAAAGTTACTAATAGTGTGGAAATAATAAAGTGTAAGCATCTTGGACTGTTTTTACACTAGGAGGTGTTATAAATTTATTAGAGGCAGAGTGAGCTAACAGCCCTCTCCATCCCTCTGATCCCAGCTGGTATGGCCGCCCACACTCCTCTGCCAGCCTCAGAGACAAGACGGAGAGGAAGAGAAACAGAAAACATCCATCTATCTGAGCTGTATCTCTGACTTTAACACTATAATGCTGGTTTGTTAATCATTCAAATACAATACTAAATTATCATCCCGCGTAATTTCCCTAAGAACACTCACTTAATCAATTACCTTAGCAAATATTTAATCATGACCATCACTGTGTGTTACAGAATTTACTGTAATAAATCATTAAAGTAGATTGTGGTGTCATCTTAAATGTATCTAAAATTATTTATCCACTTAAGATGATCAGAGCACTGTAACATCCCTGAAGGCACGTTTTTAACAGCAAGAGCAAGTTAAAGGAAAAAAGTTGAACCCCCCCACCCTATTAAAAAAAAAAAACTAGAAAATTTGAGATACTGCAGCCAGGTTATTGTTAGGATAGATCAAATCTACAGTTTTGTGATAGAGCACAACAGCATTGTATATAGAGACACAAAAAGCACTGTTTTTCTGTTTTATCAGTCACAGTGAAGCTGCTATTAAAGGTAGATTACTGATCCAGATGGTGCCTAGCAACTCTCAGCATCACCATCTCCTATTAATTCCATGACGACACTAAGAGAGAGCAGATTGGTGAGGGGTTACCATGGTAACATACTTAGTGCCCCTTCCTACACTCCCTCCTTTCACGTTTCGAGCCCTGTTGGTCCAGACAAGTCAGTTGGGACTAACTGTGACAGCAATAAAAATGTTAAAGGCCTAATTCATAAGCCAAATTGTCTAGTCTGTCTTTTATGATGATGGATTATTGAATCAAGTTTCAATTTGTGAAGGCTATGGTGGCTCCCAAAGGGAAAGCAGATCTGGTACTAACAAAGCAACTATATTACAGTTTTATGAACATGCAGCATAGTATAGGCCTTGAAGAGCATCTCATACACACTCACATTTAGACAGCAATATTGAAAATGCTGGATTCCAAGACTCAAACTACAATTTTAGTGCTGATGAATGCAACTGTGATCCTCTTAATGACATCAAAAGTTGTTCAGATAAGCTACTTTTCTTTATCCAGTCAAACAAATAATTTATATAACTTAACTGTGGAAAGCCAAGGAAAGCTAAAAAATATGTTGATCAGACTCGTCCTAAAAGTTATTTATATAGGCTACGTGGGACAGGAAGTAGAGCAGAGCACACTTTAGTCCAGCTAAAGACAGCTCTGCCTGAAAGTGCATGGACATTTATCCTCATTCTGAAGAAAAATATGGGGATGTGGTGATTTTCAACATATCCTACAATCAAATCAAATCACAACAACAAATGATAAATTATTCAGACAATTAATGCATAGAAATGTGTGTGAAATGTGTCAAACCCTTTACCTTGTCACTACTCCTGCCTCCAGGATTTGTGGCATCCTTCTCAGACAAAAGTGGCCTTTCTTCTCCTGAGTGGTCAGCTGCTGTTTTGTCTGCACTCTCACTGAGGCTGATGTTTTCCTCTTCAATCATCGGCTCACTCTCCTGGACTTCAAAATCTGTCTTTTCTTCATCTGAAACTTTAACTGCTTCCTTTGGCCTGATCTCTTTTTCCTCTTCTGTATCCTCTTGATGTGACTCTGCAAGTCCTCTCTGACTGCCCTCTGGGGAACATTGTCTACTTGCCTTTAAAGTTTCACTCTCTGCCTCTATTGTAGCCACTAATGTATTTGACTGGATTACAAGATACGAATGACTTTCTACATCGCTATCACTAATGTCTTCATGCTCAATCTCACTATCATCTTTTGTATGCGTATCCTCTTTGTCTCCTCCAATTGTGTCTGTATTATCTACTTTAAAATCAGTGTTGTTTGGCTTTGTGTCAAAATCCTCATTCCAGCAACCCTCAGTAATCTTCTCTTTAACTTCATTTATATGACCAGTTTCATCCTCTGGGTCCTCTTCATCTGCCTCACTGGTGGGCTGATATGATGAGGTCACTCCTTCTGCTTTTTCATCATCATCCTCATCACTGTTATTCTGGCTCAAGTCATTTGTGACCACCTTCTCCTTCATCACGTCTGCTGCCTGCTGACTTTCCATTTCTTCCCCTTCAGGGAAAAGTTCTTTCTCAGCTCTCTCCCTTTTGGATTGCTTGTAATGTTGTGGACTAGATATATTTTGGTCTGTTGCCACTGCAGTAACATGATTTGACTCTTCCTCCTGAAATTCTAATGTCATAGTCTGAGAGACCTCTCTTGATCCCTCTTCCCCTGGTTGTTTCTCCCCAACCTCAGTAATCTCCTGAGCCTCTGGAACATCTTCAAAGCTAATCTCAACCAGAGAATTCTCCTTTGGTATAGCATTACTATCTAACTCACCCTCAATATGAGCTACACTTTCATGATTTTCCCCAGAAGAAATTTCAGTCACTGTTTCTTCCTCTGCTTTCGTTTGTTCTGTCTGATCTTCAGTTTCTTGATTGCTGTCAGAGGTTTCAGATTGACTGTTGATTGATTGTGGTGGTTGTTTAAGAATTTCCTCAGGTTGGGGTTTTAAGCTTTCATCTTCAGGTAAATGTAAATCATGGCTAGTGGCTATTTCCATTGCTGTCTCCGTTCCACCAAGCTCTGTGGTACAAATGTCCACATCAGCCAGTCCAGAATATGGAAGAACCTCCATACGTTCTTTAACTTGAGCATTTTTCTCTCCTTCTGAGTCTGAAGTCTCCTCTTCTACAACTGCTGAGACTTGTTTATCACCTACCTCATTTTCTGCCACTCTTAACTCCTGAGCACAAACATCTATATCAGACACCCCACCAAATGATAGCCAGTTGGCCATCTCTAACTCAGATTGATGTGTGTCTTCATCTAAAACATAACGATTACCTTTTTCATTAGCTGCCCAGTCGACTTTATCAAGTGTATTTATTGTTATTTCTTTCTCTCCCTCCATCCCTCTCAGTTCAACAGACTGTACATCAGCAGCTGGTAGCCTGTTGATGAATTCATCTTCTGAAATTTCCTTTTCCACTGAAACTATGTGTTTGACTGTAATATTATGTCTTTCTCCTTCTGTGCTTCCAGTTGAATCTGCCTCTTCAGATTTGTTGGGATGTGTGACGGAAAGAGTTGA
This sequence comes from Echeneis naucrates, assembly GCF_900963305.1. NCBI lineage: Eukaryota > Metazoa > Chordata > Actinopteri > Carangiformes > Echeneidae > Echeneis > Echeneis naucrates. The sequence continues at coordinate 13,875,767 of NC_042523.1, read as the reverse complement.
TGCTTCAGCTGCATGACTTGATTCATCTTCAGTTTGGGATTCATATGATTTTTCTCTAAAAGGTACCAGTCAAAATGAAAGGTTTGAAATGTTTCTGCTATCACCAGGAGGAAATTTGATTGAAATTTATGCCACTATAGTTTCTGATTACTTGCAGATCAGTCCTGCTCTTTCTGGTCTCACCTTTGACTCTGCAAACCTACTGGCCTTTTCAATTTATTTTTGTGCTCCCTCAGGATGGATCACAATGTATTCTTGAGAAATACAGTTTTAGCATGGACCTCCCTGAAAAGCTGACTGAAGAATGAACTATACTATCCAAATTAAAAAAAAATATATATATATATTAACATAATATTACAGGATCTTCTTGTAAACACTGAACAAATATTTGTGCAGTATAGTGATTATTTTCTAGCATTTAACTGCATGAACTACACCTTCCATTGTTGGAAGAATGCACCAATGTCCTAACCTGAAAGAAAGTGCCTCTTGCAGTGGTAAAACTGCAGATGTTCAGATCAATTGTATAAATAAACTTCCTAAATTTCTTAACCAGGACTACAGAAATCCTCACACCATCGGCTTAATACTGACATAAACCTTTTAATAACGAACCTAACAAAATAGCTTTGCATTCTCTTCTATACTTGTAGCTATCCTTCCCCTCATGTTTATCCTGTCCCTCTTCTGAGGATGGCACGCAAAAGTGGGACTCACTTGAAAATGGTGGCTTCTGTTGCAGGTTCTTCAGGATTCGGCTGTTGGGGGTGAAAACATACAGGAGATTTATGTGTGCCGGCAGTTTGAGGCTAATATATTGCAGATTCACTTCCTACCCCAGAAGCCTTGAATGCATGGTTGTTGTAAAATCTATCCTCAAGTTTAGCGGCCCACTCGGCAGGGTCAATGCCACTTTCTGTGAGCACAAAACAGAGGAAACAACAGTAAAATGACAGCACATGTCAGCGGGATCTGTCTCATTTCACCACCCAGGAACTTGGACTTACCTTCTCTTTGTTTGAGAAGAGCATCAAAGTAATGTGCAGCATATTTTGGGATGTCTTCAGGCTGGTCTCGCAGGATCTCTCTGGCTAGTCCCTCCAGGATTGTACCGAAACCTCGCGGGACCCGCAGGTGAGTGTTGGAGAAAGGTACCGACATCTTCCGCCACCTTTGGACGGTTATTATGGAAGTCTGAGTTCGTCCTCACTCTTTTATTGACTTTAATCTGTGCGTGTGGCACAGAAGCTATTAGCTTAACTTTATAGACAAAATAACATGAATTTTTGGCTTTTGTTTTAACGCATTCGCTACACGCGACTAATGAGGTCTAGAAAGTGTCTAAACAAAAGTAGTTGGTTACATTTATTACCTGAAATAACTTGGTATTAGTATCCACCTTTCCTTTTAAACACACGATGTCTGGAAACGGAAGACTTTTTGTTGATAACTGTTTCCGTAGCAACAACTCTACGACTACGGATACTGACGAGGCTCAAACATAATTGCACTCACAAAATAATAACTTTATTGGAAAATAGCTGCAGGTATACTGTATTCTTGAAGCAAACAATGGATCAAGGTGACATAAAATAGCATTATGTACATTTTTGTTAGTATGAATAGCCCAGTGAACGTGTGCTCCATGTCCTCAGGCGTATGTGATGACCGCATACTCCGAGTTGGTGCTCATCTTGCGGCTGACCTCTCTGGGCACATGCAGCCTGTCAGCTGATCGTGAGGCCTGGAGGTGAGACTTTGGTTCATCTCCCCACAGCTGGAGAGGAAGCAGGATTTATCAAGTACTACGTTTGGACCGATTCAGTGCTTTTGCTGGCTATTTGTGCAGAAGTCAAAGCTTAGTTGACAGGATCAACTAGTAGTAGTAGTATTTAAAGAAACGCGTCAGCTACAGTCAGCTAGCCACAGTGTAGCATACACAGACACACACCTACATAGAAAGTGCACAGCTGATATATAATCACACACTCATACATTCATTTTAAATTACGTTAAACAAAGTGGTAAATTTGCACTGGAAATCCTGTGATCAAAGCTCTCATTGTTTCTGTTGATATTGTTGTTTACCCTGTGTGCCCCCCATGTTAATATTGTTGCTGCTGTTTTTGTACCCCTCCCCTTCCTGTCCCTGCTAAGAATATATTGTTGTTGCCGTTGTTTTATTTATTATGATTAAATAATTTAGCTCTTCAATTTTGCTCCTTGTGCGGCAACAGCAGTCAAATCTAAAATAGGCACCAGTTTAAGATTTGTGACTGTGATCTATAGTTTCAAAGATTTCTGGCTCATTTTAGGATTCAGTGTGATACAGATGACAGACATGTTGTCTCTCACCTCCTTATGATCTCCAGCGTTCAAGTAGCAAACCTTAGTGAGCTCTGGCGTGCTGACACCTCGGGCAGCAATCATTATGTCAGCATATGGAACCTCAGTGGCACTGTCATTTTCTGTGACAAAAAGAAATAATTAAATGTCATCAGAAATGATCTGTTTTTGCATTTTAACAGTACATTGGCTTACCTGATGTTGGGATCCTCAAAGTCACTCGCTCACTTTGTATGGACAGTGATCCTGGTGAATATGACAGGTAAGAATGACTGGCTTGTGTGGAAGCAATGCTCTTTGATAGCTCATGTTTTCACCTATTTACCCTTCACTGGTGAGAAGGCAGCATCTGAGTGTTGTTGTGAGCTGTAGTGAACAGAAAAGGAAGAAATTGGTTAATAAAGAATTTTACAAAAATCATAACGTAATTGTATATGAACTGTACTCACCTTGACCTGGACAGAACAGGCTCCTCTGGGATTTATGGCATAGTTCATCAGACGATAGAGAGGTTAAGAAAAAAAAAAAGGTTGTCATTTCTCATTCGTAATTGATTTCTTTTTTACATAAAACATATGGTCAAAGTGTAATATTCTGTAATCACCTTTACCATTCCAGCTCTGTCTGTTCCACTTCAGACACAGGTAAGTAGCCAACACCGTAAGCATCACGACCACAGCAACACTAACTGCTGCTAAAAACTGTATTCCTTTGAAATCTCCTGTTAACACCAGCCAAAAAGCATAAACTTTGATTTTATGTGAAAGGGAAATTTTTACTTGTTGATTTAATATATGGATGATTATACAAAATATAGATAGATATACTTTTATCCCAGGTTGGGAAATTGCAGAATAGTAAACATAATAGTTAAACACAGTTCTTGCATTATCATTGTTAATGAACATTATATTCTACACAGTTTCAAAGTGCCATCTTACCTCCACTTGGATCTTCTGGCTTAACTGGAAGAGATGCTGAGAAACACAGGATAATATATTTATTAATTTATAATTTATTTATAAATTTATAAAAGTAAGGTGATCATGAGATATTTTATCTTATTTATAAGCGTACAAGGATCTCACCATTTTTAGTTTCAGTTTCTGACGTTGCGGTCCAGTTTGTGAGACTTGTTTTAGCTGAAAACAAACAAGCAGAAAAGACTGACAACAAGTCACTCCTGACTTTGTGGCATTTCTGTAATCGCTTAAATGCCAACGACATGATATATCAATATTGATTTTTATGTATACTATTCGTCTACCTTCAAGTTGCAGTAAAACAATGCGCTCAGTTTTTTGTGGAAGCTCGGGGTCATCTGTTCTTTGTGTGTAGCAAATGTAGCTCTTGTTCACATCTTCAGCAGTCACATTTGACAGATGAAGAGATGTTGTGCAAGATCTGTTTGTGCTGAGTGTACCATGACAGACAGACTTGTCTTGTGCTTTAATCCAACAACCTCGAACAAATCCAGTGGAGCAATCGTAGGTGCAGTTTAGCGTTAGAGAAACCCCTAACTCTACACGCAAGGTGTCATTGGGTACCTTCATATTAACACAGCTCACAAATTCTGCAAAGAGAGAACATTGTTGTTTGCTCAACGCAACAAAATCAGCCAAATGCAGCGAAAAAGAGAATATATAAGTCTCACCCTGTGCCAGCCAGAAAAATTGCAATGTAAAGTGGATTGAAATCTTCATTATTGCAACTTCTCTTTCTTATTCCCCCTGTCTGAATAAACAATTGAATATCTTGTGCACTTAGTTTGCTGTTCCTTGCACCTGCAGAAAATATACTGAGATGCCCACACACATGTTCCAACCTTAAGCTACTAGAACAGGAAGTGGTTCACAACAGGATTTAGAGTTAGGTAAAAACAATTCTTGAGTTTCCATTCATTCCACTTGATTTCCTAGAAAAATTCATTTCTGTTGAAAGTATAAATGACAAAAAGCTTACTATCAGAAACAACAAATCAATGACCCACTAACATTTAAACTATCAAATTTATGTATGCATTGAAACAAAACATATATTTCACAACTGATTGAAGAAAAGATACAGAACCAGATACTGTGGTTTACACATATACCTGCAGATGCACCAGTGTCCTACTGTCTTCTTGCACTGTCTCGCACTCCTCTGAAACTTTTGAAGACTAAAAGGGACTTTTTGTGATGAAGAATTCAACATCCTAATTTATATGACTTCAAGAAATCCAGTCATTTAAAAATTTCTCCTGTATTAAATTATATATATGTTACAATATCTGAATGAGTTACATAACTTTCATCCATTATTGAACAGATCTACTAACAGAGACAGTATCTAGGTTAGCTTTAGCGCATTCTCATCCATTATGAAGTTGGAAGATAGAGTTTCAGAACATCATGGCACACCATGATCAGGGAGAGCAATCACATGGGAATCATGTTTCGTGCTCTTGTTTCAGTTTCACTGACTGAGGGCCTCTCACTTTCATGCCTTTAATCTATCTGCTACTGTCATATTGGCAACTACTACTACTCCTGTCAGACAGTTTCAAAGGAAAATATTCAAATAACAAGTGATAGAACATCAAGAAAATCAAGCCATAATGTGCTCACTGAAAGTAATTCATGTATGTTTTTTTCCAGCTTTGTGGGTTTTTCTGATTCTGACACAATCTGGACTTGCCTCAGGTAAGAACAATGTCTGTTAAATATGATGTTTGTGTTTTGTTTTGGTTTTTAGAGAAAAATCAATGTAGTTTGAGAGGAAACAAAAGCATCTTGGAAATTTTTTCAGCCTTTCTAAGATTAATTTATTTTTTAAAGAGTCATCTGATGGGAGTGCAAATGTCCATGTCAGCAAAAAGATAGACCTGGATTATTGCCCAGAAGGAACGTACTTCTCGCATCAACTTTGTTTAGAGTGTCCCTCTGGCCATTTGTAAGTTTTAAACAATCTTGAATAATACATCAAGAAACTGCATAGATTACATTTAAATGTTCCTTTGAGGAATCATACAATCATGAAAAAACTTGAAATAAAATGTAAAAAATGTAAAGTAAAAATAAATGTGTTAATATAATTGAGCTCTGGTGTATTTATGTTGTACAGTTGTCCTGGCAATCTATCTGCGCCTCATATATGTCCAGCAGGAACATTTAACCTTTATCCTGGAAAAAGCATTATCGAAGACTGCAAGGTAAAAGACCACAAAAACAACAAACGAGCAAAAAAAAAAAAACTTTCATCATTACACTCTCTGTTTCCTTAATCTGTTCTGTCCAGACCTTCTTTGAAAGCCAAATAATTAGCCTCTTATACGTACATATATAGCAGGTGAATAGACCTCAGAAATCTCACCAATGTCCGTTCACCTTTGGTTTCACTTTTTTCCCTCACTGTGTTCTTCTGCACATGAAATATCTCAAATACCATCATTGATCCTGTATGACAAGATGCATTATTATTATTATTGTTCTGTCTTTACAACTTTGATTCCTCTGTGTTGCAGCCATGTTTTCCAGGCCTGGTCAGTTCAGAGGACAGAGTGGATTGTAGGTTGTGTCCTGCAGGTTTTTCATGTGACCCAGCCAACGGGATGCTCTCATTATGCCCCCCAGGACAACATTCTCCTGAGGGGGTCCTGCAGTGTGTCACCTGCCCTGTAGACTCTGTCTGCACCTCTGGATTCCCTCAGAAGGTATCAGATGCAGCACGATCAATTCCAGATACATAGAAATGAAAACTTTTTGTATGTGAGAATGAAAAACTTGATAGTATTGTGGCCTAGAAATTAGAAACAATTGAAGCCATATGCTTTTCCTTCTTGCTCTTTTATTGATTTCTTATTTATGCTTTATAGTGTGGGCCTGGCAAGGAGCCCAGCCTAGATCATACTCTGTGCAATGACTGTGCCCCTGGCTTCTATTCCACTATGTGCACTATCCAGTGTCTGCAGTGTCCAGCAGGTAATGCAGTACCAAAGAAGCATTTACAAGTAAACTAAAATAATACATTTGTTAATTTGCGATTATTACGGCCCCCAACAAAATGTATCCTCTTTATGCCATAGGAAGTTACTGTCCAGATAATGGGATGATACAGCCTCTTCCATGTCCTCCTGGTTGGTCCTCCACACCCGGACAGACTTACTGTCGTAGCTGTAATGATACGTCCTCACTGTGTGGGGGAGTCGTTGCTTCACGCTGGGGCCAACCACTGCCAAGATCAAGTCAAATGAACACCTGTCGACCAGGAACATACAAAGACACGAGGGAGCAGTTATGTGTGGTCTGTCCTGTAGGTTAGTTTATCGCTTTTTACTGTCACTTGTATCACAATATTTTTTTTCTTCCTGGAAAAAGGCCCAATGTACATTTGGGTATGTTTTTCTTCACCACAGGTCATTACTGTGTAGGTGGTGTAGCTGTACCTTGTCCTGCAGGGACTTATGGCTCTAAAGAAGGTCTGCAGAGGCTTAAAGATTGCACAATCTGTCCTGCAGGTAAAATGACAAGACTTTTATCCTTTAATATTCACAATTTTACACCCAATGATATGATTTCCACAGAAAATAACCAATTTAAACAAAAATGTACCCAGTCAGTCATGATGTTCCTCGTCCAACAGGCCATTTTTATTCAGCTTTCTAATTGTTAATAGTTTTACATGACTTTACCTTATTATATCCTGTGAACATATCCCTCTGACCTTTGCTATAAATACTTTTCTCCAGGGTTTTACTGTCTGGAAGGCAGTTCATGGAGACCTACCTCTCAGTTCCTGTGCCCACAGGGCTATTACTGCGAAGAAGGCACTGCTGCCCCTCATGGGTCACCTTGCCCTGCTGGTACAGCTGGGGAACAACTGGGTCAGACAAGTAGGGCAGCCTGTAAGAGATGTAGAGAAGGGCGCTTCTGTCCTGCAGGTAAGTCTAACGACTGGTACACCGACTTCAGAGGAGCAACAAATGCTGAAATAATATTGTGGGACATTAGGTAATCCAGCCATACATGAAAATGAAAGAGCATGAAATAGAAGTCAAATATTTTCATTTTACAGCTAAAATGTTGTAATGTAACACTGCAACATGCGCTGTACACACTGCTCATTTTGTATGGCATCCATATGTAAGTCTGCATGCGTGTTTGTGTGTGCATGTGTGACAGGCTCATCTGTTCCTGGCTTGCCCTGTGCTCGGGGGCGATATTGCCCTGCTGGCACCTTGGAAGAAGTGATATGTCCTCTAGGAACTTTCACCCCTCATCAAGGGGCTATAAGTGAGTATATATAGCTCTCATCAAATAATATTTTCCTTCTTTGTTTTGAAATCTATAATGGTGTCTTAGTTTCTCATAGCAAAAACTCAGTGATTATATAAATAAGTAAGTGTTGTTTAGTTACCTTTATAAACCAGATTATATGGATGAGAAACTGCAACAGATGGCAAGAGGGCAAAGAGACAAAATGTCAATAAGAAGCACAACTGCTGATTGCAAGCTGGAGCTGTCCAATATAGAAAAGATGATGAGGGGAAAGCTGGCTGACTATTACATGAGCACTGATTACAGAACGGATAAATCACAAAAACACTGAATGCCTTTAAATACATCTTAACCAGAATCTTAACAGATATTAGGCGTATTGTAACCTGACAATCAACCTACTGTACATAGGAGTGATATGTTTGTGACTATCTCCTCCAGGTGTGAAGGATTGTCTCAAATGCCCCTCTGGCTTTTATTGTCCTCATGGGACAAGCGACCCTATGCCTTGTCCTCCAGGCTCCTTCAATCCCCTTGAGGGTCAGGATGAACTGGCTGATTGCAGAGAGTGCTATGCAGGGAAGGCATGCACACAGGTGGCCTTGAGAGCACCTGATGTGGATTGCATGCAGGGGTAAGTAACCTCCTCAGGTCCAAGAAAAGGTTTTCTGTCAAGCACTCTTCAGTGATACTGCAAACTTTTCTTTTTGAATG